>NW_026060233.1:2016343-2352400 GCF_024166365.1 Elephas maximus indicus | reverse complement strand
CCCGAACAACCAACAACACTAACCCCCTAACCACAGTATACACTAACACCCTAACAACAAAAACCACTAAACCCCTACAAGAAACAACCCTAAACCCCTAACAACAAACAACACTAACCCCCTAACAACAAACAACCCTAACCAAACAACAAAAAACCCTAACCCACTAACAACAAACAACACTAACACCCTAACAACAAACAACCCTAACCCCCTAACAAGAAACAACAGTAACACCCTAACCAGAAACAACCCTAACCCCCTAACAACAAACAACACTAACCCCCTAACAACAAACAACCCTAAACCCCTAACATCAAAGAACACTAACACCCTAACAACAAACAACCCTAACCCCCTAACAACAAACACTAACCCCCAAACAACAAACAACCCTAACCCCTAAAAACCAAAAACACTAACCCACTAACAACAAACAACCCTAACAAACTAACAACAAACAACCCTAACCCCCTAACAACAAACAACAGTAACACCCTAACCAGAAACAACCCTAACCCCCTAACAACAAACAACACTAACCCCCAACAACAATCAACGCTAAACCCCTAACATCAAAGAACACTAACACCCTAACAACAAACAACACTAACCCCCTAACAGAAACACTAACCCCCAAACAACAGACAACCCTAACCCCTAAAAACCAAAAACACTAACCCACTAACAACAAACAACCCTAAACCACTAACAACAAACAACCCTGACACCCTAACAACAAACAACACTAACCCCATAACAACAAACAACCCTAAACCCCTAACATGAAACAACACTAACCCCCTAACAACACAAAACACTAACACCCTAACAACAAACAACACTAACACCCTAACAACAAAAACCACTAAACCCCAACAAGAAACAACCCTAAACCCCTAACAACAAACACTAACCCCCTAACAACAAACATCACTAAACCCCTAACAAAAAACTAACCTAACCCCGTAACAACAAACAACACTAACCTGGTAACAAGAAACAACCCTAACCCCCAAACAACAAACAACCCTAACCCCCTAACAACAAACAACCCTAACCCCTGAACAACGAACAACACTAACCTCCTAACCACAATAAACACTAACACCAGAACAAAAAAAACCACTAAACCCCAACAAGAAACAAACCTAAACCCATAACAACAAACAACACTAACCCCCTAACAACAAACAACCCTAACCAAACAACAAACAAACCTAAACCACTAACAACAAACAACACTATCACGCGAACAACAAACAACCCTAACCCCCTAACAACAAACAACACTAACACCCTAACAACAAAAACCAATAAACCCCAGTAAGAAACAACCCTAAAACCCTAACAACAAACAACACTAACCCCCTAACAACAAACAACCCTAACCAAACAACAAACAAACCTAACCCACAAACAACAAACAACACTAACCCCCGAACAAGAAACAACCCTAACCCCCTAACAACAAACAACACTAACACCCTAACAACAAACAACCCTAACCCCCTAACAACAAACAGCACTAACCCCATAACAACAAACAACCTTAAACCCCTAACATCAAACAACACTAACACCCTAACAACAAACAACCCTAACCCCCTAACAACAAACACTAACCCCCAAACAACAAACAACCCTAAAACCCTAAAAGCAAACAACACTAAACCCCTAAAAACAAACAACACTAAGCCCCTAACAACAAACAACACTAACACCCGAACAACAAACACCACTAAACCCCAACAAGAAACAACCCTAAGCCCCTAACAACAAACAACACTAACCCCCTAACAAGAAACAACCCTAACCCCCTAACAACAAACAACAGTAACACCCTAACCAGAAACAACCCTAACCCCCTAACAACAAACAACACTAACCCCCAACAACAACCAACCCTAAACCCCTAACATCAAAGAACACTAACACCTTAACAACAAACAACACTAACACCCTAACAACAAAAACCACTAAACCCCAACAAGAAACAACCCTAAACCCCTAACAACAAACACTAACCCCCTAACAATAAACAACACTAAACCCCTAACAAGCAACTACCCTAACCCCGTAACAACAAACAACACTAACCCCCTAACAACAAACAACCCTAACCAAACAACAAAAACCCTAACCCACTAACAACAAACAACACTAACACCCTAACAACAAACAACCCTAACCCCCTAACAACAAACAACAGTAACACCCTAACCAGAAACAACCCTAACCCCCTAACAACAAACTACACTAACCCCCTAACAACAAACAACCCTAAACCCCTAACATCAAAGAACACTAACACCCTAACAACAAACAACCCTAACCCCCTAACAACAAACACTAACCCCCAAACAGCAAACAACCCTAACCCCTAAATACCAAAAACACTAACCCACTAACAACAAACAACACTAACCCCCTAACAACAAACAACCCTAAACCCCTAACATCAAACAACACTAACCCCCTAACAACACAAAACACTAACACCCTAAGAACAAACAACACTAAAACCCTAACAGCAAAAACCACTAAACCCCAACAAGAAACAACCCTAAACCCCTAACAACAAACACTAACCCCCTAACAACAAACAACACTAAACCCCTAACAAGAAACTACCCTAACCCCGTAACAACAAACAACACTAACCTGGTAACAAGAAACAACCCTAACCCTCAAACAACAAACAACCCTAACCCCCTAACAACAAACAATCCTAACCCCCGAACAACGAACAACACTAACCTCCTAACCACAATAAACACTAACACCCGAACAACAAAAACCAATAAACCCCAACAAGAAACAACCCTAAAACCCTAACAACAAACAACACTAACCCCCTAACAACAAACAACCCTAACCAAACAACAAACAAACCTAACCCACTAACAACAAACAACACTAACACCCGAACAACAAACAACCCTAACCCCCTAACAACAAACAACACTAACACCCTAACAACAAACAACCCTAACCCCCTAACAACAAACAACACTAACCCCATAACAAAAAACAACACTAACACCCTAACAACAACCAACCCTAACCCCCTAACAGAAAACAACACTAACCCCCTAACAATAAACAACCCTAAACCCCTAACAACAAACAACACTAACCCCCTAACAACAAACAACACTAACACCCTAACAACAACCAACCCTAACCCCCTAAGAACAAACAACACTAATGCCCTAAGAAGAAACAACACTAACCCCCAACAAGGAACAATACTAACCCCCTAACAACACAAAACCTAACCTCTTATCAACAAACAACCATAACCCACTAACAACAAACAACACTAACACCCTAACAACAAACAACACTAACCCCCTAACAACAAACAACCCTAAACCTCTAACATCAAAGAACACTAACACCCTAACAACAAACAACCCTAGCCCCCTAACAACAAACACTAACCCCCAAAGAACAAACAACCCTAACCCCTAAAAACCAAAAACACTAACCCACTAACAACAAACAACCCTAAACCCCTATCATCAAACAACACTAACCTCCTAACAACACAAAACACTAACACCCTAACAACAAACAACACTAACACCCTAACAACAAAAACCACTAAACCCCAACAAGAAACAACCCTAAACCCCTAACAACAAACACTAACCCCCTAACAACAAACAACACTAAACCCCTAACAAGAAACTAACCTAACCCCGTAACAACAAACAACACTAACCCCGTAACAACAAACAACCCTAACCCCCAAACAACAAACAACCCTAACCTCCTAACAACAAACAATCCTAACCCCCGAACAACCAACAACACTAACCCCCTAACCACAATAAAGACTAACACCCTAACAACAAAAACCACTAAACCCCAACAAGAAACAACCCTAAACCCCTAACAACAAACAACACTAACCCCCTAACAACAAACAACCCTAACCAAACAACAAACAAACCTAACCCACTAACAACAAACAACACTAACACCCTAACAGCAAACAACCCTAACCCCTAACAACAAACAACACTAACACCCTAACAACAAACAACACTAACACCCTAACAACAAGAACCGCTAAACCCCAACAAGAAACAACCCTAAAACCCTAACAACAAACACTAACCCCCTAACAATAAACAACACTAAACCCCTAACAAGAAACTACCCTAACCCCGTAACAACAAACAACACTAACCCCCTAACAACAAACAACCCTAACCCACAAACAACAAACAACCCTAACCCCCTAACAACAAACAATCCTAACCCCCGAACAACCAACAACACTAACCCCCTAACCACAGTATACACTAACACCCTAACAACAAAAACCACTAAACCCCTACAAGAAACAACCCTAAACCCCTAACAACAAACAACACTAACCCCCTAACAACAAACAACCCTAACCAAACAACAAAAAACCCTAACCCACTAACAACAAACAACACTAACACCCTAACAACAAACAACCCTAACCCCCTAACAAGAAACAACAGTAACACCCTAACCAGAAACAACCCTAACCCCCTAACAACAAACAACACTAACCCCCTAACAACAAACAACCCTAAACCCCTAACATCAAAGAACACTAACACCCTAACAACAAACAACCCTAACCCCCTAACAACAAACACTAACCCCCAAACAACAAACAACCCTAACCCCTAAAAACCAAAAACACTAACCCACTAACAACAAACAACCCTAACAAACTAACAACAAACAACCCTAACACCCTAACAACAAACAACACTAACCCCTTAACAACAAACAACCCTAAACCCCTAACATCAAACAACACTAACTCCCTAACAACACAAAACACTAACACCCTAACAACAAACAACACGAAAACCCTAACAACAAAAACCACTAAACCCCAACAAGAAACAACCCTAAACCCCTAACAACAAACACGAACCCCCTAACAACAAACAACACTAAACCCCTAACAAGAAACTACCCTAACCCCGTAACAACAAACAACACTAACCTAGTAACAAGAAACAACCCTAACCCCCAAACAACAAATAACCCTAACCCCCTAACAACAAACAATCCTAACACCCGAACAATGAAAAACACTAACCCCCTAACCACAATAAACACTAACACCCGAACAACAAAAACCACTAAACCCGAACAAGAAACAACCCTAAACCCCTAACAACAAACAACACTAACCCCCTAACAACAAACAACCCTAACCAAACAACAAACAAACCTAAACCACTAACAACAAACAACACTATCACACGAACAGCAAACAACCCTAACCCCCTAACAACAAACAACACTAACACCCTAACAACAAACAACCCTAACCCCCTAACAACAAACAACAGTAACACCCTAACCAGAAACAACCCTAACCCCGTAACAACAAACAACACTAACCCCCTAACAACAAACAACCCTAAACCCCTAACATCAAAGAACACTAACACCCTAACAACAAACAACCCTAACCCCCTAACAACAAACACTAACCCCCAAATAACAAACAACCCTAACCCCTAAAAACCAAAAACACTAACCCACTAACAACAAACAACCCTAACAAACTAACAACAAACAACTCTAACACCCTAACAACAAACAACACTAACCCCCTAACAACAAACAACCCTAAACCCCTAACATCAAACAACACTAACTCCCTAACAACACAAAACACTAACACCCTAACAACAAACAACACTAACCCCCTAACAACAAACAACCCTAACCCCTAAAAACCAAAAACACTAAACCACTAACAACAAACAACCCTAGCCCACTAACAACAAACAACCCTAACACCCTAACAACAAACAACACTAACCCCCTAACAACAAACAACCCTAAACCCCTAACATCAAAAAACACTAACACCCTAACAACAAACAACCCTAGCCCCCTAAAAACAAACACTAACCCCCAAACAACAAACAACCCTAACCCATAAAAACCAAAAACTCTAACCCACTAACAACAAACAACCCTAACCCACTAACAACAAACAACCCTAACCCCCTAACAACAAACAACACTAACCTCCTTACAACACAAAACACTAACACCCTAACAACAAACAACACTAACACCCTAACAACAAAAACCACTAAACCCCAACAAGAAACAACCCTAAACCCCTAACAACAAACACTAACCCCCTAACAATAAACAACACTAAACCCCTAACAAGAAACTACCCTAATCCCGTAACAACAAACAACACTAACCCCCTAACAACAAACAACCCTAACCAAACAACAAACAAACCTAACCCACTAACAACAAACAACACTAACACCCTAACAACAAACAACCCTAACCCCTAACAACAAACAACACTAACACCCTAACAACAAACAACCCTAACCCCTAACAACAAACAACACTAACCCCCTAACAACAAACAAAACTGAACTCCTAACATCAAAGAACACTAACACCCTAACAACACAAAACACTAACACCCTAACAACAAACACTAACCCCCAGACAACAAACAACCCTAACCCGTAAAAACCAAAAACACTAAACCACTAACAACAAACAACCCTAACCCACTAAAAACAAACAACACTAACCTCCTAACAACAAACAACCCTAAACCCCTAACATCAAACAACACTAACCCCCTAACAACACAAAACACTAACACCCTAACAACAAACAACACTAACACCCTAACAACAAAAACCACTAAACCCCAACAAGAAACAACCCTAAACCCCAAACAACAAACACTAACCCCCTAACAACAAACAACACTAAACCCCTAACAAGAAACTACCCTAACCCCGTAACAACAAACAACACTAACCCCGTAACAACAAACAACCCTAACCCCCAAACAACAAACAACCCTAACCCTCTAACAACAAACAATCCTAACCCCCGAACAACCAACAACACTAACCCCCTAACCACAGTAAACACTAACACCCTAACAACAAAAACCACTAAACCCCAAGAAGGAACAACCCTAAACCCCTAACAACAAACAACACTAACCCCCTAACAACAAACAACCCTAACCAAACAACAAAAAACCCTAACCCACTAACATCAAACAACACTAACACCCTAACAACAAACAACCCTAACCCAATAACAAAAAACAACAGTAACACCCTAACAACAAAAACCACTAAACCCCAACAAGAAACAACCCTAAACCCCTAACAACAAACAACACTAACCCCCTAACAACAAACAACCCTAACCAAACAACAAACAAACCTAACCCACTAACAACAAACAACACTAACACGCGAACAACAAACAACCCTAACCCCACAACAGCAAACAACAGTAACACCCTAACAACAAAAACCAGTAAACCCCAACAAGAAACAACCCTAAACCCCTAACAAGAAACAACACTAACCCCCTAACAACAAACAACCCTAACCAAACAAGAAACAAACCTAACTCACTAACAACAAACAACACTAACACAATAACAACAAACAACCCTAAACCCCTAACATCAAAGAACACAAACACCCTAACAACAAACAACTCTAACCCCCAACAACAAACACTAACCCGCCAAACAACAAACAACCCTAACCCCTAAAAACCAAAACCACTAACCCACTAACAACAACCCTAACCCACTAACAAAAAACAGCCCTAACAACCTAACAACAAACAACACTAACCCCCTAACAACAAACAACCCTAAACCCCTAACATCAAACAACACTAACCCCCTAACAACACAAAACACTACCACCCGAACAACAAAAACCGCTCAACCCCAACAAGAAACAGCCCTAAAACCCTAACAACAAGCACTAACCCCCTAACAAGAAACGACCCTAACCCCGTAACAACAAACAACACTAACCCCGTAACAACAAACAACCCTAACCCCCAAACAACAAACAACCATAACCCCGTAACAAAAAACAATCCTAACCCCCGAACAACCAACAACACTAACCCCCTAACCACAATAAACACTAACACCCGAACAACAAAAACCACCAAACCCCAACAAGAAACAACCCTAAACCCCTAACAACAAACAACCCTAACCCCCTAACAACAAACAACACTAACACCCTAACAACAAATACCAATAAACCCCAACAAGAAACAACCCTAAAACCCTAACAACAAACAACACTAACCCCCTAACAAGAAACAACCCTAACCAAACAAAAAACAAACCTAACCCACTAACAACAAACAACACTAACACGCGAACAACAAACAACCCTAACCCCCTAACAACAAACAACAGTAACACCCTAACAACAAAAACCACTAAACCCCAACAAGAAACAACCCTAAACCCCTAACAACAAAAACACTAACCCCCTAACAACAAACAACCCTAACCAAACAACAAACAAACCTAACCCACTAACAACAAACAACACTAACACCCGAACAACAAACAACCCTAACCCCCTAACAACAAACAACACTAACACCCTAACAACAAACAACCCTAACCCCCTAACAACAAACAACAGTAACACCCTAACCAGAAACAACCCTAACCCCGTAACAACAAACAACACTAACCCCCTAACAACAAACAACCCTAAACCCCTAACATCAAAGAACACTAACACCCTAACAACAAACAACCCTAACCCCCTAACAACAAACACTAACCCCCAAATAACAAACAACCCTAACCCGTAAAAACCAAAAACACTAACCCACTAACAACAAACAACCCTAACAAACTAACAACAAACAACCCTAACACCCTAACAACAAACAACACTAACCCCCTAACAACAAACAACCCTAAACCCCTAACATCAAACAACACTAACTCCCTAACAACACAAAACACTAACACCCTAACAACAAACAACACTAACCCCCTAACAACAAACAACCCTAACCCCTAAAAACCAAAAACACTAAACCACTAACAACAAACAACCCTAGCCCACTAACAACAAACAACCCTAACACCCTAACAACAAACAACACTAACCCCCTAACAACAAACAACCCTAAACCCCTAACATCAAAGAACACTAACACCCTAACAACAAACAACCCTAGCCCCCTAAAAACAAACACTAACCCCCAAACAACAAACAACCCTAACCCATAAAAACCAAAAACTCTAACCCACTAACAACAAACAACCCTAACCCACTAACAACAAACAACCCTAACCCCCTAAAAACAAACAACACTAACCTCCTAACAACACAAAACACTAACACCCTAACAACAAACAACACTAACACCCTAACAACAAAAACCACTAAACCCCAACAAGAAACAACCCTAAACCCCTAACAACAAACACTAACCCCCTAACAATAAACAACACTAAACCCCTAACAAGAAACTACCCTAATCCCGTAACAACAAACAACACTAACCCCCTAACAACAAACAACCCTAACCAAACAACAAACAAACCTAACCCACTAACAACAAACAACACTAACACCCTAACAACAAACAACCCTAACTCCTAACAACAAACAACACTAACACCCTAACAACAAACAACCCTAACCCCTAACAACAAACAACACTAACCCCCTAACAACAAACAAAACTGAACTCCTAACATCAAAGAACACTAACACCCTAACAACACAAAACACTAACACCCTAACAACAAACACTAACCCCCAGACAACAAACAACCCTAACCCGTAAAAACCAAAAACACTAAACCACTAACAACAAACAACCCTAACCCACTAAAAACAAACAACACTAACCTCCTAACAACAAACAACCCTAAACCCCTAACATCAAACAACACTAACCCCCTAACAACACAAAACACTAACACCCTAACAACAAACAACACTAACACCCTAACAACAAAAACCACTAAACCCCAACAAGAAACAACCCTAAACCCCAAACAACAAACACTAACCCCCTAACAACAAACAACACTAAACCCCTAACAAGAAACTACCCTAACCCCGTAACAACAAACAACACTAACCCCGTAACAACAAACAACCCTAACCCCCAAACAACAAACAACCCTAACCCTCTAACAACAAACAATCCTAACCCCCGAACAACCAACAACACTAACCCCCTAACCACAGTAAACACTAACACCCTAACAACAAAAACCACTAAACCCCAAGAAGGAACAACCCTAAACCCCTAACAACAAACAACACTAACCCCCTAACAACAAACAACCCTAACCAAACAACAAAAAACCCTAACCCACTAACATCAAACAACACTAACACCCTAACAACAAACAACCCTAACCCAATAACAAAAAACAACAGTAACACCCTAACAACAAAAACCACTAAACCCCAACAAGAAACAACCCTAAACCCCTAACAACAAACAACACTAACCCCCTAACAACAAACAACCCTAACCAAACAACAAACAAACCTAACCCACTAACAACAAACAACACTAACACGCGAACAACAAACAACCCTAACCCCACAACAGCAAACAACAGTAACACCCTAACAACAAAAACCAGTAAACCCCAACAAGAAACAACCCTAAACCCCTAACAAGAAACAACACTAACCCCCTAACAACAAACAACCCTAACCAAACAAGAAACAAACCTAACTCACTAACAACAAACAACACTAACACAATAACAACAAACAACCCTAAACCCCTAACATCAAAGAACACAAACACCCTAACAACAAACAACTCTAACCCCCAACAACAAACACTAACCCGCCAAACAACAAACAACCCTAACCCCTAAAAACCAAAACCACTAACCCACTAACAACAACCCTAACCCACTAACAAAAAACAGCCCTAACAACCTAACAACAAACAACACTAACCCCCTAACAACAAACAACCCTAAACCCCTAACATCAAACAACACTAACCCCCTAACAACACAAAACACTACCACCCTAACAACAAAAACCGCTCAACCCCAACAAGAAACAGCCCTAAAACCCTAACAACAAGCACTAACCCCCTAACAAGAAACTACCCTAACCCCGTAACAACAAACAACACTAACCCCGTAACAACAAACAACCCTAACCCCCAAACAACAAACAACCCTAACCCCGTAACAACAAACAATCCTAACCCCCGAACAACCAACAACACTAACCCCCTAACCACAATAAACACTAACACCCGAACAACAAAAACCACCAAACCCCAACAAGAAACAACCCTAAACCCCTAACAACAAAAAACCCTAACCCCCTAACAACAAACAACACTAACACCCTAACAACAAATACCAATAAACCCCAACAAGAAACAACCCTAAAACCCTAACAACAAACAACACTAACCCCCTAACAACAAACAACCCTAACCAAACAAAAAACAAACCTAACCCACTAACAACAAACAACACTAACACGCGAACAACAAACAACCCTAACCCCCTAACAACAAACAACAGTAACACCCTAACAACAAAAACCACTAAACCCCAACAAGAAACAACCCTAAACCCCTAACAACAAAAACACTAACCCCCTAACAACAAACAACCCTAACCAAACAACAAACAAACCTAACCCACTAACAACAAACAACACTAACACCCGAACAACAAACAACCCTAACCCCCTAACAACAAACAACACTAACACCCTAACAACAAACAACCCTAACCCCCTAACAACAAACAACACTAACCCCATAACAACAAACAACCGTAAACCCCTATCATCAAAGAACACTAACACCCTAACAACAAACAACCCTAACCCCCTAACAATAAACACTATCCCCCAAACAACAAACAACCCTAAAAGCTGAAAACCAAAAACAATAACCCACTAACAACAAACAACACTAACCCCCTAAAAACAAACAATCCTAACCCCCTAACAACAAACAACACTCACCCCTAAAAAACAAACAACCCTAAAACCCTAAAAGCAAACAAAACTGAACCCCTAAAAACAAACAACACTAAGCCCTTAACAACAAACAACACTAACACCCGAACAACAACACCACTAAACCCCAACAAGAAACAACCCTAAGCCCCTAACAACAAACAACACTAACCCCCTAACAAGAAACAACCCTAAACCCCTTATAACAAACAACACTAACCCCCTAAAAACAAACAACACTAACACCCTAACAACAACCAACCCTAACCCCCTAAGAACAAACAACACTAACGCCCTAAGAACAAACAACACTAACCCCCAGCAACGAACAATACTGACCCCCTAACAACACAAAACCTAACCTCTTATCAAAAAACAACCCTAACCCACTAACAACAAACAACCCTAACACCCTAACAACAAACAACACTAACCAGCTAACAACAAACAACCCTAAACCCCTAACATCAAAGAACACTAACACTCTAACAACAAACAACCCTAGCCCCCTAACAACAAACACTAACCCCCAAACAACAAACAACCCTAACCCCTAAAAACGAAAAACACTAACCCAATAACAACAAACAACCCTAACCCACTAAAAACAAACAACCCTAACCCCCTAACAACAAACAACCCTAAACCCCTAACATCCAACAACACTAACCCCCTAACAACACAGAACACTAACACCCTAACAACAAACAACACTAACACCCTAACAACAAAAACCACTAAACCCCAACAAGAAACAACCCTAAACCCCTAACAACAAGCACTAACCCCCTAACAACAAACAACACTAAACCCCTAACAAGAAACTACCCTAACCCCGTAACAACAAACAACACTAACCCCGTAACAACAAACAACCCTAACCCCCAAACAACAAACAACCCTAACCCCGTAACAACAAACAATCCTAACCCCCGAACAACCAACAACACTAACCCCCTAACCACAATAAACACTAACACCCGAACAACAAAAACCACTAAACCCCAACAAGAAACAACCCTAAACCCCTAAAAACAAACAACACTAACCCCCTAACAACAAACAACCCTAACCAAACAACAAACAAACCTAACCCACTAACAACAAACAACACTAACACCCTAACAACAAACAACCCTAACCCCTAACAACAAACAACACTAACACCCTAACAACAAACAACCCTAACCCCTAACAACAAACAACACTAACCCCCTAACAACAAACAAAACTAAACTCCTAACATCAAAGAACACTAACACCCTAACAACACAAAACACTAACACCCTAACAACAAACACTACCCCCCAGACAACAAACAACCCTAACCCGTAAAAACCAAAAACACTAAACCACTAACAACAAACAACCCTAACCCACTAAAAACAAACAACACTAACCTCCTAACAACAAACCCTAAACCCCTAACATCAAACAACACTAACCCCCTAACAACACAAAACACTAACACCCTAACAACAAACAACACTAACACCCTAACAACAAAAACCACTAAACCCCAACAAGAAACAACCCTAAAACCCAAACAACAAACACTAACCCCCTAACAACAAACAACACTAAACCCCTAACAAGAAACTACCCTAACCCCGTAACAACAAACAACACTAACCCCGTAACAACAAACAACCCTAACCCCCAAACAACAAACAACCCTAACCCTCTAACAACAAACAATCCTAACCCCCGAACAACCAACAACACTAACCCCCTAACCACAGTAAACACTAACACCCTAACAACAAAAACCACTAAACCCCAACAAGAAACAACCCTAAACCCCTAACAAAAAACAACAGTAACACCCTAACAACAAAAACCACTAAACCCCAACAAGAAACAACCCTAAACCCCTAACAACAAACACTAACCCCCTAACAACAAACAACCCTAACCAAACAACAAACAAACCTAACCCACTAACAACAAACAACACTAACACGCGAACAACAAACAACCCTAACCCCCCAACAGCAAACAACAGTAACACCCTAACAACAAAAACCAGTAAACCCCAACAAGAAACAACCCTAAACCCCTAACAAGAAACAACACTAACTCCCTAACAACAAACAACCCTAACCAAACAAGAAACAAACCTAACCCACTAACAACAAACAACACTAACACCCTAACAACAAACAACCCTAAACCCCTAACATCAAAGAACACAAACACCCTAACAACAAACAACTCTAACCCCCTAACAACAAACACTAACCCGCCAAACAACAAACAACCCTAACCCCTAAAAACCAAAACCACTAACCCAATAACAACAACCCTAACCCACTAACAACAAACAGCCCTAACAACCTAACAACAAACAACACTAACCCCCTAACAACAAACAACCCTAAACCCCTAACATCAAACAACACTAACCCCCTAACAACACAAAACACTAACACCCTAACAACAAAAACTGCTCAACCCCAACAAGAAACAACCCTAAAACCCTAACAACAAGCACTAACCCCCTAACAACAAACAACACTAAACCCCTAACAAGAAACTACCCTAACCCCGTAACAACAAACAACACTAACCCCGTAACAACAAACAACCCTAACCCCCAAACAACAAACAACCCTAACCCCGTAACAACAAACAATCCTAACCCCCGAACAACCAACAACACTAACCCCCTAACCACAATAAACACTAACACCCGAACAACAAAAACCACTAAACCCCAACAAGAAACAACCCTAAACCCCTAACAACAAACAACACTAACCCCCTAACAACAAACAACCCTAACCAAACAACAAACAAACCTAACCCACTAACAACAAACAACACTAACACCCTAACAACAAACAACCCTAACCCCTAACAACAAACAACACTAACACCCTAACAACAAACAACCCTAACCCCTAACAACAAACAACACTAACCCCCTAAAAACAAACAAAACTAAACTCCTAACATCAAAGAACACTAACACCCTAACAACAAACACTAACCCCCAGACAACAAACAACCCTAACCCGTAAAAACCAAAAACACTAAACCACTAACAACAAACAACCCTAACCCACTAAAAACAAACAACACTAACCTCCTAACAACAAACAACCCTAAACCCCTAACATCAAACAACACTAACCCCCTAACAACACAAAACACTAACACCCTAACAACAAACAACACTAACACCCTAACAACAAAAACCACTAAACCCCAACAAGAAACAACCCTAAACCCCAAACAACAAACACTAACCCCCTAACAACAAACAACACTAAACCCCTAACAAGAAACTACCCTAACCCCGTAACAACAAACAACACTAAACCCGTAACAACAAACAACCCTAACCCCCAAACAACAAACAACCCTAACCCTCTAACAACAAACAATCCTAACCCCCGAACAACCAACAACACTAACCCCCTAACCACAGTAAACACTAACACCCTAACAACAAAAACCACTAAACCCCAACAAGAAACAACCCTAAACCCCTAACAACAAACAACACTAACCCCCTAACAACAAACAACCCTAACCAAACAACAAAAAACCCTAACCCACTAACATCAAACAACACTAACACCCTAACAACAAACAACCCTAACCCCCTAACAAAAAACAACAGTAACACCCTAACAACAAAAACCACTAAACCCCAACAAGAAACAACCCTAAACCCCTAACAAGAAACAACACTAACCCCCTAACAACAAACAACCCTAACCAAACAACAAACAAACCTAACCCACTAACAACAAACAACACTAACACGCGAACAACAAACAACCCTAACCCCCCAACAGCAAACAACAGTAACACCCTAACAACAAAAACCAGTAAACCCCAACAAGAAACAACCCTAAACCCCGAACAAGAAACAACACTAACCCCCTAACAACAAACAACCCTAACCAAACAAGAAACAAACCTAACCCACTAACAACAAACAACACTAACACCCTAACAACAAACAACCCTAAACCCCTAACATCAAAGAACACAAACACCCTAACAACAAACAACTCTAAACCCCTAACAACAAACACTAACCCGCCAAACAACAAACAACCCTAACCCCTAAAAACCAAAACCACTAACCCACTAACAACAACCCTAACCCGCTAACAACAAACAGCCCTAACAACCTAACAACAAACAACACTAACCTCCTAACAACAAACAACCCTAAACCCCTAACATCAAACAACACTAACCCCCTAAGAACACAAAACACTAACACCCTAACAACAAACAACACTAACCTCCTAACAACAAACAACCCTAAACCCCTAACATCAAACAACACTATCCCCCTAACAACACAAAACACTAGCACCCTGACAACAAACAACACTAACACCCTAACAACAAAAAGCACTAAACCCCAACAAGAAACAACCCTAAACCCCTAACAACAAACACTAACCCCCTAACAACAAACAACACTAAACTCCTAACAAGAAACTACCCTAACCCCGTAACAACAAACAACACTAACCCGGTAACAACAAACAACACTAACCCGGTAACAACAAACAACCCTAACCCCCAAACAACAAACAACCCTAACCCCCTAACAACAAACAATCCTAACCCCCGAACAACCAACAACACTAACCCCCTAACCACAGTAAACACTAACACCCTAACAACAAAAACCACTAAACCCCAACAAGAAACAACCCTAAACCCCTAACAACAAACAACACTAACCCCCTAACAACAAACAACCCTAACCAAACAAGAAAAAACCCTAACCCACTAACAACAAACAACCCTAACCCCCTAACAAAAAACAACAGTAACACCCTAACAACAAAAACCACTAAACCCCAACAAGAAACAACCCTAAACCCCTAACAACAAACAACACTAACCCCCTAACAACAAACAACCCTAACCAAACAACAAACAAACCTAACCCACTAACAACAAACAACACTAACACGCGAACAACAAACAACCCTAACCCCCCAACAGCAAACAACAGTAACACCCTAACAACAAAAACCAGTAAACCCCAACAAGAAACAACCCTAAACCCCTAAAAAGAAACAACACTAACTCCCTAACAACAAACAACCCTAACCAAACAAGAAACAAACCTAACCCACTAACAACAAACAACACTAACACCCTAACAACAAACAACCCTAAACCCCTAACATCAAAGAACACAAACACCCTAACAACAAACAACTCTAACCCCCTAACAACAAACACTAACCCGCCAAACAACAAACAACCCTAACCCCTAAAAACCAAAACCTCTAACCCACTAACAACAACCCTAACCCACTAACAACAAACAGCCCTAACAACCTAACAACAAACAACACTAACCCCCTGACAACAAACAACCCTAAACCCCTAACATCAAACAACACTAACCCCCTAACAACACAAAACACTAACACCCTAACAACAAAAACTGCTCAACCCCAACAAGAAACAACCCTAAAACCCTAACAACAAGCACTAACCCCCTAACAACAAAGAACACTAAACCCCTAACAAGAAACTACCCTAACCCCGTAACAACAAACAACACTAACCCCGTAACAACAAACAACCCTAACCCCCAAACAACAAACAACCCTAACCCCGTAACAACAAACAATCCTAACCCCCGAACAACCAACAACACTAACCCCCTAACCACAATAAACACTAACACCCGAACAACAAAAACCACTAAACCCCAACAAGAAACAACCCTAAACCCCTAACAACAAACAACACTAACCCCCTAACAACAAACAACCCTAACCAAACAACAAACAAACCTAACCCACTAACAACAAACAACACTAACACCCTAACAACAAACAACCCTAACCCCTAACAACAAACAACACTAACCCCCCCAGCAACAAACAACCCTAACCCCTAACAACAAACAACACTAACCCCCTAACAACAAACAAAACTAAACTCCTAACATCAAAGAACACTAACACCCTAACAACACAAAACACTAACACCCTAACAACAAACACTAACCCCCAGACAACAAACAACCCTAACCCGTAAAAACCAAAAACACTAAACCACTAACAACAAACAACCCTAACCCACTAAAAACAAACAACACTAACCTCCTAACAACAAACAACCCTAAACCCCTAACATCAAACAACACTAACCCCCTAACAACACAAAACACTAACACCCTAACAACAAACAACACTAACACCCTAACAACAAAAACCACTAAACCCCAACAAGAAACAACCCTAAACCCCAAACAACAAACACTAACCCCCTAACAACAAACAACACTAAACCCCTAACAAGAAACTACCCTAACCCCGTAACAACAAACAACACTAACCCCGTAACAACAAACAACCCTAACCCCCAAACAACAAACAACCCTAACCCTCTAACAACAAACAATCCTAACCCCCGAACAACCAACAACACTAACCCCCTAACCACAGTAAACACTAACACCCTAACAACAAAAACCACTAAACCCCAACAAGAAACAACCCTAAACCCCTAACAACAAACAACACTAACCCCCTAACAACAAACAACCCTAACCAAACAACAAAAAACCCTAACCCACTAACATCAAACAACACTAACACCCTAACAACAAACAACCCTAACCCCCTAACAAAAAACAACAGTAACACCCTAACAACAAAAACCACTAAACCCCAACAAGAAACAACCCTAAACCCCTAACAACAAACAACACTAACCCCCTAACAACAAACAACCCTAACCAAACAACAAACAAACCTAACCCACTAACAACAAACAACACTAACACGCGAACAACAAACAACCCTAACCCCCCAACAGCAAACAACAGTAACACCCTAACAACAAAAACCAGTAAACCCCAACAAGAAACAACCCTAAACCCCGAACAAGAAACAACACTAACCCCCTAACAACAAACAACCCTAACCAAACAAGAAACAAACCTAACCCACTAACAACAAACAACACTAACACCCTAACAACAAACAACCCTAAACCCCTAACATCAAAGAACACAAACACCCTAACAACAAACAACTCTAAACCCCTAACAACAAACACTAACCCGCCAAACAACAAACAACCCTAACCCCTAAAAACCAAAACCACTAACCCACTAACAACAACCCTAACCCGCTAACAACAAACAGCCCTAACAACCTAACAACAAACAACACTAACCTCCTAACAACAAACAACCCTAAACCCCTAACATCAAACAACACTAACCCCCTAACAACACAAAACACTAACACCCTAACAACAAACAACACTAACCTCCTAACAACAAACAACCCTAAACCCCTAACATCAAACAACACTAACCCCCTAACAACACAAAACACTAGCACCCTGACAACAAACAACACTAACACCCTAACAACAAAAAGCACTAAACCCCAACAAGAAACAACCCTAAACCCCTAACAACAAACACTAACCCCCTAACAACAAACAACACTAAACTCCTAACAAGAAACTACCCTAACCCCGTAACAACAAACAACACTAACCCGGTAACAACAAACAACACTAACCCGGTAACAACAAACAACCCTAACCCCCAAACAACAAACAACCCTAACCCCCTAACAACAAACAATCCTAACCCCCGAACAACCAACAACACTAACCCCCTAACCACAGTAAACACTAACACCCTAACAACAAAAACCACTAAACCCCAACAAGAAACAACCCTAAACCCCTAACAACAAACAACACTAACCCCCTAACAACAAACAACCCTAACCAAACAACAAAAAACCCTAACCCACTAACAACAAACAACCCTAACCCCCTAACAAAAAACAACAGTAACACCCTAACAAAAAAAACCACTAAACCCCAACAAGAAACAACCCTAAACCCCTAACAACAAAAAACACTAACCCCCTAACAACAAACAACCCTAACCAAACAACAAACAAACCTTACCCACTAACAACAAACAACACTAACCCCGTAACAACAAACAACCCTAACCCCCCAACAGCAAACAACAGTAACACCCTAACAACAAAAACCAGTAAACCCCAACAAGAAACAACCCTAAACCCCTAACAAGAAACAACACTAACCCCTAACAACAAACAACCCTAACCAAACAAGAAACAAACCTAACCCACTAACAACAAACAACACTAACACCCTAACAACAAACAACCCTAAACCCCTAACATCAAAGAACACAAACACCCTAACAACAAACAACTCTAACCCCCTAACAACAAACACTAACCCGCCAAACAACAAACAACCCTAACCCCTAAAAACCAAAACCACTAACCCACTAACAACAACCCTAACCCACTAACAACAAACAGCCCTAACAACCTAACAACAAACAACACTAACCCCCTAACAACAAACAACCCTAAACCCCTAACATCAAACAACACTAACCCCCTAACAACACAAAACACTAACACCCTAACAACAAAAACCGCTCAACCCCAACAAGAAACAACCCTAAAACCCTAACAACAAGCACTAACACCCTAACAACAAACAACACTAAACCCCTAACAAGAAACTACAATAACTCCGTAACACCAAACAACACTAACCCCGTAACAACAAACAACCCTAACCCCCAAACAACAAACAACCCTAACCCCGTAACAACAAACAATCCTAACCCCCGAACAACCAACAACACTAACCCCCTAACCACAATAAACACTAACACCCGATCAACAAAAACCACTAAACCCCAACAAGAAACAACCCTAAACCCCTAACAACAAACAACACTAACCCCCTAACAACAAACAACCCTAACCAAACAACAAACAAACCTAACCCACTAACAACAAACAACACTAACACCCTAACAACAAACAACCCTAACCCCTAACAACAAACAACACTAACACCCTAACAACAAACAACCCTAACCCCCTAACAACAAACACTAACCCCCTAACAACAAACAACTCTAAATCCCTAACATCAAAGAACACTAACCCCCTAACAACACAAAACACTAACACCCTAACAACAAACACTAACCCCCAAACAACAAACAACCCTAACCCGTAAAAACCAAAAACACTAAACCACTAACAACAAACAACCCTAACCCACTAACAACAAACAACACTAACCTCCTAACAACAAACAACCCTAAACCCCTAACATCAAACAACACTAACCCCCTAACAACACAAAACACTAACACCCTAACAACAAACAACACTAACACCCTAACAACAAAAACCACTAAACCCCAACAAGAAACAACCCTAAACCCCTAACAACAAACACTAACCCCCTAACAACAAACAACCCTAACCCCCTAACAACAAACAACACTAACACCCTAACAACAAAAACCAATAAACCCCAACAAGAAACAACCCTAAACCCCTAACAACAAACAACACTAACCCCCTAACAACAAACAACCCTAACCAAACAAAAAACAAACCTAACCCACTAACAACAAACAACACTAACACGCGAACAACAAACAACCCTAACCCCCTAACAACAAACAACAGTAACACCCTAACAACAAAAACCACTAAACCCCAACAAGTAACAACCCTAAACCCCTAACAACAAAAACACTAACCCCCTAACAACAAACAACCCTAACCAAACAACAAACAAACCTAACCCACTAACAACAAACAACACTAACACCCGAACAAGAAACAACCCTAACCCCCTAACAACAAACAACACTAACCCCATAACAACAAACAACCGTAAACCCCTATCATCAAAGAACACTAACACCCTAACAACAAACAACCCTAACCCCCTAACAATAAACACTAACCCCTAAACAACAAACAACACTAAAAGCTGAAAACCAAAAACACTAACCCACTAACAACAAACAACACTAACCCCCTAGAAACAAACAATCCTAACCCCCTAACAACAAACAACACTCACCCCTAAAAAACAAACAACCCTAAAACCCTAAAAGCAAACAACACTGAACCCCTAAAAACAAACAACACTAAGCCCTTAACAACAAACAACACTAACACCCGAACAACAACACCACTAAACCCCAACAAGAAACAACCGTAAGCCCCTAACAACAAACAACACTAACCCCCTAACAAGAAACAACCCTAAACCCCTAACAACAAACAACACTAACCCCCTAAAAACAAACAACACTAACACCCTAACAACAACCAACCCTAACCCCCTAAGAACAAACAACACTAACGCCCTAAGAACAAACAACACTAACCCCCAGCAACGAACAATACTGACCCCCTAACAACACAAAACCTAACCTCTTATCAAAAAACAACCCTAACCCACTAACAACAAACAACCCTAACACCCTAACAACAAACAACACTAACCCCCTAACAACAAACAACCTTAAACCCCTAACATCAAAGAACACTAACACCCTAACAACAAACAACCCTAACCCCCTAAGAACAAACACTAACCCCCAAACAACAAACAACCCTAAAACCCTAAAAGAAAACAACACTAAACCCCTAAAAACAAACAACACTAAGCCCCTAACAACAAACAACACTAACACCCGAACAACAAACACCACTAAACCCGAACAAGAAACAACCCTAAGCCCCTAACAACAAACAACACTAACCCCCTAACAAGAAACAACCCTAAACCCCTAACAACAAACAACACTAACCCCCTAACAACAAACAACACTAACACCCTAACAACAAAAACCACTAAACCCCAACAAGAAACAACCCTAAACCCCTAACAACAAACACTAACCCCCAACAATAAACAACACTAAACCCCTAACAAGAAACTACCCTAACCCCGTAACAAAAAACAACACTAACCGCGTAACAACAAACAACCCTAACCCCCAAACAACAAACAACCCTAACCCCCTAACAACAAACAATCCTAACCCCCGAACAACGAACAACACTAACCCCCTAACCACAATAAAGACTAACACCCTAACAACAAAAACCACTAAACCCCAACAAGAAACAACCCTAAACCCCTAACAACAAACACTAACACCCTAACAACAAACAACCCTAACCCCCTAACAACAAACACTAACCCCCAAACAACAAACAACCCTAACCCCTAAAAACCAAAAACACTAACCCACTAACAACAAACAACCCTAACAAACTAACATTAAACAACCCTAACACCCTAACAACAAACAACACTAACCCCCTAACAACAAACAACCCTAAACCCCTAACATCAAACAACACTAACTCCCTAACAACACAAAACACTAACACCCTAACAACAAACAACACTAACCCCCTAACAACAAACACTAACCCCCAAACAACAAACAACCCTAAAACCCTAAAAGCAAACAACACTAAACCCCTAAAAACAAACAACACTAAGCCCGTAACAACAAACAACACTAACACCCGAACAAGAAACACCACTAAACCCCAACAAGAAACAACCCTAAGCCCCTAACAGAAAACAACACTAACCCCCTAACAATAAACAACCCTAAACCCCTAACAACAAACAACACTAACCCCCTAACAACAAACAACACTAACACCCTAACAACAACCAACCCTAACCCCCTAAGAACAAACAACACTAATGCCCTAAGAAGAAACAACACTAACCCCCAACAAGGAACAATACTAACCCCCTAACAACACAAAACCTAACCTCTTATCAACAAACAACCATAACCCACTAACAACAAACAACACTAACACCCTAACAACAAACAACACTAACCCCCTAACAACAAACAACCCTAAACCCCTAACATCAAAGAACACTAACACCCTAACAACAAACAACCCTAGCCCCCTAACAACAAACACTAACCCCCAAAGAACAAACAACCCTAACCCCTAAAAACCAAAAACACTAACCCACTAACAACAAACAACCCTAAACCCCTATCATCAAACAACACTAACCTCCTAACAACACAAAACACTAACACCCTAACAACAAACAACACTAACACCCTAACAACAAAAACCACTAAACCCCAACAAGAAACAACCCTAAACCCCTAACAACAAACACTAACCCCCTAACAACAAACAACACTAAACCCCTAACAAGAAACTAACCTAACCCCGTAACAACAAACAACACTAACCCCGTAACAACAAACAACCCTAACCCCCAAACAACAAACAACCCTAACCTCCTAACAACAAACAATCCTAACCCCCGAACAACCAACAACACTAACCCCCTAACCACAATAAAGACTAACACCCTAACAACAAAAACCACTAAACCCCAACAAGAAACAACCCTAAACCCCTAACAACAAACAACACTAACCCCCTAACAACAAACAACCCTAACCAAACAACAAACAAACCTAACCCACTAACAACAAACAACACTAACACCCTAACAGCAAACAACCCTAACCCCTAACAACAAACAACACTAACACCCTAACAACAAACAACACTAACACCCTAACAACAAGAACCGCTAAACCCCAACAAGAAACAACCCTAAAACCCTAACAACAAACACTAACCCCCTAACAATAAACAACACTAAACCCCTAACAAGAAACTACCCTAACCCCGTAACAACAAACAACACTAACCCCCTAACAACAAACAACCCTAACCCACAAACAACAAACAACCCTAACCCCCTAACAACAAACAATCCTAACCCCCGAACAACCAACAACACTAACCCCCTAACCACAGTATACACTAACACCCTAACAACAAAAACCACTAAACCCCTACAAGAAACAACCCTAAACCCCTAACAACAAACAACACTAACCCCCTAACAACAAACAACCCTAACCAAACAACAAAAAACCCTAACCCACTAACAACAAACAACACTAACACCCTAACAACAAACAACCCTAACCCCCTAACAAGAAACAACAGTAACACCCTAACCAGAAACAACCCTAACCCCCTAACAACAAACAACACTAACCCCCTAACAACAAACAACCCTAAACCCCTAACATCAAAGAACACTAACACCCTAACAACAAACAACCCTAACCCCCTAACAACAAACACTAACCCCCAAACAACAAACAACCCTAACCCCTAAAAACCAAAAACACTAACCCACTAACAACAAACAACCCTAACAAACTAACAACAAACAACCTTAACACCCTAACAACAAACAACACTAACCCCCTAACAACAAACAACCCTAAACCCCTAACATCAAACAACACTAACTCCCTAACAACACAAAACACTAACACCCTAACAACAAACAACACGAAAACCCTAACAACAAAAACCACTAAACCCCAACAAGAAACAACCCTAAACCCCTAACAACAAACACGAACCCCCTAACAACAAACAACACTAAACCCCTAACAAGAAACTACCCTAACCCCGTAACAACAAACAACACTAACCTGGTAACAAGAAACAACCCTAACCCCCAAACAACAAATAACCCTAACCCCCTAACAACAAACAATCCTAACTCCCGAACAATGAACAACACTAACCCCCTAACCACAATAAACACTAACACCCGAACAACAAAAACCACTAAACCCGAACAAGAAACAACCCTAAACCCCTAACAACAAACAACACTAACCCCCTAACAACAAACAACCCTAACCAAACAACAAACAAACCTAAACCACTAACAACAAACAACACTATCACACGAACAGCAAACAACCCTAACCCCCTAACAACAAACAACACTAACACCCTAACAACAAACAACCCTAACCCCCTAACAACAAACAACAGTAACACCCTAACCAGAAACAACCCTAACCCCGTAACAACAAACAACACTAACCCCCTAACAACAAACAACCCTAAACCCCTAACATCAAAGAACACTAACACCCTAACAACAAACAACCCTAACCCCCTAACAACAAACACTAACCCCCAAATAACAAACAACCCTAACCCCTAAAAACCAAAAACACTAACCCACTAACAACAAACAACCCTAACAAACTAACAACAAACAACCCTAACACCCTAACAACAAACAACACTAACCCCCTAACAACAAACAACCCTAAACCCCTAACATCAAACAACACTAACTCCCTAACAACACAAAACACTAACACCCTAACAAAAAACAACACTAACCCCCTAACAACAAACAACCCTAACCCCTAAAAACCAAAAACACTAAACCACTAACAACAAACAACCCTAGCCCACTAACAACAAACAACCCTAACACCCTAACAACAACCAACACTAACCCCCTAACAACAAACAACCCTAAACCCCTAACATCAAAGAACACTAACACCCTAACAACAAACAACCCTAGCCCCCTAAAAACAAACACTAACCCCCAAACAACAAACAACCCTAACCCATAAAAACCAAAAACTCTAACCCACTAACAACAAACAACCCTAACCCACTAACAACGAACAACCCTAACCCCCTAAAAACAAACAACACTAACCTCCTAACAACACAAAACACTAACACCCTAACAACAAACAACACTAACACCCTAACAACAAAAACCACTAAACCCCAACAAGAAACAACCCTAAACCCCTAACAACAAACACTAACCCCCTAACAATAAACAACACTAAACCCCTAACAAGAAACTACCCTAATCCCGTAACAACAAACAACACTAACCCCGTAACAACAAACAACCCTAACCCCCAAACAACAAACAACCCTAACCCCCTAACAACAAACAATCCTAACCCCCGAACAACCAACAACACTAACCCCCTAACCACAGTATACACTAACACCCTAACAACAAAAACCACTAAACCCCTACAAGAAAGAACCCTAAACCCCTAACAACAAACAACACTAACCCCCTAACAACAAACAACCCTAACCAAACAACAAAAAACCCTAACCCACTAACAACAAACAACACTAACACCCTAACAACAAACAACCCTAACCCCCTAACAACAAACAACAGTAACACGCTAACCAGAAACAACCCTAACCCCCTAACAACAAACACTAACCCCCTAACAACAAACAACCCTAAACCCCTAACATCAAAGAACGCTAACACCCTAACAACAAACAACCCTAAACCCCTAACATCAAAGAACACTAACACCATAACAACAAACAACCTTAACCCCCTAACAACAAACACTAACCCCCAAACAACAAACAAACCTAACCCCTAAAAACCAAAAACACTAACCCACTAACAACAAACAACCCTAACACCCTACCAACAAACAACACTAACCCCTAACAACACAAAACACTAACACCCTAACAACAAACAACACTAACACCCTAACAACAAAAACCACTAAACCCCAACAAGAAACAACCCTAAACCCCTAACAACAAACACTAATCCCCTAACAACAAACAACACTAAACCCCTAACAAGAAACTACCCTAACCCCGTAGCAACAAACATCACTAACCCGGTAACAAGAACCAAACCTAACCCCCAAACAACAAACAACCCTAACCCCCTAAAACAAACAATCCTAACCCCAGAACAACGAAAAACACTAACCCCCTAACCACAATAAACACTAACACCCGAACAACAAAAACCACTAAACCCCAACAAGAAACAACCCTAAACCCCTAACAACAAACAACCCTAACCAAACAACAAACAAACCTAAACCACTAACAACAAACAACACTAACACCCTAACAACAAAAACCACTAAACCCCAACAAGAAACTACCCTAAAACCCTAACAACAAACAACACTAACCCCCTAACAACAAACAAGCCTAAACCCCTAACATCAAAGAACACTAACACCCTAACAACAAACAACCCTAACCCCCTAACAACAAACACTAACCCCCAAACAACAAACAACCCTAAAACCCTAAAAGCAAACAACACTAAACCCCTAAAAACAAACAACACTAAGCCCCTAACAACAAACAACACTAACACCCGAACAACAAACACCACTAAACCCCAACAAGAAACAACCCTAAGCCCCTAACAACAAACAACACTAACCCCCTAACAAGAAACAACCCTAAACCCCTAACAACAAACAACACTAACCCCCTAACAACAAACAACACTAACACCCTAACAACAACCAACCCTAACCCCCTAAGAACAAGCAACACTAACGCCCAAGAAGAAACAACACTAACCCCCAGCAATGAACAATACTAACCCCCTAACAACACAAATCCTAACCTCTTATCAACAAACAACCCTAACCCACTAACAACAAACAACCCTAACACCCTAACAACAAACAACACTAACCCCCTAACAACAAACAACCCTAAACCCCTAACATCAAAGAACACTAACACCCTAACAACAAACAACCCTAGCCCCCTAACAACAAACACTAACCCCCAAACAACAAACAACCCTAACCCCTAAAAACCAAAAACACTAACCCACTAACAAAAAAAAACAACCCTAACCCACAAACAACAAACAACCCTAACCCCCTAACAACAAACAACCCTAAACCCCTAACATCAAACAACACTAACCTCCTAACAACACAAAACACTAACACCCTAACAACAAACAACACTAACACCCTAACAACAAAAACCACTAAACCCCAACAAGAAAAAACCCTAACACCCTAACAACAAACAACACTAACCGCCTAACAACAAACAACCCTAAACCCCTAACATCAAAGAACACTAACACCCTAACAACAAACAACCCTAGCCCCCTAACAACAAACACTAACCCCCGAACAACAAACAACGCTGACCCCTAAAAACCAAAAACACTAACCCACTAACAACAAACAACCCTAACCCACTAACAACAAACAACCCTAACCCCCTAACAACAAACAGCCCTAAACCCCTAACATCAAACAACACTATCCTCCTAACAACACAAAACACTAACACCCTAACAACAAAAACCACTAAACCCCAACAAGAAACAACCCTAAACCCCTAACAACAAACAACACTAACCCCCTAACAACAAACAACCCTAACCAAACAACAAACAAACCTAACCCACTAACAAAAAACAACACTAACACCCTAACAACAAACAACCCTAACCCCTAACAACAAACAACACTAACACCCTAACAACAAACAACCCTAACCTCCTAACAACAAACAACACTACCCCCTAACAACAAACAACCCTAAATCCCTAAAATCAAAGAACACTAACCCCCTAACAACACAAAACACTAACACCCTAACAACAAACACTAACCCCCAAACAACAAACAACCCTAACCCCTAAAAACCAAAAACACTAAACCAGTAACAACAAACAACCCTAGCCCACTAACAACAAACAACCCTAACACCCTAACAACAAACAACACTAACCCCCTAACAACAAACAACCCTAAACCCCTAACATCAAAGAACACTAACACCCTAACAACAAACAACCCTAGCCCCCTAACAACAAACACTAACCCCCAAACAACAAAAAACCCTAACCCCTAAAAACCAAAAACACTAACCCACTAACAACAAACAACCCTAACCCACTAACAACAAACAACCCTAAGCCCCTAACAACAAACAACCCTAAACCCCTAACATCAAACAACACTAACCCACTAACAACACAAAACACTAACACCCTAACAACAAACAACACTAACACCCTAACAACAAAAACCACTAAACCCGAACAAGAAACAACCCTAAACCCCTAACAACAAACACTAACCCCCTAACAACAAACAACACTAAACCCCTAACAAGAAACTAACCTAACCCCGTAACAACAAACAACACTAACCCCGTAACAACAAAGAACCCTAACCCCCAAACAACAAACAACCCTAACCCCCTAACAACAAACAATACTAACCCCCGAACAACCAACAACACTAACCCCCTAACCACAATAAAGACTAACACCCTAACAACAAAAACCACTAAACCCGAACAAGAAACAACGCTAAACACCTAACAACAAACAACACTAACCCCCTAACTACAAACAACCCTAACCAAACAACAAACAAACCTTACCCACTAACAACAAACAACACTAACACCCTAACAACAAACAACCCTAACCCCTAACAACAAACAACACTAACACCCTAACAAACAACCCTAACCCCCTAACAACAAACAACACTAACACCCTAACAACAAACAACCCTAAACCCCTAACATCAAAGAACACTAACCCACTAACAACAAACAACCCTAACCCACTAACAACAAACAACCCTAACACCCTAACAACAAACAACACTAACCCCCTAACAACAAACAACCCTAAACCCCTAACATCAAACAACACTAACCCCCTAACAACAAACAACACTAACACCCTAACAACAAACAACACTAACCCCCTAACAACAAACAACCCTAACCAAACAACAAACAAACCTAACCCACTAACAAGATACAACACTAACACCCTAACAAAAAACAACCCTAACCCCTAACAACAAACAACACTAACACCCTAACAACAAACAACACTAACACCCTAACAACAAGAACCACTAAACCCCAACAAGAAACAACCCTAAAACCCTAACAACAAACACTAACCCCCTAACAATAAACAACACTAAACCCCTAACAAGAAACTACCCTAACCCCGTAACAACAAACCACACTTACCCCGTAACAACAAACAACCCTAACCCCCAAACAACAAACAACCCTAACCCCCTAACAACAAACAATCCGAACCCCCGAACAACCAACAACACTAACCCCCTAACCACAGTATACACTAACACCCTAACAACAAAAACCACTAAACCCCTACAAGAAACAACCCTAAACCCCTAACAACAAACAACACTAACCCCCTAACAACAAAAAACCCTAACCAAACAACAAAAAACCCTAACCCACTAACAACAAACAACACTAACACCCTAACAACAAACAACCCTAACCCCCTAACAACAAACAACAGTAACACCCTAACCAGAAACAACCCTAACCCCCTAACAACAAACAACACTAACCCCCACCAACAAACAACCCTAAACCCCTAACATCAAAGAACACTAACACCCTAACAACAAACAACACTAACCCCCTAACAACAAACACTAACCCCCAAACAACAAACAACCCTAACCCCTAAAAACCAAAAACACTAACCCACTAACAACAAACAAGGTTAGGGTTAGGGGAGGGGTAAGGTTAGGGTTAAGGCGAGGTTTACGGTAAAGGGTAGGGCTAGGTTAGGGTTAGGTTTAGAGTTAGAGCTAGTACTAGGGTTTAGGGTAAGAGGTAGGGTCAGGTTTAGAGTTTTTGTTAGTTTTAGGGTGGAGTTAAGGTTAAGCTTAGCGTTAGGGTAAGTGTTAGGTTTAGGTCAGGGTTAAGGTTAGGATTAGGGATAGGGTTAGGGTTAGGGAAAGGGTTAGGTGTTCTTGGGAGGGTTAGTGTTAGGTTTACACTTAAGCTGATGTTTTGCAGTGTTACGGTTAGGTCAGGGTTGTTGTTAGGGTTAGGATGAGGTTTAGGTAAAAAAAAAAAAATTATTTATTTATTTTTTTTAGGGTTAGGTTTAGATTTAGGGTTAAGGTTAGGCTTAGGTTTATCTTGAAATTTATGTTAAGGATGAGGGTTAGGGTTAGCGTTAGGGTTAGGTGTTTGGGTTAAGGTTAGGGTTAGGTTTAGGGTTTGGGTTAGGGTTCGGTGTTTCGGTTAATGTTAGGGTCAGGTTTAGGGTAAGGGTTAGGGTTCGGTATAGGATCAGGCTTAGAGTTAGGGTTAGAATTAGGGTTAGTGGTTAGGGTTAGGCTTAGGGTTAAGGTTAGGTTTAGGCTAAACATCAGGATTTGATTTCGAGTTAGGTGTTAGTGTTTCGGTTAGGTTTAGGGTAGGTTTATATTTAAGGTTAGGTTAAGAGTTAGATTTATGTTTACAGTTAAGGTGAGGGTTTTGAGTAAGTGTTACATTTAGGGTTAGGGTTAGGTGTAGGGCTAGGGCTATGGTTAGGTTTAGATTTCGGGTTACCGGTTAGGGTTAGGTTTAAGTTTATGGTAGGGTAAAGTTAGGGTTAAGGTTTGGTTAGGGTTAGGGTCAGGGTTAGGATTAGGATTAGGTTTAGGGTGAGGGTTAGGGTCAGAGTTATTGTAAGGGTTAGGTTTGGGGTTACAGGTGGGTCAAGGTTAAGGTTACGGTCAGGGTTAAAAGTTAGGGTGTGCTTTAGATTAGGGATAGGGTGAAGTTTAAGATAGGGTGAGGGTTAGGGTTATGGCTAAGGTTTGCTTGAGTTTTCAGGTGAGTGTTAAGGTTATGTTTAGGGTTAGGAATAAGTTTATGGGTTCTGTTTACTTTTAGGGTTAGGGGTAGATTTTAGGTTAGGGTTAAGTTCAGTCTTACGGTTAGGGTTAGGTTTACGGTTTGTGTTAGGCATTGTGGTTGGTGTGAGGATTAGGTTTAGGATTAGGGTTGGGTAGGGTTAGGATTCTGGTTATGGTAAGGTGTTAGGGATTAGAGGAGTAGTTTTGGGTTAGGGCTTGGGTGAGGGTTCCGGTTAGGCATTGTGGTTCTGGTCATGGTTAGGTTTGGTTTAGGGTTAGGGTTAGTTTTATGATTAGGTTTAGGGTTAGTGTTAGAGTTAGGGTTAGGCTTTGGTGCTAGGGGTTAGGTTTTGGGTTAGGGTTAGGGTTATCGTTAGGGCTTAGGTTTTCAGGTGAGTGTTTGGGTTAGGGTTAGGGATAGCATTAGGGTTAGCTTTTGGGGGTACGGTTAGGGGTTAGGTGAGGGTTACAGTTAGTATTGCAGTTAAGGTTAGGTTTTAGGGCAAGTGTTAGGATTAGGGTTAGAGTTAGAGTTAGGGTTAGGTGCAGGGTTAGGTGCAGGGTAAGTTTTAGATTCAAGTCCTGGTTTAGGGTTAGAGTTAGTGTTCTATTTAGGGTCAAGTTTAGAGTTCAGCTTAGGTTTAGGATTAGGTCTATTGTTGGGCTTAGGATTAGGGTTAGGTTCAGAGCTATTGTAAGGCTTAGGTTTAGGGTTACAGATGGACTAGCTTTACGGTTAGAGTTAGGTTTAAGGTTAGGGTTTGGGCTAGGTTTACGTTTACGGTTATGGTTAGGGTTAGGATTTGGTTGAAGCTTAGCATAGGCTGAGGGTTACTTTTAGGGTTAGGGCTAGAGTTTGGGTTTGTGTTCAGGTTAGTGTTATGGTTAGATTTAGGGTCCAGTTTAGGGTTAGGGGTTAGGTTTAGTGTTAGGGTTAGTTTTAGGTTTAGGGTTAGTGTGAAGTTTAGGTTAAGGGTGAGAGCTAGGGTTAGGGTTAGGATTAGGGTTAGTGTTAGACGTTAGGTTTAGGGTGCTAGTTTTAGGTTTATGGTTAGGGTAGGTTTAAGTTTAGGGTGAATGTTAGGGTTAGTGTTCGATTAGGGTTACTGTTCGTGTTAGGGTTACAGTTAGGGTTAGGGATAGCATTAGGTTTAGTGTTAGGAATATAGTTAGGCGTTAGGGTGAGGGTTGGGGATATGGTGAGGGTTAGGTTTAGGTTTACAGTTAAGGTGAGGGTTTAGGGTAATTGTTATGGTTAGGGTTAGAGTTAGGGTCATGGTGAAGTTTCAGGTAATAGTGGGGTTCAGGGTTAATGTTAGATTTAGGGTTAAGGTTAGTGTTAGGGTTAGGTTTAGATTAGGGTTAAGGTAGCGGTCAGGTTAGGGTTAAGACTAGGTTTACGGTAAAGTGTAAGGCTAGGTTAGGGTTAGGTTTAGAGTTAGTGCTAGGGCTTAGGGTTAGGGTTAAGGTCAGGTTTAGAGTTATTGTTAGGTTTACGGTTAAGGTTAGGGTAGAGTTAAGGTTAAGGTTAAGTTTAAGGTTAGGGTAAGAGTTAGGTTTACGTCAGGTTTAGGGTTAGGATGAGGGATAGGGTTAGGGAAAGGGTTAGGGTTTCATGTGAGGATTAGTGTTATGTTTACATGAAGCTGATGTTTTTGGGTGCTACAGTAAGGTTCAGGGTTAGAGTTAGGTTAGTTTAGAGTTAGGGCTAGAGTATGGTGATAGTGCTTTAGGCTTAGGTTTAGGGTGAAATTTAGGTTAAGGATGAGGGTTAGGGTTGGGGTAGGTGTTTGGATTAATGTTAGGGTCAGGTTTAGGGTTTGGGTTTAGAGTTCAGGTTAGATTCAGGGTTAGGGTTAGATTTAGGTTTAGGGTTAGGGTTAGGTTTAGTGTTAGTTTAGCTTAGGGTTAGGGTTTGAATGAAGTTAGGGTAGGTTTAGGGTTATGGTTAGGTTGAAATTTTGGTTAAGTGTGAGGGTTTGGTTTCGGGTTAGGGTTAGAGTTAGGATTAGTGGTTAGGGTTAGGTTTAGGGTTAAGGTTAGGTTTAGGCTAAGCATTAGGGTTAGAGTTAGGGTTAGTGGTTAGTGTTTCAGTTAGGTTTAGGATAGGGTTATAATTAGGGTTAAGTTTAGGGTTACGGTAAGAGTTAGATTTACGTTTACAGTTAAGGTGAGGGTTTTGCGTAACTGTTACGGTTAGGGTAGGGCTAGGTTTAGGGTTAGAGTTGGGTTAGGGGTTAGGTTTAGGTTAAGTTTAGGGTAGGCTTAAAGTTAGGGTTAAGGTTAGGTTAGGGTTACGTCAGGGTTAGGATTAGAATTAGGTTTCGGGCGAGGGTTAGTGTCAGAGTTATTATAAGGGTTAGGTTGAGGGTTACAGATGGGCCAAGGTTAAGGTTAGGGTTAGGTTTAGGGGTAGGATTAGGGTTAAAGTTAGGGTTAGCTTTAGGTTAGGGATAGGGTGAAGTAAAGTAGGGTGAGGGTTAGGGTTATGGCTAAGGTTTGGGTTCGTTTTCAGGTTAGTGCTAAGTTTATGTTTAGGGTTAGGGTTAAGTTTATGGGTTGTGTTTAGTTTTAGGGTTAGGGTTAGATTTTAGGTTAGGGTTAAGTTAAGTGTAACAGTTAGGGTTACGATTTGTGTTAGGCATTGTGGTTGGGGTGAGTGTTAGGTTTATGGTTAGGGTTGGGTAGAGTTAGGATTATGGTTATGGTAAGGTGTTAGGGTTTAGAGGTGTAGTTTAGGGTTAGGGTTTGGGTGAGGGTTTCGGTTAGGCATTGTGGTTCTGGTCATGGTTAAGTTTGGTTCAGTGTTAAGGTTAGGTTTATGATTAGGTTTCGGGTTAGTGTTAGAGTTAGGGTGAGGGATAGTGTTAAGGTTTAGCTTAGGTTTGGTGTTATAGGTTAGGGTTTGCGTTAGGGTTAGTGTTCTCTTTATGGCTTAGGGGTTTCAGGTTAGTGTTGTGGTTAGGGCTAGGGTTAGCATTAGGGTTAGGGTTGTGGGCTACGGTTAGGGGTTAGAGTGAAGGCTACGGTTAGTTTTACAGTTAAGGTGAGGGTTTAGGGTAAGTGTTATGATTAGGGTTAGAGTTCGAGTTAGGGTTAGGTTTAGGGTTAGGGTTAGGTGTAGGGTAATATTTAGGTTTACGTCCAAGTTTAGGGTTCGAGTTAGTGCTGTATTTAGGGTCAGAGCTAGTGTTCTATTTAGGGTCAAGTTTAGAGTTAGGGTTAGGTTTAGGATTAGGATTATGTTTAGGGTTAGGGTTAGGTTCAGGCCTATCGTAAGGGTTAGGTTTAGGGTTTCAGATGGACTAGTGTTATGGTTAGAGTTAGGTTTAAGGTAAGGGTTTTGCATAGGTTTAGGTTAGGGCTAAGGTTAGGGTTAGGGTTTGGATGATGTTTAGGCTAGGGTGAGGGTTATTTTTATGGTTAGGGCTGGAGTTTGGGTTTGTGCTCACGTTACTTTTAAGGTCAGGTTTAGGGTTTGGATTAGGGTTAGGGGTTATGTTTAGGGTTAGATTTACGAACAGGGTTAGTATTAGTGTGAAGTTCAGGTTAAGTGGGAGGGTTAGGATAAGGGTTAGGATTAGGGTTAGAATTATAATGTTAGACATTAGGTTTAGGGTGTTAGGTTTAGGTTCATGGTTAGGCTAGTCTTAAGTTTAAGGTTAATGTTAGGGTTAGGATTAGATTAGGGTTACTCTTCGTGTTAGAGTTAGGGTTAGGGATAAGTTTCGGGATAGCATTAGGTTTAGGGTTGGGGACACGGTTAAGGGTTAGGGTGTGTGTTAGTGTTAGTTTTACCGTTAAGGAGAGGGTTTAGGTTAATTGTTATGGTTAGGGTTAGAGTTAGAGTTAGGGTTAGGGTTAGGGTGAAGTTTCAGTTAATAGTGAGGGTTAGGGTTAAGGTTAGAGTTAGGGTTAAGGTTAGTGTCAGGGTTAGGTTTAGGGTTAGGGTTATGGTAGGGGTAAGGTTACTGTGAAGGCTAGGTTTACAGTAAAGGGTAGTGCTGGGTTAGGGTTAGGGTTACGTTTAGAGTTATTGTTAGGCTTAAGTTTAGGGTTAGGGTAGAGTTAATGTTAGGGTTAATTTTAGGGTTAGGGTAAGGGTTAGGTTTAGTTCAGGGTTAGGGCTAGGATTAGGGATAGGGTTAGGATTGGGGGATGGGTTAGGGATTCTTGTGAGGGTTGGTGTCAGGTTTACAGTTAAGCTGATGTTTTAGGGTGTTACAGTTAGGGTTAGGGTTAGAGTTAGGGTTAGGATTAGGTTTATGCTTAGGATTAGGGTTAGGGTTAGGGTCAGGGTTAGGTGGAGATCTAGTGTCATGTTTAGGTTGTTTTTTTAGTTTTAGGGTTAGGCTTAGTGTGAAGTTTATTTCAATTATGAGGTTTAGGGTTAGGGGTTAGGGTTAGGTTATGTTTAGTTTTAGGTTTGGGGTTAGTGTTAGCGTTAGGGTTAGTTTTAGTTTTGGTTAGGGTTTGAATGAATTTAAGGTAGGTTTAGCGTTATGGTTAGGGTGAAATTTTGGTTAAGGGTGAGGGTTTGTTTTAGGTTTAGGGTTAGGGTTAGAGTTCGGGTGAGTGTTTATGTTTTAGGTTTAAGGTTAAGTTTAGGTTTAGGCTAATGATTAGGTTTAGAGTTAGGGTTAGGGGTTATTGTTTCGGTAAGGTTTAGGGTAGGGTTCTGTTTAGGGTTAAGAATAGTGTTAGGGTAAGAGTTAGAGTTCCATTTACAGTTGAGTGTTTTGGGTGTTACTGTTAGGGGTAGGGCTAGGGTTACAGTTAGAGTTAGGGTTAGAGGTTAGGGTTAGGTGTAAGTTTATGGTAGCCTTAATGTTAGGTTAAGGTTAGGTTAGGGTTAGGGTCAGGGTTAGGATTAGGTTTAGGGTGAGGGTTAGGGTCAGAGATATTGTAAGGGTTAGGTTTAGGGTTACAAGTGGGCCATGGTTAAGGTTAGGGTTAGGTTTAGGGTTAAAGTTAGGGTTAGCTTTAGGTTAGGGATAGGATGAAGTTTAAGATAGGGTGAGGGTTAGGGTTATGGCTAAGGTTTGGGTTAGTTTTCAGGTTAGTGTTAAGGTTATGTTTAGGGTTAGGGTTAAGTTTATGGGTTGTGTTTAGTTTTAGGGTTAGGGTTAGATTTTAGGTTAGGGTTAAGTTTAGTGTAAACAGCTAAGGTTACGGTTTGTGTTAGGCATTGTGGTTGGGGTGAGGTTTAGGTTTAGGGTTAGGGTTATGTATGCTTAGGATTATGGTTATGGTAAGGTGTTAGGGGTTAGAAGTGTAGTTTAGGGTTAGGGGTGGGTGAGGGTTCTGGTAAAGCATTGTGGTTCTGACCATGGTTAGGTTTGGTTTAGGGTTACGGTTAGGTTTATGATTAGGTTTCAGGTTAGTGTTCGAGTTAGAGTTAAGGTTTGGGTTAGGCTTTGGTGTTAGGGGTTAGGGTTTGGGTTATGGTTAGGTGTAGGGCAATATTTAGGTTTAGGTGCCGGTTTAGTGTTAGAGTCAGTGTTCAATTTAGGGTCAAGGTTAGATTTAGGGTTAGGGTTAGGTTTAGGTCTAGGGTTAGGATTAGGTTTAGGGTTAGGTTCAGGGCTATTGTAAGGGTTAGGTTTAGGGTTACATTTGGACTAGCATTATGGTTAGAGTTATGTTCAAGGATAGGGTTTGGGTTAGGTTTAGGTTTAGAGTTAGGGTTGGATGAAGTTTAGGATAGGGTGAGGGTTATTTTTATGGTTTGGGCTAAAGTTTCGTTTTGTGTTCAGCTTAGTGGTAAGGTTAGGTTTAGGGTTCGGTTTTGGGTTAAGGGTTATGTTTAGGGTTTGGGTTACGGTTTGGTTTAGGGTTAGTGTGAAGTTTAGGTTAAGGGTGAGGGTTAGGATAAAGGTTAGGATTAGGTTTATGGTAAGGTGTTAGTGGTTAGAGGTGTAGTTTAGGGTTAGGGTTTGGGTGAGGGTTTCGGTTAGGCATTGTGGTTCTGGTCATGGTTAAGTTTGGTTCAGTGTTAGGGTTAGGTTTATGATTAGGTTTCGGATTAGTGTTAGAGTTAGGGTGAGGGATAGTGTTAAGGTTTAGGTTAGGTTTTGGTGTTATATTTTAGGGTTTGCGTTAAGGTTTGCGTTAAAAAGAAAAGAGAATAACAAGAGGCCTTTTCTCCCCGGCTGCTCTGCCAAGCCCTTCCAGCTAAAACTATGTCGTTGCTCCTCTGGAAGGATCCCTGCACCGTGACGTAGTTTTTCAGAAGAAGCCTTGCGTTTGCAAGAGCAAATGAGGAATTCGTTGCAGGAAAGAGGAAGGAAAGAAAGTTTCTCTCCTTCTGCCTGCTTTGCTCAGAGGACTGGATGAAGTCAGGGAGTTCTCCCTTTCACTGAGAAACGTGCAGGCTGCTGTTGCCTGTGTGCTCTCTTTTTTGCAAAAGAGTCTGCAGTTCCACGCTTTGAACCGTGGAAACGCGCCAGGCTCTGCTAAGATTTCCCCCGGCGCTTCGTTTGCCCTGGGCCAAAGCGAGCCTTCACATTAGCTGAACGCTAACACTGCATACTCGTTCCACTTCCAGATCAGGGCTACCGCGAGGCAGTTCTCCGGGGGAAAACGGCCCTTCGCGAAGGGCAGATCTGTCGAGCTCATTGCGGGAAAGCGAAAGCAAAGGACGCTTTTCTCCCTCCAACCGCTTTCGTCAGAGGAACGGGGGAAGTCACAGTGTTCTTTCTCTCACTGAGATACACACAATCTGATGTTGCCTCTGAGCTCCGTTGCTGGCATAGAACTGAAACGGACATACATTCCTGTGGGGAAACACAGGGCTTTGCTAGGATTTCTCTAGGAAGTGTGTTTTCCCTGGGCCTCACTGTAGCAACACTATCTCGCCAGGGCAACACTGCATGGGATTTCCTCTGCCAGGAGAGAGCTGCTGCTTTGTAGTTTGTGCTAGGAAACCTTGCTTTGGCAAGTGGCAATTGACCGCAGTGAGGCAGAAAGAAAAGAGAACAGCAAGAGACCTTTTCTCCCCAGCTGCTCAGCCAAGCCCGTCCAGCTAAAACTATGTCGTTGCTCCTCTGGAAGGATCCCTGCACCGTGACGTAGTTTTTCAGAAGAAGCCTTGCGTTTGCAAGAGCAAATGAGGAATTCGTTGCAGGAAAGAGGAAGGAAAGAAAGTTTCTCTCCTTCTGCCTGCTTTGCTCAGAGGACTGGATGAAGTCAGGGAGTTCTCCCTTTCACTGAGAAACGTGCAGGGTGCTGTTGCCTGGGCGCTCTCTTCTTTGCAAAAGAGTCTGCAGTTCCACGCTTTGAACCGTGGAAAGGCGCCGGGCTCTGCTAAGATTTCCCCCGGCGCTTCCTTTGCCCTGGGCCAAAGCGAGCCTTCACAATAGCTGAACGCTAACACTGCATACTCGTTCCACTTCCAGAACAGGGCTACCGCGAGGCAGTTCTCCGGGGGAAAACGGCCCTTCGCGAAGGGCAGATCTGTCGAGCTCATTGCGGGAAAGCGAAAGCAAAGGACGCTTTTCTCCCTCCAACCGCTTTTGTCAGAGGAACGGGGGAAGTCACAGTGTTCTTTCTCTCACTGAGATACACACAATCTGACGTTGCCTCTGAGCTCCGTTGCTGGCAAAGAACTGAAACGGACATACATTCCTGTGGGGAAACACAGGGCTTTGCTAGGATTTCTCTAGGCAGTGTGTTTTCCCTGGGCCTCACTGTAGCAACACTATCTCGCCAGGGCAACACTGCATGGGATTTCCTCTGCCAGGAGAGAGCTGCTGCTTTGTAGTTTGTGCTAGGAAACCTTGCTTTGGCAAGTGCCAATTGACCGCAGTGAGGCAGAAAGAAAAGAGAACAGCAAGAGACCTTTTCTCCCCAGCTGCTCAGCCAAGCCCTTCCAGCTAAAACTATGTCGTTGCTCCTCTGGAAGGATCCCTGCACCGTGACGTAGTTTTTCAGAAGAAGCCTTGCGTTTGCAAGAGCAAATGAGGAATTCGTTGCAGGAAAGAGGAAGGAAAGAAAGTTTCTCTCCTTCTGCCTGCTTTGCTCAGAGGACTGGATGAAGTCAGGGAGTTCTCCCTTTCACTGAGAAACGTGCAGGCTGCTGTTGCCTGGGCGCTCTCTTCTTTGCAAAAGAGTCTGCAGTTCCACGCTTTGAACCGTGGAAAGGCGCCGGGCTCTCCTAAGATTTCCCCCGGCGCTTCGTTTGCCCTGGGCCAAAGTGAGCCTTCACATTCGCTGAACGTTAACACTGCATACTCGTTCCACTTCCAGAACAGGGCTACCGCGAGGCAGTTCTCCGGGGGAAAACGGCCCTTCGCGAAGGGCAGATCTGTCAAGCTCATTGCGGGAAAGGGAAAGCAAAGGACGCTTTTCTCCCTCTAACTGCTTTCGTCAGAGGAACGGGGGAAGACACAGTATTCTTTCTCTCACTGAGATACACACAATCTGACGTTGCCTCTTTGCTCCGTTGCTGGCGAAGAACTGAAACGGACATACATTCCTGTGGGGAAACACAGGGCTTTGCTAGGATTTCTCTAGGCAGTGTGTTTTCCCTGGGCCTCACTGTAGCAACACTATCTCGGCAGGGCAACACTGCATGGGATTTCCTCTGCCAGAAGAGAGCTGCTGCTTTGTAGTTTGTGCTGGGAAACCTTGCTTTGGCAAGTGCCAATTGACCGCAGTTAGGCAGAAAGAAAAGAGAATAGCAAGAGGCCTTTTCTCCCCGGCTGCTCTGCCAAGCCCTTCCAGCTAAAACTATGTCATTGCTCCTCTGGAAGGATCCCTGAACCGTGACGTAGTTTTTCAGAAGAAACCTTGCATTTGCAAGAGCAAATGAGGAATTCGTTGCAGGAAAGAGGACGGAAAGAAAGTTTCTCTTCTTCTGCCTGCTTTGGTCAGACGACTGGATGAAGTCAGGGAGTTCTCCCTTTCACTGAGAAACGTGCAGGGTGCTGTTGCCTGGGCGCTCTCTTCTTTGCAAAAGAGTCTGCAGTTCCACGCTTTGAACCGTGGAAAGGCGCCGGGCTCTGCTAAGATTTCCCCCGGCGCTTCCTTTGCCCTGGGCCAAAGCGAGCCTTCACAATAGCTGAACGTTAACACTGCATACTCGTTCTACTTCCAGAACAGGGCTACCGCGAGGCAGTTCTCCAGGGGAAAACGGCCCTTCGCGAAGGGCAGATCTGTCGAGCTCATTGCGGGAAAGCGAAAGCAAAGGACGCTTTTCTCCCTCTAACTGCTTTCGTCAGAGGAATTGGGGAAGTCACATTGTTCTTTCTCTCACTGAGATACACACAATCTGACGTTGCCTCTGAGGTGCGTTGCTGGCAAAGAAGTGAAATGGACATACATTCCTGTGGGGAAACACAGCGGTTTGCTAGGATTTCTCTAGGCAGTGTGTTTTAAACCCCTAACAACAAACAACACTAACCCCCTAACAACAACCAACATTAACCCCTAACAACAAACAACTCTAACCCGCTGACAACAAACAATCCTAACCACCTAACAACAAACAACACTCACCCCCAAAAAACAAATTACCCTAAAACCCTAAAAACAAAAAACAGTAAGCCCCTAACAACAAATAGTACTAAGCGACTAACAACCAAAAAGACAACCCACTAACAACAGCCAACACTAACCCCCTAACAACAAACAGCACTAACACCCGAACAACACCACTAAACCGCAACAAGAAACAACCTTAAACACATAACAACAAGCAACACTAACCCCCTAACAACAAACAACATTAACACCCTAACAACAAACATCCCTAACCCCCTAACAGCAAACAACGCTAACCCCCTAAAAACAAACAACACGAACCCCCAACAACAAACAACCCTTACCCCCAACAACAAACAACCCTAACCCCCTAACAACGAACAAAACTAACCCCCTAACAACCAACACACTAACCCCCTAACCACAAACAAAACTAACCCCCTAACAACAAACAATCCTAACGCCCGAAAATCCAAAAACACTAACCCCCTAACCACAATAAACACTAACACCCTAACAACAAAAACCACTAAACCCCAAGAAGAAACAACCCTAAACCCCTAACAACAAACACTAACGCCGTAACAACAAACAACACTAAATCCCTAACAAGAAACTACCCTAACCCCGTAACAACAAACAACACTAACCCCGTAACAACAAACAACCCTAACCCCCAAACAACAAGCAACCCTAACGCCCTAACAACAAACAATCCTAACCTCCGAACAACCAACAACACTAACCCCCTAACCACAGTAAACATTAACACCCTAACAACAAAAGCCACTAAAACCCAAGAAGAAACAACCCTAAACCCCTAACAACAATCAACACTAACCCCCTAAGAACAAACAACCCTAACGAAACAACAAACAACCTTAACCCCTAAAAACAAACAACCCTAACCCCCTAAGAACAAACAGCCCTAACCAAACAACAAACAACCCTAACCGAATGACAACAAACAACACTAACCCCCTAACAAGACACAACACTAACCTCCTAAGAAGAAACAACACTAACCCCCTAACAACAAACAACACTAACCCCCTAACAACAAACAACACTAACACCCTAACAACAACCAACCCTAACCCCCTAAGAACAAACGACACTAACCCCCTAACAACACACTAAACACCTAACAAGAAACTAACCTACCCCGTAACAACAAACAACACTAACCCCATGACAACAAACAACCCTAACCCCCAAACAACAAACAACCCTAACCCCCTAACGACCAACAACACTAACCCCCTAACCACAATAAACAGTAACACCCTAACAAAAAACACTAAACACCAACAAGAAACAACCCTAAACCCCTAACAACACACAACACAAACCCCCTAACAACAAACAACCCTGACCAAACAACAAGAAACCCTAACCCACTAACAACAAACAACACTAACACCCTAACAACACAAAACACTAACACCCTAACAACAAACAACACTAACACCCTAACAACAAAAACCACTAAACCCCAACAAGAAACAACCCTAAACTCCTAAAAACAAACACTAACCCCCTAACAACAAACAACACTAAAACCCTAAGAAGAAACTACCCTAACCCCTTAACAACAAACAACACTAACCCCCTAACAAGAAAAAACACTAACCCCCTAAGAAGAAACAACACTAACCCCCTAAGAAGAAACAACACTAACCCCCTAACAACAAACAAAACTAACCCCCTAAGCACAAACAACCCTAAGCAAACAACAAACAACCATAACCCACTAACAACAAAGAACACTAACCCCCTAACAAGAAACTCCTCTAACCCCGTAACAACAAACAACCCTAACCCCTAAAAACAAACAACCCTTACTTGCTAACAACAAACAACCCTAACCAAAAAACAAACAACCCTAACCGACTAACAACAAACAACACTAACCCCCTAACAAGAAACAACACTAACCCCCTAAGAAGAAACAACACTAACCCCCTAACAACAAACAACACTAACCCCCTAACAGCAAACAACACTAACCCCCTAACAACAAAAACCACTAAACCGCAACAAGAAAGAACTCTAAACCCCTAACAACAAACACTAACCCCCTAACAACAAAGAACACTAAACACCTAACAAGAAACTACCCTAACCCCGTAACAACAAACAACACTAACCCCGTAACAACAAACAACCCTAATCCCCAAACAACAAACAACCCTAACCCCCTAACAACAAACAATCCTAACCCCCGAAAAACCAACAACACTAACCCCCTAACCACAATAAACACTAACACCCTAACAACAAAAACCACTAAACCCCAACAAGAAACAACCCTAAACCCCTAACAACAAACAACACTAACCCCCTAACCACAAACAACCCTAACCAAACAACAAACAACCCTAACCCACTAACAACAAAAAACACTAACACCCTAAGAACAAACAACCCTAACCCCCTAACAACAAACAACACTAACCCCCTAACAACAAACAACACTAACCCCCTAACAACAAACAACACTAACCCCCTAAGAACAAACAACAATAACCCCCAACAACGAACAATACTAACCCCCTAATAACAGAAAACCTAACCCCTTATCAACAAACAACCCTAACCCACTAACAAAAAACATCCCTAACACCCTAACAACAAACAACCCTAACCCCCTAACAACAACCAACCCTAACCCCCTAAGAACAAACAACAGTAACCCCCTAAGAACAAACAACAATAACCCCCAACAACGAACAATACTAACCCCCTAACAACACAAAACCTAACCCCTTATCAACAAACAACCCTAACCCACTAACAAAAAACATCCCTAACACCCTAACAACAAACAACCCTAACCCCCTAACAACGAACAACACTAACCCCCTAACAACAAACAACCCTAAACCCCTAACATCAAATAACACTAACACCCTAACAACAAACAACCCTAACCCCCTAACAACAAACACTAACCCCCAAACAACAAAAAACACTAACCCCTAAAATCCAAAAACACTAACCGACTAACAACCAACAACCCTAACCCACTAACAACAAACAACCCTAACACCCTAACAACAAACAACACTAACCCCCTAACAACAAACACTAACCCCCAAACAACAAACAACCCTAAACCCCTAACATCAAACAACACTAACCCCCTAACAACACAAAACACTAACACCCTAACAACAAACAACACTAACCCCCTAACAACAAAGAACACTAACCCCCTAAAAACAAACAACCCTAAACCCCTAACATCAAACAACACTAACCCGCTAACAACACAAAACACTAACACCCTAACAACAAAGAACACTAACACCCTAACAACAAAAACCACTAAACCCCAACAAGAAACAACCCTAAACCCCTAACAACAAACACTAACCCCCTAACAACAAAGAACACTAAACCCCTAACAAGTAACTACCCTAACCCCATAACAACAAACAACACTAACCCCGTAACAACAAACAACCCTAACCCCCAAACAACAAACAACCCTAACGCCCTAACAACAACTAATCCTAACCCCCGAACAACCAACAACACTAACCCCCTAACAACAAACAACCCTAACCCCTAAAAACCAAAAACACTAACCCACTAACAACAAACAACCCTAACTCGCTAACAACAAAAAACCCTAACACCCTAACAACAAACAACACTAACCAAACAACAAATAACCCTAACGACTAACAACAAACAACACTAACCCCCTAACAAGAAACAACACTAACCCACTAACAACAAACAACCCTAACACCCTAACAACAAACAACCCTAACCCCCTAACAACAAACAATCCTAACCCCTGAACAACCAACAACAATAATGCCCTAACCGCAATAAACACTAACACCCTAACAACAAAAACCACTAAAACCCAACAAGAAACAACCCTAAACCCCTAACAACAAACAACACTAACCCCCTAAGAACAAACAACCATAACCAAACAACAAACAACCCTAACCCCTAAAAACAAACAACCCTAACCCCCTAAGAAGAAACAACCCTAACCAAACAACAAAAAACCCTAACCGACTGACAACAAACAAAACTAACCAACTAACAAGAAACAACAGTAACCCCCTAACAAGAAACAACACTAACCCCCTAACAACAAACAACACTGACACCCTAACAACAACCAACCCTAACCCCCTAAGAACAAACAACACTAACCACTAAGAACAAACAATACTAACCCCCAACAACGAACAATACCAACCCCTAACAACACAAAACCTAACCCCTTATCAACAAACAACCCTAACCCACTAACAAAAAAAAACCCTAACACCCTAACAACAAACAACCCTAAACCCCTAACAACAAACAACACTAACCCCAAACAACAAACAACCCTAACCCCTAAAAACCAAAAACACTAACCCACTAACAACAAACAACTCTAACCCCTAACAACAAACAACCCTAAACCCCTAACATCAAACAACACTAACCCCCTAACAACAAACACTAACCCCCTAACAACAAACAACACTAACCCCCTAACAACAAACAACCCTAAACCCCTAACATCAAAGAACACTAACACCTAACAACAAACAACCCTAACCCCTAACAACAAACACTAACCCCCAAACAACAAACAACCCTAACCCCCTAACAACAAACAACCCTAACCAAACAACAAACAATCCTAACCCACTAACAACAAACAACACTAACCCCCAACAACAAACAACCCTAAACCCCTAACATCAAAGAACACTAACACCCTAACAACAAACAACCCTAACCCCCTAACAACAAACATTAACCCCCTAACAACAAACAACACTAACCCCCTAACAACAAACAACCCTAACCAAACAACAAACAATCCTAACCCACTAACAACAAACAACACTAACACCCTAACAACAAACAACCCTAACCCCTGACAACAAACAAAACTAACACCCTAACAACAAACAACCCTAACCCCTAACAACAAACAACACTAACCCCCTAACAACAAACAAAACTAAACTCCTAACATCTAAGAACACTAACACCCTAACAACACAAAACACTAACACCCTAACAACAAACACTAACCCCCAAACAACAAACAACCCTAACCCGTAAAAACCAAAAACACTAAACCACTAACAACAAACAACCCTAACCCACTAACAACAAACAACACTAACCTCCTAACAACAAACAACCCTAAACCCCTAACATCAAACAACACTTACCCACTAACAACACAAAACACTAACACCCTAACAACAAACAACACTAACACCCTAACAACAAAAACCACTAAACCCCAACAAGAAACAACCCTAAACCCCTAACAACAAACACTAACCCCCTAACAACAAACAACACTAAACCCCTAACAAGAAACTACCCTAACCCCATAACAACAAACAACACTAACCCCGTAACAACAAACAACCCTAACCCCCAAACAAGAAACAACCCTAACCCCCTAACAACAAACAATCCTAACCCCCGAACAACCAACAACACTAACCCCCTAACCACAGTAAACACTAACACCCTAACAACAAAAACCACTAAACCCCAACAAGAAACAACCCTAAACCCCTAACAACAAACAACACTAACCACCTAACAACAAACAACCCTAACCAAACAACAAAAAACACTAACCCACTAACATCAAACAACACTAACACCCTAACAACAAACAACCCTAACCCCCTAACAAAAAACAACAGTAACACCCTAACAACAAAAACCACTAAACCCCAACAAGAAACAACCCTAAACCCCTAACAACAAACAACACTAACCCCCTAACAACAAACAACCCTAACCAAACAACAAACAAACCTAACCCACTAACAACAAACAACACTAACACGGGAACAACAAAAAACCCTAACCCCCCAACAGCAAACAACAGTAACACCCTAACAACAAAAACCAGGAAACCCCAACAAGAAACAACCCTAAACCCCTAACAAGAAACAACACTAACCCCCTAACAACAAACAACCCTAACCAAACAAGAAACAAACCTAACCCACTAACAACAAACAACACTAACACCCTAACAACAAACAACCCTAAACCCCTAACATCAAAGAACACAAACACCCTAACAACAAACAACTCTAACCCCCTAACAACAAACACTAACCCGCCAAACAACAAACAACCCTAACCCCTAAAAACCAAAACCACTAAACCACTAACAACAACCCTAACCCACTAACAACAAACAGCCCTAACAACCTAACAACAGACAACACTAACCCCCTAACAACAAACAACCCTAAACCCCTAACGTCAAACAACACTAACCCACTAACAACACAAAACACTAACACCCTAACAACAAAAACCGCTCAACCCCAACAAGAAACAACCCTAAAACCCTAACAACAAGCACTAACCCCCTAACAACAAACAACACTAAACCCCTAACAAGAAACTACCCTAACCCCGTAACAACAAACAACACTAACCCCGTAACAACAAACAACCCTAACCCCCAAACAACAAACAACCCTAACCCCGTAACAACAAACAATCCTAACCCCCGAACAACCAACAACACTAACCCCCTAACCACAATAAACACTAACACCCGAACAACAAAAACCACTAAACCCCAACAAGAAACAACCCTAAACCCCTAACAACAAACAACACTAACCCCCTAACAACAAACAACCCTAACCAAACAACAAACAAACCTAACCCACTAACAACAAACAACACTAACACCCTAACAACAAACAACCCTAACCCCTAACAACAAACAACACTAACACCCTAACAACAAACAACCCTAACCCCTAACAACAAACAACACTAACCCCCTAACAACAAACAAAACTAAACTCCTAACATCAAAGAACACTAACACCCTAACAACACAAAACACTAACACCCTAACAACAAACACTAACCCCAAGACAACAAACAACCCTAACGCGTAAAAACCAAAAACACTAAACCACTAACAACAAACAACCCTAACCCACTAAAAACAAACAACACTAACCTCCTAACAACAACCCTAAAGCCCTAATATCAAACAACACTAACCCCCTAACAACACAAAACACTAACACCCTAACAACAAACAACACTAACACCCTAACAACAAAAACCACTAAACCCCAACAAGAAACAACCCTAAACCCCAAACAACAAACACTAACCCCCTAACAACAAACAACACTAAACCCCTAACAAGAAACTACCCTAACCCCGTAACAACAAACAACACTAACCCCGTAACAACAAACAACCCTAACCCCCAAACAACAAACAACCCTAACCCCCTAACAACAAACAATCCTAACCCCCGAACAACCAACAACACTAACCCCCTAACCACAGAAAACACTAACACCCTAACAACAAAAACCACTAAACCCCAACAAGAAACAACCCTAAACCCCTAACAACAAACAACACTAACCCCCTAACAACAAACAACCCTAACCAAACAACAAAAAACCCTAACCCACTAACATCAAACAACACTAACACCCTAACAACAAACAACCCTAACCCCCTAACAAAAAACAACAGTAACACCCTAACAACAAAAACCACTAAACCCTAACAAGAAACAACCCTAAACCCCTAACAACAAACAACACTAACCCCCTAACAACAAACAACCCTAACCAAACAAGAAACAAACCTAACCCACTAACAACAAACAACACTAACACGCGAACAACAAACAACCCTAACCCCCCAACAGCAAACAACAGTAACACCCTAACAACAAAAACCAGCAAACCCCAACAAGAAACAACCCTAAACCCCTAACAAGAAACAACACTAACCCCCTAACAACAAACAACCCTAACCAAACAAGAAACAAACCTAACCCACTAACAACAAACAACACTAACACCCTAACAACAAACAACCCTAAACCCCTAACATCAAAGAACACAAACACCCTAACAACAAACAACTCTAACCCCCTAACAACAAACACTAACCCGCCAAACAACAAACAACTCTAACCCCTAAAAACCAAAACCACTAACCCACTAACAACAACCCTAACCCACTAACAACAAACAGCCCTAACAACCTAACAACAAACAACACTAACCCCCTAACAACAAACAACCCTAAACCCCTAACATCAAACAACACTAACCCCCTAAAAACACAAAACACTAACACCCTAACAACAAAAACCGCTCAACCCCAACAAGAAACAACACTAAAACCCTAACAACAAGCACTAACCCCCTAACAACAAACAACACTAAACCCCTAACAAGAAACTACCCTAACCCCATAACAAAAAACAACACTAACCCCGTAACAACAAACAACCCTAACCCCCAAACAACAAACAACCCTACCCCGTAACAACAAACAATCCTAACCCCCGAACAACCAACAACACTAACCCCCTAACCACAATAAACACTAACACCCGAACAACAAAAACCACTAAACCCCAACAAGAAACAACCCTAAACCCCTTACAACAAACAACACTAACCCCCTAACAACAAACAACCCTAACCAAACAACAAACAAACCTAACCCACTAACAACAAACAACACTAACACCCGAACAACAAACAACCCTAAACCCCTAACAACAAACAACAGTAACACCCTAACAACAAAAACCACTAAACCCCAACAAGAAACAACCCTAAACCCCTAACAACAAACAACACTAACCCCCTAACAACAAACAACCCTAACCAAACAACAAACAAACCTAACCCACTAACAACAAACAACACTAACACCCGAACAACAAACAACCCTAACCCCCTAACAACAAACAACACTAACACCCTAACAACAAACAACCCTAACCCCCTAACAACAAACAACACTAACCCCATAACAACAAACAACCCTAAACCCCTATCATCAAAGAACACTAACACCCTAACAACAAACAACCCTAACCTCCTAACAACAAACACTAACCCCCAAACAACAAATAACCCTAAAACCTGAAAACCAAAAATACTAACCCACTAACAACAAACAACACTACCCCCCTAAAAACAAACGATCCTAACCCCCTAACAAAAAACAACACTCACCCCTAAAAAACAAACAACCCTAAAACCCTAAAAGCAAACAACACTGAACCCCTAAAAACAAACAACACTAAGCCCTTAACAACAAACAACACTAACCTCCTAACAACAAACACTAACCCCCAAACAACAAATAACCCTAAAACCTGAAAACCAAAAATACTAACCCACTAACAACAAACAACCCTAACCCCCAAACAACAAACAACCCTAACCCCCTAACAACAAACAATCCTAACCCCCGAACAACCAACAACACTAACCCCCTAACCACAATAAACACTAACACCCGGACAACAAAAACCACTAAACCCCAACAAGAAACAACCCTAAACCCCTAACAACAAACAACACTAACCCCCTAACAACAAACAACCCTAAACCCCTAACATCAAAGAACACTATCACCCTAACAACAAACAACAATATCCCCCTAACAACAAACACTAAAACCCAAACAACAAACAACCCTAACCCCTAAAAACCAAAAACACTAACCCACTAACAACAAACAAGCCTAACCCACAAACAACAAACAACCCTAACACCCTAACAACAAACAACACTAACCCCCTAACAAGAAACAACCCTAAACCCCTAACATCAAACAACACTAACCCCCTAACAACAAAGAACCCTAGCCCCCTAACAACAAACACTAACCCCCAAACAACAAACAACCCTAAGCCCTAAAAACCAAAACCACTAACCCACTAACAACAACCCTAACCCACTAACAACAAACATCCCTAACAACCTAACAACAAACAACACTAACCCCCTAACAACAAACAACCCTAAACCCCTAACATCAAACAACACTAATCCCCTAACAACACAAAACACTACCACCCTAACAACAAAAACCGCTCAACCCCAACAAGAAACAACACGAAAACCCTAACAACAAGCACTAACCCCCTAACAAGAAACTACCCTAACCCCGTAACAACAAACAACACTAACCCCGTAACAACAAACAACCCTAACCCCCAAACAACAAACAACCCTAACCCCGTAACAACAAACAATCCTAACCCCCGAACAACCAACAACACTAACCCCCTAACCACAATAAACACTAACACCCGAACAACAAAAACCACCAAACCCCAACAAGAAACAACCCTAAACCCCTAACAACAAACAACCCTAACCCCCTAACAACAAACAACACTAACACCCTAACAACAAAAACCAATAAACCCCAACAAGAAACAACCCTAAAACCCTAACAACAAACAACACTAACCCCCTAACAACAAACAACCCTAACCAAACAAAAAACAAACCTAACCCACTAACAACAAACAACACTAACACGCGAACAACAAACAACCCTAACCCCCTAACAACAAACAACAGTAACACCCTAACAACAAAAACCACTAAACCCCAACAAGAAACAACCCTAAAACCCTAACAACAAAAACACTAACCCCCTAACAACAAACAACCCTAACCAAACAACAAACAAACCTAACCCACTAACAACAAACAACACTAACACCCGAACAACAAACAACCCTAACCCCCTAACAACAAACAACACTAACACCCTAACAACAAACAACCCTAACCGCCTAACAACAAACAAAACTAACCCCATAACAACAAACAACCGTAAACCCCTATCATCAAAGAACACTAACACCCTAACAACAAACAACCCTAACCCCCTAACAATAAACACTAACCCCCAAACAACAAACAACCCTAAAAGCTGAAAACCAAAAACACTAACCCACTAACAACAAACAACACTAACCCCCTAAAAACAAACAATCCTAACCCCCTAACAACAAACAACACTCACCCCTAAAAAAGAAACAACCCTAAAACCCTAAAAGCAAACAACACTGAACCCCTAACAACAAACAACACTAAGCCCTTAACAACAAACAACACTAACACCCGAACAACAACACCACTAAACCCCAACAAGAAACAACCCTAAGCCCCTAACAACAAACAACACTAACCCCCTAACAAGAAACAACCCTAAACCCCTAACAACAAACAACACTAACCCCCTTAAAACAAACAACACTAACACCCTAACAACAACCAACCCTAACCCCCTAAGAACAAACAACACTAACGCCCTAAGAACAAACAACACTAACCCCCAGCAACGAACAATAATGACCCCCTAACAACACAAAACCTAACCTCTTATCAAAAAACAACCCTAACCCACTAACAACAAACAACCCTAACACCCTAACAACAAACAACACTAATCCCCTAACAACAAACAACCCTAAACCCCTAACATCAAAGAACACTAACACTCTAACAACAAACAACCCTAGCCCCCTAACAACAAACACTAACCCCCAAACAACAAACAACCCTAACCCCTAAAAACCAAAAACACTAACCCACTAACAACAAACAACCCTAACCCACTAACAACAAACAACCCTAACCCCCTAACAACAAACAACCCTAAACCCCTAACATCCAACAACACTAACCCCCTAACAACACAAAACACTAACACCCTAACAACAAACAACACTAACACCCTAACAACAAAAACCACTAAACCCCAACAAGAAACAACCCTAAACCCCTAACAACAAGCACTAACCCCCTAACAACAAACAACACTAAACCCCTAACAAGAAACTACCCTAACCCCGTAACAACAAACAACACTAACCCCGTAACAACAAACAACCCTAACCCCCAAACAACAAACAACCCTAACCCCGTAACAACAAACAATCCTAACCCCCGAACAACCAACAACACTAACCCCCTAACCACAATAAACACTAACACCCGAACAACAAAAACCACTAAACCCCAACAAGAAACAACCCTAAACCCCTAACAACAAACAACACTAACCCCCTAACAACAAACAACCCTAACCAAACAACAAACAAACCTAACCCACTAACAACAAACAACACTAACACCCTAACAACAAACAACCCTAACCCCTAACAACAAACAACACTAACACCCTAACAACAAACAACCCTAACCCCTAACAACAAACAACACTAACCCCCTAACAACAAACAAAACTAAACTCCTAACATCAAAGAACACTAACACCCTAACAACACAAAACACTAACACCCTAACAACAAACACTAACCCCCAAACAACAAACAACCCTAGCCCGTAAAAACCAAAAACACTAAACAACTAACAACAAACAACCCTAACCCACTAACAACAAACACTAACCTCCTAACAACAAACAACCCTAAACCCCTAACATCAAACAACACTAACCCCCCAACAACACAAAACACTAACACCCTAACAACAAACAACACTAACACCCTAACAACAAAAACCACTAAACCCCAACAAGAAACAACCCTAAACCCCTAACAACAAACACTAACCCCCTAACAACAAACAACACTAAACCCCTAACAAGAAACTACCCTAACCCCGTAACAACAAACAACACTAACCCGGTAACAACAAACAACCCTAACCCCCAAACAACAAACAACCATAACCCCCTAACAACAAACAATGCTAACCCCCGAACAACCAACAACACTAACCCCCTAACCACAGTAAACACTAACACCCTAACAACAAAAACCACTAAACCCCAAAAAGAAACAACCCTAAACCCCTAACAACAAACAACACTAACCCCCTAAGAACAAACAACCCTAACCAAACAACAAAAAACCCTAACCCACTAACATCAAACAACACTAACACCCTAACAACAAACAACCCTAACCCCCTAACAAAAAACAACAGTAACACCCTAACAACAAAAACCACTAAACCCCAACAAGAAACAACCCTAAACCCCTAACAACAAACAACACTAACCCCCTAACAACAAACAACCCTAACCAAACAACAAACAAACCTAACCCACTAACAACAAACAACACTAACACGTGAACAACAAACAAGCCTAACCCCCCAACAGCAAACAACAGTAACACCCTAACAACAAAAACCAGTAAACCCCAACAAGAAACAACCCTAAACCCCTAACAACAAACAACACTAACCCCCTAACAACAAACAACCCTAACCAAACAGGAAACAAACCTAACCCACTAACAACAAACAACACTAACACCCTAACAACAAACAACCCTAAACCCCTAACATCAAAGAACACAAACACCCTAACAACAAACAACTCTAACCCCCTAACAACAAACACTAACCCGCCAAACAACAAACAACCCTAACCCCTAAAAACCAAAACCACTAACCCACTAACAACAACCCTAACCCACTAACAACAAACAGCCCTAACAACCTAACAACAAACAACACTAACCCCCTAACAAAAAACAACCCTAAAACCCTAACGTCAAACAACACTAACCCCCTAACAACACAAAACACTAACACCCTAACAACAAAAACCGCTCAACCCCAACAAGAAACAACCCTAAAACCCTAACAACAAGCACTAACCCCCTAACAACAAACAACACTAAACCCCTAACAAGAAACTACCCTAACCCCGTAACAACAAACAACACTAACCCCGTAACAACAAACAACCCTAACCCCCAAACAACAAACAACCCTAACCCCGTAAAAACAAACAATCCTAACCCCCGAACAACCAACAACACTAACCCCCTAACCACAATAAACACTAACACCCGAACAACAAAAACCACTAAACCCCAACAAGAAACAACCCTAAACCCCTAACAACAAACAACACTAACCCCCTAACAACAAACAACCCTAACCAAACAACAAACAAACCTAACCCACTAACAACAAACAACACTAACACGCGAACAACAAACAACCCTAACCCCACAACAGCAAACAACAGTAACACCCTAACAACAAAAACCAGTAAACCCCAACAAGAAACAACCCTAAACCCCTAACAAGAAACAACACTAACCCCCTAACAACAAACAACCCTAACCAAACAAGAAACAAACCTAACTCACTAACAACAAACAACACTAACACCCTGACAACAAACAACCCTAAACCCCTAACATCAAAGAACACAAACACCCTAACAACAAACAACTCTAACCCCCAACAACAAACACTAACCCGCCAAACAACAAACAACCCTAACCCCTAAAAACCAAAACCACTAACCCACTAACAACAACCCTAACCCACTAACAACAAACAGCCCTAACAACCTAACAACAAACAACACTAACCCCCTAACAACAAACAACCCTAAACCCCTAACAACAAACACTAACCCCCAACAACAAACAACACTAAACCCCTAACAAGAAACTAACCTAATCCCGTAACAACAAACAACACTAACCCCGTAACAACAAACAACCCTAACCCCGTAGCAACAAACAACCCTAACCCCCAAACAACAAAAAACCCTAACCCCCTAACAACAAACAATCCTAACCCCCGAACAACCAACAACACTAAACCCCTAACCACAATAAAGACTAACCCCCGAACAACAAAAACCACTAAACCCCAACAAGAAACAACCCTAAACCCCTAACAACAAACACTAACCCCCTAACAACAAACAACACTAAACCCCTAACAAGAAACTACCCTAACCCCGTAACAACAAACAACACTAACCCGGTAACAACAAACAACCCTAACCCCCAAACAACAAACAACCATAACCCCCTAACAACAAACAATGCTAACCCCCGAACAACCAACAACACTAACCCCCTAACCACAGTAAACACTAACACCCTAACAACAAAAACCACTAAACCCCAAAAAGAAACAACCCTAAACCCCGAACAACAAACAACACTAACCCCCTAAGAACAAACAACCCTAACCAAACAACAAAAAACCCTAACCCACTAACATCAAACAACACTAACACCCTAACAACAAACAACCCTAACCCCCTAACAAAAAACAACAGTAACACCCTAACAACAAAAACCACTAAACCCCAACAAGAAACAACCCTAAACCCCTAACAACAAACAACACTAACCCCCTAACAACAAACAACCCTAACCAAACAACAAACAAACCTAACCCACTAACAACAAACAACACTAACACGCGAACAACAAACAAGCCTAACCCCCCAACAGCAAACAACAGTAACACCCTAACAACAAAAACCAGTAAACCCCAACAAGAAACAACCCTAAACCCCTAACAACAAACAACACTAACCCCCTAACAACAAACAACCCTAACCAAACAGGAAACAAACCTAACCCACTAACAACAAACAACACTAACACCCTAACAACAAACAACCCTAAACCCCTAACATCAAAGAACACAAACACCCTAACAACAAACAACTCTAACCCCCTAACAACAAACACTAACCCGCCAAACAACAAACAACCCTAACCCCTAAAAACCAAAACCACTAACCCACTAACAACAACCCTAAGCCACTAACAACAAACAGCCCTAACAACCTAACAACAAACAACACTAACCCCCTAACAAAAAACAACCCTAAAACCCTAACGTCAAACAACACTAACCCCCTAACAACACAAAACACTAACACCCTAACAACAAAAACCGCTCAACCCCAACAAGAAACAACCCTAAAACCCTAACAACAAGCACTAACCCCCTCACAACAAACAACACTAAACCCCTAACAAGAAACTACCCTAACCCCGTAACAACAAACAACACTAACCCCGTAACAACAAACAACCCTAACCCCCAAACAACAAACAACCCTAACCCCGTAAAAACAAACAATCCTAACCCCCGAACAACCAACAACACTAACCCCCTAACCACAATAAACACTAACACCCGAACAACAAAAACCACTAAACCCCAACAAGAAACAACCCTAAACCCCTAACAACAAACAACACTAACCCCCTAACAACAAACAACCCTAACCAAACAACAAACAAACCTAACCCACTAACAACAAACAACACTAACACGCGAACAACAAACAACCCTAACCCCACAACAGCAAACAACAGTAACACCCTAACAACAAAAACCAGTAAACCCCAACAAGAAACAACCCTAAACCCCTAACAAGAAACAACACTAACCCCCTAACAACAAACAACCCTAACCAAACAAGAAACAAACCTAACTCACTAACAACAAACAACACTAACACCCTAACAACAAACAACCCTAAACCCCTAACATCAAAGAACACAAACACCCTAACAACAAACAACTCTAACCCCCAACAACAAACACTAACCCGCCAAACAACAAACAACCCTAAGCCCTAAAAACCAAAACCACTAACCCACTAACAACAACCCTAACCCACTAACAACAAACAGCCCTAACAACCTAACAACAAACAACACTAACCCCCTAACAACAAACAACCCTAAACCCCTAACAACAAACACTAACCCCCAACAACAAACAACACTAAACCCCTAACAAGAAACTAACCTAATCCCGTAACAACAAACAACACTAACCCCGTAACAACAAACAACCCTAACCCCGTAGCAACAAACAACCCTAACCCCCAAACAACAAAAAACCCTAACCCCCTAACAACAAACAATCCTAACCCCCGAACAACCAACAACACTAAACCCCTAACCACAATAAAGACTAACCCCCGAACAACAAAAACCACTAAACCCCAACAAGAAACAACCCTAAACCCCTAACAACAAACAACACTAACCCCCTAACAACAAACAACCCTAACCAAACAACAAACAAACCTAACCCACTAACAACAAACAACATTAACACCCTAACAACAAACAACCCTAACCCCTAACAACAAACAACACTAACACCCTAACAACAAACAACCCTAACCCCTAACAACAAACAACACTAACCCCCTAACAACAAACAAAACTAAACTCCTAACATCAAAGAACACTAACACCCTAACAACACAAAACACTAACACCCTAACAACAAACACTAACCCCCAAACAACAAACAACCCTAACCCGTAAAAACCAAAAACACTAAACAACTAACAACAAACAACCCTAACCCACTAACAACAAACAACACTAACCCCCTAACAACAAACAACCCTAACCAAACAACAAAAAACCCTAACCCACTAACATCAAACAACACTAACACCCTAACAACAAACAACCCTAACCCCCTAACAAAAAACAACAGTAACACCCTAACAACAAAAACCACTAAACCCCAACAAGAAACAACCCTAAACCCCTAACAACAAACAACACTAACCCCCTAACAACAAACAACCCTAACCAAACAACAAACAAACCTAACCCACTAACAACAAACTACACTAACACGGGAACAACAAACAACCCTAACCCCCCAACAGCAAACAACAGTAACACCCTAACAACAAAAACCAGGAAACCCCAACAAGAAACAACCCTAAACCCCTAACAGGAATCAACACTAACCCCCTAACAACAAACAACCCTAACCAAACAAGAAACAAACCTAACCCACTAACAACAAACAACACTAACACCCTAACAACAAACAACCCTAAACCCCTAAAATCAAAGAACACAAACACCCTAACAACAAACAACTCTAAACCCCTAACAACAAACACTAACCCGCCAAACAACAAACAACCCTAACCCCTAAAAACCAAAACCACTAACCCACTAACAACAACCCTAACCCACTAACAACAAACAGCCCTAACAACCTAACAAGAAACAACACTAACCCCCTAACAACAAACAACCCTAAACCCCTAACATCAAACAACACTAACCCCCTAACAACACAAAACACTAACACCCTAACAACAAAAACTGCTCAACCCCATCAAGAAACAACCCTAAAACCCTAACAACAAGCACTAACCCCCTAACAACAAACAACACTAAACCCCTAACAAGAAACTACCCTAACCCCGTCACAACAAACAACACTAACCCCGTAACAACAAACAACCCTAACCCCCAAACAACAAACAACCCTAACCCCGTAACAACAAACAATCCTAACCCCCGAACAACCAACAACACTAACCCCCTAACCACAATAAACACTAACACCGGAAGAACAAAAACCACTAAACCCCAACAAGAAACAACCCTAAACCCCTAACAACAAACAACCCTAACCCCCTAACAACAAACAACCCTAACCAAACAACAAACAAACCTAACCCACTAACAACAAACAACCCTAACCCCTAACAACAAACAACACTAACACCCTAACAACAAACAACCCTAACCCCTAACAACAAACAACACTAACCCCCTAACAACAAACAAAACTAAACTCCTAACATCAAAGCATACTAACACTCTAACAACACAAAACACTAACACCCTAACAACAAACACTAACCCCCAAACAACAAACAACCCTAACCCGTAAAAACCAAAAACACTAAACCACTAACAACAAACAACCCTAACCCACTAACAACAAACAACACTAACCTCCTAACAACAAACAACCCTAAACCCCTAACATCAAACAACACTAACCCCCTAACAACACAAAACACTAACACCCTAACAACAAACAACACTAACACCCTAACAACAAAAACCACTAAACCCCAACAAGAAACAACCCTAAACCCCTAACAACAAACACTAACCCCCTAACAACAAACAACACTAAACCCCTAACAAGAAACTACCCTACCCCGTAACAACAAACACTAACCCCGTAACAGCAAACAACCCTAACCCCCAAACAACAAACAACCCTAACCAAACAAGAAACAAACCTAACCCACTAACAACAAACAACACTAACACCCTAACAACAAACAACCCTAAACCCCTAACATCAAAGAACACAAACACCCTAACAACAAACAACTCTAACCCCCTAACAACAAACACTAACCCGCGAAACAACAAACAACCCTAACCCCTAAAAACCAAAACCACTAACCCACTAACAACAACCCCAACCCACTAACAACAAACAGCCCTAACAACCTAACAACAAACAACACTAACCCCCTAACAACAAACAACCCTAAACCCCTAACATCAAACAACACTAACCCCCTAACAACACAAAACACTAACACATTAACAACAAAAACCGCTCAACCCCAACAAGAAACAACCCTAAAACCCTAACAACAAGCACTAACACCCTAACAACAAACAACACTAAACCCCTAACAAGAAACTACCCTAACCCTGTAACAACAAACAACACTAACCCCGTAACAACAAACAACCCTAACCCCCAAACAACAAACAACCCTAACCCCGTAACAACAAACAATCCTAACCCCCGAACAACCAACAACACTAACCCCCTAACCACAATAAACACTAACACCCGAACAACAAAAACCACTAAACCCCAACAAGAAATAACCCTAAACCCCTAACAACAAACAACACTAACCCCCTAACAACAAACAACCCTAACCAAACAACAAACAAACCTAACCCACTAACAACAAACAACACTAACACCCTAACAACAAACAACCCTAACCCCTAACAACAAACAACACTAACACTCTAACAACAAACAACCCTAACCCCTAACAACAAACAACACTAACCCCCTAACAACAAACAAAACTAAACTCCTAACATCAAAGAACACTAACACCCTAACAACACAAAACACTAACACCCTAACAACAAACACTAACCCCCAGACAACAAACAACCCTAACCCGTAAAAACCAAAAACACTAAACCACTAACAACAAACAACCCTAACCCACTAAAAACAAACAACACTAACCTCCTAACAACAACCCTAAACCCCTAATATCAAACAACACTAACCTCCTAACAACACAAAACACTAACACCCTAACAACAAACAACACTAACACCCTAACAACAAAAACCACTAAACCCCAACAAGAAACAACCCTAAACCCCAAACAACAAACACTAACCCCCTAACAACAAACAACCCTAACCAAACAACAAAAAACCCTAACCCACTAACATCAAACAACACTAACACCCTAACAACAAACAACCCTAACCCCCTATCAAAAAACAACAGTAACACACTAACAACAAAAACCACTAAACCCCAACAAGAAACAACCCTAAAACCCTAACAACAAACAACACTAACCCCCTAACAACAAACAACCCTAACCAAACAACAAACAAACCTAACCCACTAACAACAAACAACACTAACACGCGAACAACAAACAACCCTAACCCCCCAACAGCAAACAACAGTAACACCCTAACAACAAAAACCAGTAAACCCCAACAAGAAACAACCCTAAACCCCTAACAAAAAACAACACTAACCCCCTAACAACAAACAACCCTAACCAAACAAGAAACAAACCTAACCCACTAACAACAAACAACACTAACACCCTAACAACAAACAACCCTAAACCCCTAACATCAAAGAACACAAACACCCTAACAACAAACAACTCTAACCCCCTAACAACAAACACTAACCCGCCAAACAACAAACAACCCTAAGCCCTAAAAACCGAAACCACTAACCCACTAACAACAACCCTAACCCACTAACAACAAACAGCCCTAACAACCTAACAACAAACAACACTAACCCCCTAACAACAAACAACCCTAAACCCCTAACAACAAACACTAACCCCCAACAACAAACAACACTAAACCCCTAACAAGAAACTAACCTAACCCCGTAACAACAAACAACACTAACCCCGTAACAACAAACAACCCTAACCCCGTAGCAACAAACAACCCTAACCCCCAAACAACAAAAAACCCTAACCCCCTAACAACAAACAATCCTAACCCCCGAACAACCAACAACACTAACCCCCTAACCACAATAAAGACTAACACCCGAACAACAAAAACCACTAAACCCCAACAAGAAACAACCCTAAACCCCTAACAACAAACAACACTAACCCCCTAACAACAAACAACCCTAACCAAACAACAAACAAACCTAACCCACTAACAACAAACAACACTAACACCCTAACAACAAACAACCCTAACCCCTGACAACAAACAACACTAACACCCTAACAACAAACAACCCTAACCCCTAACAACAAACAACACTAACCCCCTAACAACAAACAAAACTAAACTCCTAACATCTAAGAACACTAACACCCTAACAACACAAAACACTAACACCCTAACAACAAACACTAACCCCCAGACAACAAACAACCCTAACCCGTAAAAACCAAAAACACTAAACCACTAACAACAAACAACCCTAACCCACTAACAACAAACAACACTAACCTCCTAACAACAAACAACCCTAAACCCCTAACATCAAACAACACTTACCCACTAACAACACAAAACACTAACACCCTAACAACAAACAACACTAACACCCTAACAACAAAAACCACTAAACCCCAACAAGAAACAACCCTAAACCCCTAACAACAAACACTAACCCCCTAACAACAAACAACACTAAACCCCTAACAAGAAACTACCCTAACCCCGTAACAACAAACAACACTAACCCCGTAACAACAAACAACCCTAACCCCCAAACAACAAACAACCCTAACCCCCTAACAACAAACAATCCTAACCCCCGAACAACCAACAACACTAACCCCCTAACCACAGTAAACACTAACACCCTAACAACAAAAACCACTAAACCCCAACAAGAAACAACCCTAAACCCCTAACAACAAACAACACTAACCCCCTAACAACAAACAACCCTAACCAAACAACAAAAAACCCTAACCCACTAACATCAAACAACACTAACACCCTAACAACAAACAACCCTAACCCCCTAACAAAAAACAACAGTAACACCCTAACAACAAAAACCACTAAACCCCAACAAGAAACAACCCTAAACCCCTAACAACAAACAACACTAACCCCCTAACAGCAAACAACCCTAACCAAACAACAAACAAACCTAACCCACTAACAACAAACAACACTAACCCCGTAACAACAAACAACCTATACCCCCCAACAGCAAACAACAGTAACACCCTAAGAACAAAAACCAGTAAACCCCAACAAGAAACAACCCTAAACCCCTAACAAGAAACAACACTAACCCCTAACAACAAACAACCCAAACCTAGCACGAAACAAACCTAACCCACTAACAACAAACAACACTAACACCCTAACAACAAACAACCCTAAACCCCTAACATCAAAGAACACAAACACCCTAACAACAAAGAACTCTAACCCCCTAACAACAAACACTAACCCGCCAAACAACAAACAACCCTAACCCCTAAAAACCAAAACCAATAACCCACTAACAACAACCCTAACCCACTAACAACAAACAGCCCTAACAACCTAACAACAAACAACACTAACCCCCTAACAACAAACAACCCTAAACCCCTAACATCAAACAACACTAACCCCCTAACAACACAAAACACTAACACCCTAACAACAAAAACCGCTCAACCCCAACAAGAAACAACCCTAAAACCCTAACAACAAGCACTAACCCCCTAACAACAAACAACACTAAACCCCTAACAAGAAACTACCCTAACTCCGTAACAACAAACAACACTAACCCCGTAACAACAAACAACCCTAACCCCCAAACAACAAACAACCCTAACCCCGTAACAACAAACAATCCTAACCCCCGAACAACCAACAACACTAACCCCCTAACCACAATAAACACTAACACCCGAACAACAAAAACCACTAAACCCCAACAAGAAACAACCCTAAACCCCTAACAACAAACAACACTAACCCCCTAACAACAAACAACCCTAACCAAACAACAAACAAACCTAACCCACTAACAACAAACAACACTAACACCCTAACAACAAACAACCCTAACCCCTAACAACAAACAACACTAACACCCTAACAACAAACAACCCTAACCCCTAACAACAAACAACACTAACCCCCTAACAACAAACAAAACTAAACTCCTAACATCAAAGAACACTAACACCCTAACAACACAAAACACTAACACCCTAACAACAAACACTAACCCCCAGACAACAAACAACCCTAACCCGTAAAAACCAAAAACACTAAACCACTAACAACAAACAACCCTAACCCACTAAAAACAAACAACACTAACCTCCTAACAACAACCCTAAACCCCTAATATCAAACAACACTAACCTCCTAACAACACAAAACACTAACACCCTAACAACAAACAACACTAACACCCTAACAACAAAAACCACTAAACCCCAACAAGAAACAACCCTAAACCCCAAACAACAAACACTAACCCCCTAACAACAAACAACCCTAACCAAACAACAAAAAACCCTAACCCACTAACATCAAACAACACTAACACCCTAACAACAAACAACCCTAACCCCCTAACAAAAAACAACAGTAACACCCTAACAACAAAAACCACTAAACCCCAACAAGAAACAACCCTAAACCCCTAACAACAAACAACACTAACCCCCTAACAACAAACAACCCTAACCAAACAACAAACAAACCTAACCCACTAACAACAAACTACACTAACACGGGAACAACAAACAACCCTAACCCCCCAACAGCAAACAACAGTAACACCCTAACAACAAAAACCAGGAAACCCCAACAAGAAACAACCCTAAACCCCTAACAGGAATCAACACTAACCCCCTAACAACAAACAACCCTAACCAAACAAGAAACAAACCTAACCCACTAACAACAAACAACACTAACACCCTAACAACAAACAACCCTAAACCCCTAAAATCAAAGAACACAAACACCCTAACAACAAACAACTCTAAACCCCTAACAACAAACACTAACCCGCCAAACAACAAACAACCCTAACCCCTAAAAACCAAAACCACTAACCCACTAACAACAACCCTAACCCACTAACAACAAACAGCCCTAACAACCTAACAAGAAACAACACTAACCCCCTAACAACAAACAACCCTAAACCCCTAACATCAAACAACACTAACCCCCTAACAACACAAAACACTAACACCCTAACAACAAAAACTGCTCAACCCCAACAAGAAACAACCCTAAAACCCTAACAACAAGCACTAACCCCCTAACAACAAACAACACTAAACCCCTAACAAGAAACTACCCTAACCCCGTCACAACAAACAACACTAACCCCGTAACAACAAACAACCCTAACCCCCAAACAACAAACAACCCTAACCCCGTAGCAACAAACAACCCTAACCCCCAAACAACAAAAAACCCTATCCCCCTAACAACAAACAATCCTAACCCTCGAACAACCAACAACACTAACCCCCTAACCACAATAAAGACTAACACCCGAACAACAAAAACCACTAAACCCCAACAAGAAACAACCCTAAACCCCTAACAACAAACAACACTAACCCCCTAACAACAAACAACCCTAACCAAACAACAAACAAACCTAACCCACTAAGAACAAACAACACTAACACCCTAACAACAAACAACCCTAACCCCTGACAACAAACAACACTAACACCCTAACAACAAACAAACCTAACCCCTAACAACAAACAACACTAACCCCCTAACAACAAACAAAACTAAACTCCTAACATCTAAGAACACTAACACCCTAACAACACAAAACACTAACACCCTAACAACAAACACTAACCCCCAAAAAACAAACAACCCTAACCCGTAAAAACCAAAAACACTAAACCACTAACAACAAACAACCCTAACCCACTAACAACAAACAACACTAACCTCCTAACAACAAACAACCCTAAACCCCTAACATCAAACAACACTTACCCACTAACAACACAAAACACTAACACCCTAACAACAAACAACACTAACACCCTAACAACAAACACTAACCCCCAAACAACAAACAACCCTAACCCGTAAAAACCAAAAACACTAAACAACTAACAACAAACAACCCTAACCCACTAACAACAAACAACACTAACCCCCTAACAACAAACAACCCTAACCAAACAACAAAAAACCCTAACCCACTAACATCAAACAACACTAACACCCTAACAACAAACAACCCTAACCCCCTAACAAAAAACAACAGTAACACCCTAACAACAAAAACCACTAAACCCCAACAAGAAACAACCCTAAACCCCTAACAACAAACAACACTAACCCCCTAACAACAAACAACCCTAACCAAACAACAAACAAACCTAACCCACTAACAACAAACTACACTAACACGGGAACAACAAACAACCCTAACCCCCCAACAGCAAACAACAGTAACACCCTAACAACAAAAACCAGGAAACCCCAACAAGAAACAACCCTAAACCCCTAACAGGAATCAACACTAACCCCCTAACAACAAACAACCCTAACCAAACAAGAAACAAACCTAACCCACTAACAACAAACAACACTAACACCCTAACAACAAACAACCCTAAACCCCTAAAATCAAAGAACACAAACACCCTAACAACAAACAACTCTAAACCCCTAACAACAAACACTAACCCGCCAAACAACAAACAACCCTAACCCCTAAAAACCAAAACCACTAACCCACTAACAACAACCCTAACCCACTAACAACAAACAGCCCTAACAACCTAACAAGAAACAACACTAACCCCCTAACAACAAACAACCCTAAACCCCTAACATCAAACAACACTAACCCCCTAACAACACAAAACACTAACACCCTAACAACAAAAACTGCTCAACCCCATCAAGAAACAACCCTAAAACCCTAACAACAAGCACTAACCCCCTAACAACAAACAACACTAAACCCCTAACAAGAAACTACCCTAACCCCGTCACAACAAACAACACTAACCCCGTAACAACAAACAACCCTAACCCCCAAACAACAAACAACCCTAACCCCGTAACAACAAACAATCCTAACCCCCGAACAACCAACAACACTAACCCCCTAACCACAATAAACACTAACACCGGAAGAACAAAAACCACTAAACCCCAACAAGAAACAACCCTAAACCCCTAACAACAAACAACCCTAACCCCCTAACAACAAACAACCCTAACCAAACAACAAACAAACCTAACCCACTAACAACAAACAACCCTAACCCCTAACAACAAACAACACTAACACCCTAACAACAAACAACCCTAACCCCTAACAACAAACAACACTAACCCCCTAACAACAAACAAAACTAAACTCCTAACATCAAAGCATACTAACACTCTAACAACACAAAACACTAACACCCTAACAACAAACACTAACCCCCAAACAACAAACAACCCTAACCCGTAAAAACCAAAAACACTAAACCACTAACAACAAACAACCCTAACCCACTAACAACAAACAACACTAACCTCCTAACAACAAACAACCCTAAACCCCTAACATCAAACAACACTAACCCCCTAACAACACAAAACACTAACACCCTAACAACAAACAACACTAACACCCTAACAACAAAAACCACTAAACCCCAACAAGAAACAACCCTAAACCCCTAACAACAAACACTAACCCCCTAACAACAAACAACACTAAACCCCTAACAAGAAACTACCCTACCCCGTAACAACAAACACTAACCCCGTAACAACAAACAACCCTAACCCCCAAACAACAAACAACCCTAACCAAACAAGAAACAAACCTAACCCACTAACAACAAACAACACTAACACCCTAACAACAAACAACCCTAAACCCCTAACATCAAAGAACACAAACACCCTAACAACAAACAACTCTAACCCCCTAACAACAAACACTAACCCGCGAAACAACAAACAACCCTAACCCCTAAAAACCAAAACCACTAACCCACTAACAACAACCCCAACCCACTAACAACAAACAGCCCTAACAACCTAACAACAAACAACACTAACCCCCTAACAACAAACAACCCTAAACCCCTAACATCAAACAACACTAACCCCCTAACAACACAAAACACTAACACATTAACAACAAAAACCGCTCAACCCCAACAAGAAACAACCCTAAAACCCTAACAACAAGCACTAACACCCTAACAACAAACAACACTAAACCCCTAACAAGAAACTACCCTAACCCTGTAACAACAAACAACACTAACCCCGTAACAACAAACAACCCTAACCCCCAAACAACAAACAACCCTAACCCCGTAACAACAAACAATCCTAACCCCCGAACAACCAACAACACTAACCCCCTAACGACAATAAGCACTAACACCCGAACAACAAAAACCACTAAACCCCAACAAGAAATAACCCTAAACCCCTAACAACAAACAACACTAACCCCCTAACAACAAACAACCCTAACCAAACAACAAACAAACCTAACCCACTAACAACAAACAACACTAACACCCTAACAACAAACAACCCTAACCCCTAACAACAAACAACACTAACACCCTAACAACAAACAACCCTAACCCCTAACAACAAACAACACTAACCCCCTAACAACAAACAAAACTAAACTCCTAACATCAAAGAACACTAACACCCTAACAACACAAAACACTAACACCCTAACAACAAACAGTACCCCCAGACAACAAACAACCCTAACCCGTAAAAACCAAAAACACTAAACCACTAACAACAAACAACCCTAACCCACTAAAAACAAACAACACTAACCTCCTAACAACAACCCTAAACCCCTAATATCAAACAACACTAACCTCCTAACAACACAAAACACTAACACCCTAACAACAAACAACACTAACACCCTAACAACAAAAACCACTAAACCCCAACAAGAAACAACCCTAAACCCCAGACAACAAACACTAACCCCCTAACAACAAACAACCCTAACCAAACAACAAAAAACCCTAACCCACTAACATCAAACAACACTAACACCCTAACAACAAACAACCCTAACCCCCTAACAAAAAACAACAGTAACACACTAACAACAAAAACCACTAAACCCCAACAAGAAACAACCCTAAAACCCTAACAACAAACAACACTAACCCCCTAACAACAAACAACCCTAACCAAACAACAAACAAACCTAACCCACTAACAACAAACAACACTAACACGCGAACAACAAACAACCCTAACCCCCCAACAGCAAACAACAGTAACACCCTAACAACAAAAACCAGTAAACCCCAACAAGAAACAACCCTAAACCCCTAACAAGAAACAACACTAACCCCCTAACAACAAACAACCCTAACCAAACAAGAAACAAACCTAACCCACTAACAACAAACAACACTAACACCCTAACAACAAACAACCCTAAACCCCTAACATCAAAGAACACAAACACCCTAACAACAAACAACTCTAACCCCCTAACAACAAACACTAACCCGCCAAACAACAAACAACCCTAAGCCCTAAAAACCAAAACCACTAACCCACTAACAACAACCCTAACCCACTAACAACAAACAGCCCTAACAACCTAACAACAAACAACACTAACCCCCTAACAACAAACAACCCTAAACCCCTAACAACAAACACTAACCCCCAACAACAAACAACACTAAACCCCTAACAAGAAACTAACCTAACCCCGTAACAACAAACAACACTAACCCCGTAACAACAAACAACCCTAACCCCGTAGCAACAAACAACCCTAACCCCCAAACAACAAAAAACCCTATCCCCCTAACAACAAACAATCCTAACCCCCGAACAACCAACAACACTAACCCCCTAACCACAATAAAGACTAACACCCGAACAACAAAAACCACTAAACCCCAACAAGAAACAACCCTAAACCCCTAACAACAAACAACACTAACCCCCTAACAACAAACAACCCTAACCAAACAACAAACAAACCTAACCCACTAACAACAAACAACACTAACACCCTAACAACAAACAACCCTAACCAAACAACAAAAAACCCTAACCCACTAACATCAAACAACACTAACACCCTAACAACAAACAACCATAACCCCCTAACAAAAAACAACAGTAACACCCTAACAACAAAAACCACTAAACCCCAACAAGAAACAACCCTAAACCCCTAACAACAAACAACACTAACCCCCTAACAGCAAACAACCCTAACCAAACAACAAACAAACCTAACCCACTAACAACAAACAACACTAACCCCGTAACAACAAACAACCCATACCCCCCAACAGCAAACAACAGTAACACCCTAACAACAAAAACCAGTAAACCCCAACAAGAAACAACCCTAAACCCCTAACAAGAAACAACACTAACCCCTAACAACAAACAACCCAAACCAAGCAAGAAACAAACCTAACCCACTAACAACAAACAACACTAACACCCTAACAACAAACAACCCTAAACCCCTAACATCAAAGAACACAAACACCCTAACAACAAACAACTCTAACCCCCTAACAACAAACACTAACCCGCCAAACAACAAACAACACTAACCCCTAAAAACCAAAACCAATAACCCACTAACAACAACCCTAACCCACTAACAACAAACAGCCCTAACAACCTAACAACAAACAACACTAACCCCCTAACAACAAACAACCCTACCCCGTAACAACAAACAATCCTAACCCCCGAACAACCAACAACACTAACCCCCTAACCACAATAAACACTAACACCCGAACAACAAAAACCACTAAACCCCAACAAGAAACAACCCTAAACCCCTAACAACAAACAACACTAACCCCCTAACAACAAACAACCCTAACCAAACAACAAACAAACCTAACCCACTAACAACAAACAACACTAACACCCGAACAACAAACAACAGTAACACCCTAACAACAAAAACCACTAAACCCCAACAAGAAACAACCTTAAACCCCTAACAACAAACAAACCTAAACCCCTAACATCAAACAGCACTAACACCCTAACAACAAAAACCACTAAACCCCAACAAGAAACAACCGTAAACCCCTAACAACAAACAACCCTAAACCCCTAACATCAAACAGCACTAACACCCTAACAACAAACAACTCTAACCCCCTAACAACAAACAACCCTAAACCCCTAACATCAAACAACACTAACACCCTAACAACAAAAACCACTAAACCCCAACAAGAAACAACCTTAAACCCCTAACAACAAACAACCCTAAACCCCTAACATCAAACAACACTAACCCCCTAACAACACAAACCACTAACACCCTAACAACAAACAACACTAACACCCTAACAACAAAAACCACTAAACCCCAACAAGAAACAACCTTAAACCCCTAACAAAAAACAACCCTAAACCCCTAACATCAAACAACACTAACACCCTAACAACAAACAACCCTAACCCCGTAACAACAAACAACCCTAAACCCCTAACATCAAACAACACTAACACCCTAACAACAAAAACCACTAAACCCCAACAAGAAACAACCTTAAACCCCTAACAACAAACAATCCTAAACCCCTAACATCAAACAACACTAACCCCCTAACAACACAAACCACTAACACCCTAACAACAAACAACACTAACACCCTAACAACAACAACCACTAAACCCCAACAAGAAACAACCTTAAACCCCTAACAACAAACAACCCTAAACCCCTAACATCAAACAACACTAACACCCTAACAACAAACAACTCTAACCCCCTAACAACAAACAGCCCTAAACCCCTAACATCAAACAACACTAACACCCTAACAACAAAAACCACTAAACCCCAACAAGAAACAACCTTAAACCCCTAACAACAAGCAACCCTAAACCCCTAACAACAAACAACCCTAAACCCCTAACATCAAACAACTCTAACCCCCTAACAACAAACAACCCTAAACCCCTAACATCAAACAACACTAACCCCCTAACAACACAAACCACTAACACCCTAACAACAAACAACACTAACACCCTAACAACAAAAACCACTAAACCCCAACAAGAAACAACCTTAAACGCCTAACAACAAACAACCCTAAACCCCTAACATCAAACAACACTAACACCCTAACAACAAACAACTCTAAACCCCTAACAACAAACAACCCTAAACCCCTAACATCAAACAACACTAACACCCTAACAACAAAAACCACTAAACCCCAACAAGAATCAACGTTAAACCCCTAACAACAAACAACCCTAAACCCCTAACATCAAACAACACTAACCCCCTAACAACACAAACCACTAACACCCTAACAACAAACAACACTAACACCCTAACAACAAAAACCACTAAACCCCAACAAGAAACAACCTTAAACCCCTAACAACAAACAACCCTAAACCCCTAACATCAAACAACACTAACACCCTAACAACAAACAACTCTAACCCCCTAACAACAAACAGCCCTAAACCCCTAACATCAAACAACACTAACACCCTAACAACAAAAACCACTAAACCCCAACAAGAAACAACCTTAAACCCCTAACAACAAACAACCCTAAACCCCTAACAACAAACAACACTAACACCCTAACAACAAACAACTCTAACCCCCTAACAACAAACAACCCTAAACCCCTAACATCAAACAACACTAACCCCCTAACAACCAAACCACTAACACCCTAACAACAAACAACACTAACACCCTAACAACAAAAACCACTAAACCCCAACAAGAAACAACCTTAAACCCCTAACAACAAACAACCCTAAACCCCTAACAACAAACAACCCTAAACCCCTAACAACAAACAACACTAACACCCTAACAACAAACGACCCTAAACCCCTAACATCAAACAACACTAACCCCCTAACAACACAAACCACTAACACCCTAACAACAAACAACACTAACACCCTAACAACAAAAACCACTAAACCCCAACAAGAAACAACCTTAAACCCCTAACAACAAACAACCCTAAACCCCTAACATCAAACAACACTAACCCCTTAACAACACAAACCACTAACACCCTAACAACAAACAACACTAACACCCTAACAACAAAAACCACTAAACCCCAACAAGAAACAACCTTAAACCCCTAACAACAAACAACCCTAAACCCCTAACATCAAACAACACTAACACCCTAACAACACAAACCACTAACACCCTAACAACAAACAACACTAACCCCCTAACAACAAACACTAACCCCCAAACAACAAACAACCCTAACCCCTGAAAACCAAAAACACTAACCCACTAACAACAAACAACCCTAACCCACTAACAACAAACAACCCTAAACCCCTAACATCAAACAACACTAACCCCCTAACAACACAAACCACTAACACCCTAACAACAAACAACACTAACACCCTAACAACAAAAACCACTAAACTCCAACAAGAAACAACCTTAAACCCCTAACAACAAACAACCCTAAACCCCTAACATCAAACAGCACTAACACCCTAACAACAAACAACTCTAACCCCCTAACAACAAACAACCCTAAACCCCTAACATCAAACAACACTAACACCCTAACAACAAAAACCACTAAACCCCAACAAGAAACAACCTTAAACCCCTAACAACAAACAACCCTAAACCCCTAACATCAAACAACACTAACCCCCTAACAACACAAACCACTAACACCCTAACAACAAACAACACTAACACCCTAACAACAAAAACCACTAAACCCCAACAAGAAACAACCTTAAACCCCTAACAACAAACAACCCTAAACCCCTAACATCAAACAACACTAACCCCCTAACAACAAAAACCACTAACACCCTAACAACAAACAACACTAACACCCTAACAACAAAAACCACTAAACCCCAACAAGAAACAACCTTAAACCCCTAACAACAAACAACCCTAAACCCCTAACATCAAACAACACTAACACCCTAACAACAAACAACTCTAACCCCCTAACAACAAACAACCCTAAACGCCTAACATCAAACAACACTAACCCCCTAACAACACAAACCACTAACACCCTAACAACAAACAACAGTAACCCCCAACAACAAACAACCCTAACCCCTGAAAACCAAAAACACTAACCCACTAACAACAAACAACCCTAACCCACTAACAACAAACAACCCTAAACCCCTAACATCAAACAACACTAACCCCCTAACAACACAAACCACTAACACCGTAACAACAAACAACACTAACACCCTAACAACAAAAACCACTAAACCCCAACAAGAAACAACCTTAAACCCCTAACAACAAACACCCCTAAACCCCTAACATCAAACAACACTAACACCCTAACAACAAACAACTCTAACTCCCTAACAACAAACAACCCTAAACCCCTAACATCAAACAACACTAACACCCTAACAACAAAAACCACTAAACCCCAACAAGAAACAACCTTAAACCCCTAACAACAAACAACCCTAAACCCCTAACATCAAACAACACTAACCCCTTAACAACACAAACCACTAACACCCTAACAACAAACAACACTAACACCCTAACAACAAAAACCACTAAACCCCAACAAGAAACAACCTTAAACCCCTAACAACAAACAACCCTAAACCCCTAACATCAAACAACACTAACACCCTAACAACACAAACCACTAACACCCTAACAAGAAACAACACTAACCCCCTAACAACAAACACTAACCCCCAAACAACAAACAACCCTAACCCCTGAAAACCAAAAACACTAACCCACTAACAACAAACAACCCTAACCCACTAACAACAAACAACCCTAAACCCCTAACATCAAACAACACTAACCCCCTAACAACACAAACCACTAACACCTTAACAACAAACAACACTAACACCCTAACAACAAAAACCACTAAACTCCAACAAGAAACAACCTTAAACCCCTAACAACAAACAACCCTAAACCCCTAACATCAAACAGCACTAACACCCTAACAACAAACAACTCTAACCCCCTAACAACAAACAACCCTAAACCCCTAACATCAAACAACACTAACACCCTAACAACAAAAACCACTAAACCCCAACAAGAAACAACCTTAAACCCCTAACAACAAACAACCCTAAACCCCTAACATCAAACAACACTAACCCCCTAACAACACAAACTACTAACACCCTAACAACAAACAACACTAACACCCTAACAACAAAAACCACTAAACCCCAACAAGAAACAACCTTAAACCCCTAACAACAAACAACCCTAAACCCCTAACATCAAACAACACTAACCCCCTAACAACACAAACCACTAACACCCTAACAACAAACAATACTAACCCCCTAACAACAAACAACCCTAACCCCTGAAAACCAAAAACACTAACGCACTAACAACAAACAACCCTAACCCACTAACAACAAACAACCCTAAACCCCTAACATCAAACAACACTAACCCCCTAACAACACAAACCACTAACACCCTAACAAAAAACAACACTAACACCCTAACAACAAAAACCACTAAACCCCAACAAGAAACAACCTTAAACCCCTAACAACAAACAACCCTAAACCCCTAACATCAAACAACACTAACACGCTAACAACACAAACCACTAACACCGTAACAACAAACAACCCTAACCCCCTAACAACAAACACTAACCCCCAAACAACAAACAACCCTAACCCCTGAAAACCAGAAACACTAACCCACTAACAACAAACAACCCTAACCCACTAACAACAAACAACCCTAAACCCCTAACATCAAACAACACTAACACCCTAACAACAAACAACTCTAACCCCCTAACAACAAACAACCCTAAACCCCTAACAACAAACAACACTAACACCCTAACAACAAACAACTCTAACCCCCTAACAACAAACAACCCTAAACCCCTAACATCAAACAACACTAACCCCCTAACAACACAAACCACTAACACCCTAACAACAAACACTAACACCCTAAAAACAAAAACCACTAAACCCCAACAAGAAACAACCTTAAACCCCTAACAACAAACAACCCTAAACCCCTAACAACAAACAACACTAACACCCTAACAACAAACAACTCTAACCCCCTAACAACAAACAACCCTAAACCCCTAACATCAAACAACACTAACCCCCTAACAACACAAACCACTAACACCCTAACAACAAACAACACTAACACCCTAACAACAAAAACCACTAAACCCCAACAAGAAACAACCTTAAACCCCTAACAACAAACAACCCTAAACCCCTAACATCAAACAACACTAACACCCTAACAACAAACAACTCTAACCCCCTAACAACAAACAGCCCTAAACCCCTAACATCAAACAACACTAACACCCTAACAACAAAAACCACTAAACCCCAACAAGAAACAACCTTAAACCCCTAACAACAAGCAACCCTAAACCCCTAACAACAAACAACCCTAAACCCCTAACATCAAACAACTCTAACCCCCTAACAACAAACAACCCTAAACCCCTAACATCAAACAACACTAACCCCCTAACAACACAAACCACTAACACCCTAACAACAAACAACACTAACACCCTAACAACAAAAACCACTAAACCCCAACAAGAAACAACCTTAAACGCCTAACAACAAACAACCCTAAACCCCTAACATCAAACAACACTAACACCCTAACAACAAACAACTCTAAACCCCTAACAACAAACAACCCTAAACCCCTAACATCAAACAACACTAACACCCTAACAACAAAAACCACTAAACCCCAACAAGAATCAACGTTAAACCCCTAACAACAAACAACCCTAAACCCCTAACATCAAACAACACTAACCCCCTAACAACACAAACCACTAACACCCTAACAACAAACAACACTAACACCCTAACAACAAAAACCACTAAACCCCAACAAGAAACAACCTTAAACCCCTAACAACAAACAACCCTAAACCCCTAACATCAAACAACACTAACACCCTAACAACAAACAACTCTAACCCCCTAACAACAAACAGCCCTAAACCCCTAACATCAAACAACACTAACACCCTAACAACAAAAACCACTAAACCCCAACAAGAAACAACCTTAAACCCCTAACAACAAACAACCCTAAACCCCTAACAACAAACAACACTAACACCCTAACAACAAACAACTCTAACCCCCTAACAACAAACAACCCTAAACCCCTAACATCAAACAACACTAACCCCCTAACAACCAAACCACTAACACCCTAACAACAAACAACACTAACACCCTAACAACAAAAACCACTAAACCCCAACAAGAAACAACCTTAAACCCCTAACAACAAACAACCCTAAACCCCTAACAACAAACAACCCTAAACCCCTAACAACAAACAACACTAACACCCTAACAACAAACGACCCTAAACCCCTAACATCAAACAACACTAACCCCCTAACAACACAAACCACTAACACCCTAACAACAAACAACACTAACACCCTAACAACAAAAACCACTAAACCCCAACAAGAAACAACCTTAAACCCCTAACAACAAACAACCCTAAACCCCTAACATCAAACAACACTAACCCCTTAACAACACAAACCACTAACACCCTAACAACAAACAACACTAACACCCTAACAACAAAAACCACTAAACCCCAACAAGAAACAACCTTAAACCCCTAACAACAAACAACCCTAAACCCCTAACATCAAACAACACTAACACCCTAACAACACAAACCACTAACACCCTAACAACAAACAACACTAACCCCCTAACAACAAACACTAACCCCCAAACAACAAACAACCCTAACCCCTGAAAACCAAAAACACTAACCCACTAACAACAAACAACCCTAACCCACTAACAACAAACAACCCTAAACCCCTAACATCAAACAACACTAACCCCCTAACAACACAAACCACTAACACCCTAACAACAAACAACACTAACACCCTAACAACAAAAACCACTAAACTCCAACAAGAAACAACCTTAAACCCCTAACAACAAACAACCCTAAACCCCTAACATCAAACAGCACTAACACCCTAACAACAAACAACTCTAACCCCCTAACAACAAACAACCCTAAACCCCTAACATCAAACAACACTAACACCCTAACAACAAAAACCACTAAACCCCAACAAGAAACAACCTTAAACCCCTAACAACAAACAACCCTAAACCCCTAACATCAAACAACACTAACCCCCTAACAACACAAACCACTAACACCCTAACAACAAACAACACTAACACCCTAACAACAAAAACCACTAAACCCCAACAAGAAACAACCTTAAACCCCTAACAACAAACAACCCTAAACCCCTAACATCAAACAACACTAACCCCCTAACAACAAAAACCACTAACACCCTAACAACAAACAACACTAACACCCTAACAACAAAAACCACTAAACCCCAACAAGAAACAACCTTAAACCCCTAACAACAAACAACCCTAAACCCCTAACATCAAACAACACTAACACCCTAACAACAAACAACTCTAACCCCCTAACAACAAACAACCCTAAACGCCTAACATCAAACAACACTAACCCCCTAACAACACAAACCACTAACACCCTAACAACAAACAACAGTAACCCCCAACAACAAACAACCCTAACCCCTGAAAACCAAAAACACTAACCCACTAACAACAAACAACCCTAACCCACTAACAACAAACAACCCTAAACCCCTAACATCAAACAACACTAACCCCCTAACAACACAAACCACTAACACCGTAACAACAAACAACACTAACACCCTAACAACAAAAACCACTAAACCCCAACAAGAAACAACCTTAAACCCCTAACAACAAACAACCCTAAACCCCTAACATCAAACAACACTAACACCCTAACAACAAACAACTCTAACTCCCTAACAACAAACAACCCTAAACCCCTAACATCAAACAACACTAACACCCTAACAACAAAAACCACTAAACCCCAACAAGAAACAACCTTAAACCCCTAACAACAAACAACCCTAAACCCCTAACATCAAACAACACTAACCCCTTAACAACACAAACCACTAACACCCTAACAACAAACAACACTAACACCCTAACAACAAAAACCACTAAACCCCAACAAGAAACAACCTTAAACCCCTAACAACAAACAACCCTAAACCCCTAACATCAAACAACACTAACACCCTAACAACACAAACCACTAACACCCTAACAAGAAACAACACTAACCCCCTAACAACAAACACTAACCCCCAAACAACAAACAACCCTAACCCCTGAAAACCAAAAACACTAACCCACTAACAACAAACAACCCTAACCCACTAACAACAAACAACCCTAAACCCCTAACATCAAACAACACTAACCCCCTAACAACACAAACCACTAACACCTTAACAACAAACAACACTAACACCCTAACAACAAAAACCACTAAACTCCAACAAGAAACAACCTTAAACCCCTAACAACAAACAACCCTAAACCCCTAACATCAAACAGCACTAACACCCTAACAACAAACAACTCTAACCCCCTAACAACAAACAACCCTAAACCCCTAACATCAAACAACACTAACACCCTAACAACAAAAACCACTAAACCCCAACAAGAAACAACCTTAAACCCCTAACAACAAACAACCCTAAACCCCTAACATCAAACAACACTAACCCCCTAACAACACAAACTACTAACACCCTAACAACAAACAACACTAACACCCTAACAACAAAAACCACTAAACCCCAACAAGAAACAACCTTAAACCCCTAACAACAAACAACCCTAAACCCCTAACATCAAACAACACTAACCCCCTAACAACACAAACCACTAACACCCTAACAACAAACAATACTAACCCCCTAACAACAAACAACCCTAACCCCTGAAAACCAAAAACACTAACGCACTAACAACAAACAACCCTAACCCACTAACAACAAACAACCCTAAACCCCTAACATCAAACAACACTAACCCCCTAACAACACAAACCACTAACACCCTAACAAAAAACAACACTAACACCCTAACAACAAAAACCACTAAACCCCAACAAGAAACAACCTTAAACCCCTAACAACAAACAACCCTAAACCCCTAACATCAAACAACACTAACACGCTAACAACACAAACCACTAACACCGTAACAACAAACAACCCTAACCCCCTAACAACAAACACTAACCCCCAAACAACAAACAACCCTAACCCCTGAAAACCAGAAACACTAACCCACTAACAACAAACAACCCTAACCCACTAACAACAAACAACCCTAAACCCCTAACATCAAACAACACTAACACCCTAACAACAAACAACTCTAACCCCCTAACAACAAACAACCCTAAACCCCTAACAACAAACAACACTAACACCCTAACAACAAACAACTCTAACCCCCTAACAACAAACAACCCTAAACCCCTAACATCAAACAACACTAACCCCCTAACAACACAAACCACTAACACCCTAACAACAAACACTAACACCCTAAAAACAAAAACCACTAAACCCCAACAAGAAACAACCTTAAACCCCTAACAACAAACAACCCTAAACCCCTAACAACAAACAACACTAACACCCTAACAACAAACAACTCTAACCCCCTAACAACAAACAACCCTAAACCCCTAACATCAAACAACACTAACCCCCTAACAACACAAACCACTAACACCCTAACAACAAACAACACTAACACCCTAACAACAAAAACCACTAAACCCCAACAAGAAACAACCTTAAACCCCTAACAACAAACAACCCTAAACCCCTAACATCAAACAACACTAACCCCCTAACAACAAAAACCACTAACACCCTAACAACAAACAACAGTAACCCCCAACAACAAACAACCCTAACCCCTGAAAACCAAAAACACTAACCCACTAACAACAAACAACCCTAACCCACTAACAACAAACAACCCTAAACCCCTAACATCAAACAACACTAACCCCCTAACAACACAAACCACTAACACCCTAACAACAAAAACACTAACACCCTAACAACAAAAACCACTAAACCCCAACAAGAAACAACCTTAAACCCCTAACAACAAACAACCCTAAACCCCTAACATCAAACAACACTAACACCCTAACAACAAACAACTCTAACTCCCTAACAACAAACAACCCTAAACCCCTAACATCAAACAACACTAACACCCTAACAACAAAAACCACTAAACCCCAACAAGAAACAACCTTAAACCCCTAACAACAAACAACCCTAAACCCCTAACATCAAACAACACTAACCCCTTAACAACACAAACCACTAACACCCTAACAACAAACAACACTAACACCCTAACAACAAAAACCACTAAACCCCAACAAGAAACAACCTTAAACCCCTAACAACAAACAACCCTAAACCCCTAACATCAAACAACACTAACACCCTAACAACACAAACCACTAACACCCTAACAACAAACAACACTAACCCCCTAACAACAAACACTAACCCCCAAACAACAAACAACCCTAACCCCTGAAAACCAAAAACACTAACCCACTAACAACAAACAACCCTAACCCACTAACAACAAACAACCCTAAACCCCTAACATCAAACAACACTAACCCCCTAACAACACAAACCACTAACACCCTAACAACAAACAACACTAACACCCTAACAACAAAAACCACTAAACTCCAACAAGAAACAACCTTAAACCCCTAACAACAAACAACCCTAAACCCCTAACATCAAACAGCACTAACACCCTAACAACAAACAACTCTAACCCCCTAACAACAAACAACCCTAAACCCCTCACATCAAACAACACTAACACCCTAACAACAAAAACCACTAAACCCCAACAAGAAACAACCTTAAACCCCTAACAACAAACAACCCTAAACCCCTAACATCAAACAACACTAACCCCTTAACAACACAAACCACTAACACCCTAACAACAAACAACACTAACACCCTAACAACAAAAACCACTAAACCCCAACAAGAAACAACCTTAAACCCCTAACAACAAACAACCCTAAACCCCTAACATCAAACAACACTAACACCCTAACAACACAAACCACTAACACCCTAACAACAAACAACACTAACCCCCTAACAACAAACACTAACCCCCAAACAACAAACAACCCTAACCCCTGAAAACCAAAAACACTAACCCACTAACAACAAACAACCCTAACCCACTAACAACAAACAACCCTAAACGCCTAACATCAAACAACACTAACCCCCTAACAACACAAACCACTAACACCCTAACAACAAACAACAGTAACCCCCAACAACAAACAACCCTAACCCCTGAAAACCAAAAACACTAACCCACTAACAACAAACAACCCTAACCCACTAACAACAAACAACCCTAAACCCCTAACATCAAACAACACTAACCCCCTAACAACACAAACCACTAACACCCTAACAACAAACAACACTAACACCCTAACAACAAAAACCACTAAACCCCAACAAGAAACAACCTTAAACCCCTAACAACAAACAACCCTAAACCCCTAACATCAAACAACACTAACACCCTAACAACAAACAACACTAACTCCCTAACAACAAACAACCCTAAACCCCTAACATCAAACAACACTAACACCCTAACAACAAACAACTCTAACCCCCTAACAACAAACAACCCTAAACCCCTAACATCAAACAACACTAACACCCTAACAACAAACAACTCTAACTCCCTAACAACAAACAACCCTAAACCCCTAACAACAAACAACACTAACACCCTAACAACAAACAACTCTAACCCCCTAACAACAAACAACCCTAAACCCCTAACATCAAACAACACTAACCCCCTAACAACACAAACCACTAACACCCTAACAACAAACAACACTAACACCCTAACAACAAAAACCACTAAACCCCAACAAGAAACAACCTTAAACCCCTAACAACAAACAACCCTAAACCCCTAACAACAAACAACACTAACACCCTAACAACAAACAACCCTAAACCCCTAACATCAAACAACACTAAAACCCTAACAACACAAACCACTAACACCCTAACAACAAACAACCCTAACCCCCTAACAACAAACACTAACCCCCAAACAACAAACAACCCTAACCCCTGAAAACCAAAAACACTAACCCACTAACAACAAACAACCCTAACCCGCTAAAAACAAACAACCCTAAACCGCTAACATCAAACAACACTAACCCCCTAACAACACAAACCACTAACACCCTAACAACAAACAGCACTAACACCCTAACAACAAAAACCACTAAACCCCAACAACAAACAACTCTAACCCCCTAACAACAAACAACCCTAAACCCCTAACATCAAACAACACTAACCCCCTAACACACAAACCACTAACACCCTAACAACAAACAACACTAACACCCTAACAACAAAAACCACTAAACCCCAACAAGAAACAACCCTAAACACCTAACAACAAAGAATACTAACCCCCTAACAACAAACAACCCTAACCAAACAACAAAAAACCCTAACCCACTAACATCAAACAACACTAACACCCTAACAACAAACAACCCTAACCCCCTAACAAAAAACAACAGTAACACCCTAACAACAAAAACCACTAAACCCCAACAAGAAACAACCCTAAACCCCTAACAACAAACAACACTAACCCCCTAACAGCAAACAACCCTAACCAAACAACAAACAAACCTAACCCACTAACAACAAACAACACTAACCCCGTAACAACAAACAACCCATACCCCCCAACAGCAAACAACTGTAACACCCTAACAACAAAAACCAGTGAACCCCAACAAGAAACAACCCTAAACCCCTAACAAGAAACAACACTAACCCCTAACAACAAACAACCCAAACCAAGCAAGAAACAAACCTAACCCACTAACAACAAACAACACTAACACCCTAACAACAAACAACCCTAAACCCCTAACATCAAAGAACACAAACACCCTAACAACAAACAACTCTAACCCCCTAACAACAAACACTAACCCGCCAAACAACAAACAACCCTAACCCCTAAAAACCAAAACCACTAACCCACTAACAACAACCCTAACCCACTAACAACAAACAGCCCTAACAACCTAACAACAAACAACACTAACCCCCTAACAACAAACAACCCTAAACCCCTAACATCAAACAACACTAACCCCCTAACAACACAAAACACTAACACCCTAACAACAAAAACCGCTCAACCCCAACAAGAAACAACCCTAAAACCCTAACAACAAGCACTAACCCCCTAACAACAAACAACACTAAACCCCTAACAAGAAACTACCCTAACTCCGTAACAACAAACAACACTAACCCCGTAACAACAAACAACCCTAACCCCCAAACAACAAACAACCCTAACCCCGTAACAACAAACAATCCTAACCCCCGAACAACCAACAACACTAACCCCCTAACCACAATAAACACTAACACCCGAACAACAAAAACCACTAAACCCCAACAAGAAACAACCCTAAACCCCTAACAACAAACAACACTAACCCCCTAACAACAAACAACCCTAACCAAACAACAAACAAACCTAACCCACTAACAACAAACAACACTAACACCCTAACAACAAACAACCCTAACCCCTAACAACAAACAACACTAACACCCTAACAACAAACAACCCTAACCCCTAACAACAAACAACACTAACCCCCTAACAACAAACAAAACTAAACTCCTAACATCAAAGAACACTAACACCCTAACAACACAAAACACTAACACCCTAACAACAAACAGTACCCCCAGACAACAAACAACCCTAACCCGTAAAAACCAAAAACACTAAACCACTAACAACAAACAACCCTAACCCACTAAAAACAAACAACACTAACCTCCTAACAACAACCCTAAACCCCTAATATCAAACAACACTAACCTCCTAACAACACAAAACACTAACACCCTAACAACAAACAACACTAACACCCTAACAACAAAAACCACTAAACCCCAACAAGAAACAACCCTAAACCCCAGACAACAAACACTAACCCCCTAACAACAAACAACCCTAACCAAACAACAAAAAACCCTAACCCACTAACATCAAACAACACTAACACCCTAACAACAAACAACCCTAACCCCCTAACAAAAAACAACAGTAACACACTAACAACAAAAACCACTAAACCCCAACAAGAAACAACCCTAAAACCCTAACAACAAACAACACTAACCCCCTAACAACAAACAACCCTAACCAAACAACAAACAAACCTAACCCACTAACAACAAACAACACTAACACGCGAACAACAAACAACCCTAACCCCCCAACAGCAAACAACAGTAACACCCTAACAACAAAAACCAGTAAACCCCAACAAGAAACAACCCTAAACCCCTAACAAGAAACAACACTAACCCCCTAACAACAAACAACCCTAACCAAACAAGAAACAAACCTAACCCACTAACAACAAACAACACTAACACCTTAACAACAAACAACCCTAAACCCCTAACATCAAAGAACACAAACACCCTAACAACAAACAACTCTAACCCCCTAACAACAAACACTAACCCGCCAAACAACAAACAACCCTAAGCCCTAAAAACCAAAACCACTAACCCACTAACAACAACCCTAACCCACTAACAACAAACAGCCCTAACAACCTAACAACAAACAACACTAACCCCCTAACAACAAACAACCCTAAACCCCTAACAACAAACACTAACCCCCAACAACAAACAACACTAAACCCCTAACAAGAAACTAACCTAACCCCGTAACAACAAACAACACTAACCCCGTAACAACAAACAACCCTAACCCCGTAGCAACAAACAACCCTAACCCCCAAACAACAAAAAACCCTATCCCCCTAACAACAAACAATCCTAACCCCCGAACAACCAACAACACTAACCCCCTAACCACAATAAAGACTAACACCCGAACAACAAAAACCACTAAACCCCAACAAGAAACAACCCTAAACCCCTAACAACAAACAACACTAACCCCCTAACAACAAACAACCCTAACCAAACAACAAACAAACCTAACCCACTAACAACAAACAACACTAACACCCTAACAACAAACAACCCTAACCAAACAACAAAAAACCCTAACCCACTAACATCAAACAACACTAACACCCTAACAACAAACAACCATAACCCCCTAACAAAAAACAACAGTAACACCCTAACAACAAAAACCACTAAACCCCAACAAGAAACAACCCTAAACCCCTAACAACAAACAACACTAACCCCCTAACAGCAAACAACCCTAACCAAACAACAAACAAACCTAACCCACTAACAACAAACAACACTAACCCCGTAACAACAAACAACCCATACCCCCCAACAGCAAACAACAGTAACACCCTAACAACAAAAACCAGTAAACCCCAACAAGAAACAACCCTAAACCCCTAACAAGAAACAACACTAACCCCTAACAACAAACAACCCAAACCAAGCAAGAAACAAACCTAACCCACTAACAACAAACAACACTAACACCCTAACAACAAACAACCCTAAACCCCTAACATCAAAGAACACAAACACCCTAACAACAAACAACTCTAACCCCCTAACAACAAACACTAACCCGCCAAACAACAAACAACACTAACCCCTAAAAACCAAAACCAATAACCCACTAACAACAACCCTAACCCACTAACAACAAACAGCCCTAACAACCTAACAACAAACAACACTAACCCCCTAACAACAAACAACCCTAAACCCCTAACATCAAACAACACTAACCCCCTAACAACACAAAACACTAACACCCTAACAACAAAAACCGCTCAACCCCAACAAGAAACAACCCTAAAACCCTAACAACAAGCACTAACCCCCTAACAAGAAACAACACTAAACCCCTAACAAGAAACTACCCTAACTCCGTAACAACAAACAACACTAACCCCGTAACAACAAACAACCCTAACCCCCAAACAACAAACAACCCTAACCCGGTAACAACAAACAATCCTAACCCCCGAACAACCAACAACACTAACCCCCTAACCACAATAAACACTAACACCCGAACAACAAAAACCACTAAACCCCAACAAGAAACAACCCTAAACCCCTAACAACAAACAACACTAACCCCCTAACAACAAACAACCCTAACCAAACAACAAACAAACCTAACCCACTAACAACAAACAACACTAACACCCTAACAACAAACAACACTAACACCCTAACAACAAATACCAATAAACCCCAACAAGAAACAACCCTAAAACCCTAACAACAAACAACACTAACCCCCTAACAACAAACAACCCTAACCAAACAACAAAAAACCCTAACCCACTAACAACAAACAACACTAACACCCTAACAACAAACAACCCTAACCCCCTAACAACAAACAACAGTAACACTCTAACCAGAAACAACCCTAACCCCCTAACAACAAACAACACTAACCCCCTAACAACAAACAACCCTAACCAAACAACAAACAAACCTAACCCACTAACAACAAACAACCCTAACACCCGAACAACAAACAACCCTAACCCCCTAACAACAAACAACAGTAACACCCTAACAACAAAAACCACTAAACCCCAACAAGAAACAACCCTAAGCCCCTAACAACAAACAACACTAACCCCCTAACAAGAAACAACCCTAAACCCCTAACAACAAACAACACTAACCCCCTAACAACAAACAACACTAACACCCTAACAACAACCAACCCTAACCCCCTAAGAACAAACAACACTAACGCCCTAAGAACAAACAACACTAACCCCCAGCAACGAACAATACTGACCCCCTTACAACACAAAACCTAACCTCTTATCAAAAAACAACCCTAACCCACTAACAACAACCCTAACACCCTAACAACAAACAACACTAACCCCCTAACAACAAACAACCCTAAACCCCTAACATCAAAGAACACTAACACTCTAACAACAAACAACTCTAACCCCCTAACAACACAAAACACTAACACCCTAACAACAAACAGCACTAACACCCTAACAACAAAAACCACTAAACCCCAACAAGAAACAACCCTAAACCCCTAACAACAAACAACACTAACCCCCTAACAACAAACAACCCTAACCAAACAACAAACAAACCTAACCCACTAACAACAAACAACACTAACACCCTAACAACAAACAACCCTAACCCCTAACAACAAACAACACTAACACCCTAACAACAAACAACCCTAACCCCTAACAACAAACAACACTAACCCCCTAACAACAAACAAAACTAAACTCCTAACATCAAAGAACACTAACACCCTAACAACACAAAACACTAACACCCTAACAACAAACACTAACCCCCAAACAACAAACAACCCTAACCCGTAAAAACCAAAAACACTAAACCACTAACAACAAACAACCCTAACCCACTACCAACAAACACTAACCTCCTAACAAAAAACAACCCTAAACCCCTAACATCAAACAACACTAACCCCCTAACAACACAAAACACTAACACCCTAACAACAAACAACACTAACACCCTAACAACAAAAACCACTAAACCCCAACAAGAAACAACCCTAAACCCCTAACAACAAACACTAACCCCCTAACAACAAACAACACTAAACCCCTAACAAGAAACTACCCTAACCCCGTAACAACAAACAACACTAACCCCGTAACAACAAACAACCCTAACCCCCAAACAACAAACAACCCTAACCCCCTAACAACAAACAATCCTAACCCCCGAACAACCAACAACACTAACCCCCTAACCACAGTAAACACTAACACCCTAACAACAAAAACCACTAAACCCCAACAAGAAACAACCCTAAACCCCTAACAACAAACAACACTAACCCCCTAACAACAAACAACCCTAACCAAACAACAAAAAACCCTAACCCACTAACATCAAACAACACTAACACCCTTACAACAAACAACCCTAACCCCCTAACAAAAAACAACAGTAACACCCTAACAACAAAAACCACTAAACCCCAACAAGAAACAACCCTAAACCCCTAACAACAAACAACACTAACCCCCTAAAAACAAACAACCCTAACCAAACAACAAACACACCTAACCCACTAACAACAAACAACACTAACACGCGAACAACAAACAAGCCTAACCCCCCAACAGCAAACAACAGTAACACCCTAACAACAAAAACCAGTAAACCCCAACAAGAAACAACCCTAAACCCCTAACAAGAAACAACACTAACCCCCTAACAACAAACAACCCTAACCAAACAGGAAACAAACCTAACCCACTAACAACAAACAACACTAACACCCTAACAACAAACAACCCTAAACCCCTAACATCAAAGAACACAAACACCCTAACAACAAACAACTCTAACCCCCTAACAACAAACACTAACCCGCCAAACAACAAACAACCCTAACCCCTAAAAACCAAAACCACTAACCCACTAACAACAACCCTAACCCACTAACAACAAACAGCCCTAACAACCTAACAACAAACAACACTAACCCCCTAACAACAAACAACCCTAAACCCCTAACGTCAAACAACACTAACCCCCTAACAACACAAAACACTAACACCCTAACAACAAAAACCGCTCAACCCCAACAAGAAACAACCCTAAAACCCTAACAACAAGCACTAACCCCCTAACAACAAACAACACTAAACCCCTAACAAGAAACTACCCTAACCCCGTAACAACAAACAACACTAACCCCGTAACAACAAACAACCCTAACCCCCAAACAACAAACAACCCTAACCCGGTAACAACAAACAATCCTAACCCCCGAACAACCAACAACACTAACCCCCTAACCACAATAAACACTAACACCCGAACAACAAAAACCACTAAACCCCAACAAGAAACAACCCTAAACCCCTAACAACAAACAACACTAACCCCCTAACAACAAACAACCCTAACCAAACAACAAACAAACCTAACCCACTAACAACAAACAACACTAACACCCTAACAACAAACAACACTAACACCCTAACAACAAATACCAATAAACCCCAACAAGAAACAACCCTAAAACCCTAACAACAAACAACACTAACCCCCTAACAACAAACAACCCTAACCAAACAACAAAAAACCCTAACCCACTAACAACAAACAACACTAACACCCTAACAACAAACAACCCTAACCCCCTAACAACAAACAACAGTAACACTCTAACCAGAAACAACCCTAACCCCCTAACAACAAACAACACTAACCCCCTAACAACAAACAACCCTAACCAAACAACAAACAAACCTAACCCACTAACAACAAACAACCCTAACACCCGAACAACAAACAACCCTAACCCCCTAACAACAAACAACAGTAACACCCTAACAACAAAAACCACTAAACCCCAACAAGAAACAACCCTAAGCCCCTAACAACAAACAACACTAACCCCCTAACAAGAAACAACCCTAAACCCCTAACAACAAACAACACTAACCCCCTAACAACAAACAACACTAACACCCTAACAACAACCAACCCTAACCCCCTAAGAACAAACAACACTAACGCCCTAAGAACAAACAACACTAACCCCCAGCAACGAACAATACTGACCCCCTTACAACACAAAACCTAACCTCTTATCAAAAAACAACCCTAACCCACTAACAACAACCCTAACACCCTAACAACAAACAACACTAACCCCCTAACAACAAACAACCCTAAACCCCTAACATCAAAGAACACTAACACTCTAACAACAAACAACTCTAACCCCCTAACAACACAAAACACTAACACCCTAACAACAAACAGCACTAACACCCTAACAACAAAAACCACTAAACCCCAACAAGAAACAACCCTAAACCCCTAACAACAAACAACACTAACCCCCTAACAACAAACAACCCTAACCAAACAACAAACAAACCTAACCCACTAACAACAAACAACACTAACACCCTAACAACAAACAACCCTAACCCCTAACAACAAACAACACTAACACCCTAACAACAAACAACCCTAACCCCTAACAACAAACAACACTAACCCCCTAACAACAAACAAAACTAAACTCCTAACATCAAAGAACACTAACACCCTAACAACACAAAACACTAACACCCTAACAACAAACACTAACCCCCAAACAACAAACAACCCTAACCCGTAAAAACCAAAAACACTAAACCACTAACAACAAACAACCCTAACCCACTACCAACAAACACTAACCTCCTAACAAAAAACAACCCTAAACCCCTAACATCAAACAACACTAACCCCCTAACAACACAAAACACTAACACCCTAACAACAAACAACACTAACACCCTAACAACAAAAACCACTAAACCCCAACAAGAAACAACCCTAAACCCCTAACAACAAACACTAACCCCCTAACAACAAACAACACTAAACCCCTAACAAGAAACTACCCTAACCCCGTAACAACAAACAACACTAACCCCGTAACAACAAACAACCCTAACCCCCAAACAACAAACAACCCTAACCCCCTAACAACAAACAATCCTAACCCCCGAACAACCAACAACACTAACCCCCTAACCACAGTAAACACTAACACCCTAACAACAAAAACCACTAAACCCCAACAAGAAACAACCCTAAACCCCTAACAACAAACAACACTAACCCCCTAACAACAAACAACCCTAACCAAACAACCAAAAACCCTAACCCACTAACATCAAACAACACTAACACCCTTACAACAAACAACCCTAACCCCCTAACAAAAAACAACAGTAACACCCTAACAACAAAAACCACTAAACCCCAACAAGAAACAACCCTAAACCCCTAACAACAAACAACACTAACCCCCTAACAACAAACAACCCTAACCAAACAACAAACACACCTAACCCACTAACAACAAACAACACTAACACGCGAACAACAAACAAGCCTAACCCCCCAACAGCAAACAACAGTAACACCCTAACAACAAAAACCAGTAAACCCCAACAAGAAACAACCCTAAACCCCTAACAAGAAACAACACTAACCCCCTAACAACAAACAACCCTAACCAAACAGGAAACAAACCTAACCCACTAACAACAAACAACACTAACACCCTAACAACAAACAACCCTAAACCCCTAACATCAAAGAACACAAACACCCTAACAACAAACAACTCTAACCCCCTAACAACAAACACTAACCCGCCAAACAACAAACAACCCTAACCCCTAAAAACCAAAACCACTAACCCACTAACAACAACCCTAACCCACTAACAACAAACAGCCCTAACAACCTAACAACAAACAACACTAACCCCCTAACAACAAACAACCCTAAACCCCTAACATCAAACAACACTAACCCCCTAACAACACAAAACACTAACACCCTAACAACAAAAACCACTCAACCCTAACAAGAAACAACCCTAAAACCCTAACAACAAGCACTAATCCCCTAACAACAAACAACACTAAACCCCTAACAAGAAACTACCCTAACCCCTTAACAACAAACAACACTAACCCCGTAACAACAAACAACCCTAACCCCCAAACAACAAACAACCCTAACCCGGTAACAACAAACAATCCTAACCCCCGAACAACCAACAACACTAACCCCCTAACCACAATAAACACTAACACCCGAACAACAAAAACCACTAAACCCCAACAAGAAACAACCCTAAACCCCTAACAACAAACAACACTAACCCCCTAACAACAAACAACCCTAACCAAACAACAAACAAACCTAACCCACTAACAACAAACAACACTAACACCCTAACAACAAACAACCCTAACCCCTAACAACAAACAACACTAACACCCTAACAACAAACAACCCTAACCCCTAACAACAAACAACACTAACCCCCTAACAACAAACAAAACTAAACTCCTAACATCAAAGAACACTAACACCCTAACAACACAAAACACTAACACCCTAACAACAAACACTAACCCCCAGACAACAAACAACCCTAACCCGTAAAAACCAAAAACACTAAACCACTAACAACAAACAACCCTAACCCACTAAAAACAAACAACACTAACCTCCTAACAACAAACAACCCTAAACCCCTAACATCAAACAACACTAACCCCCTAACAACACAAAACACTAACACCCTAACAACAAACAACACTAACACCCTAACAACAAAAACCACTAAACCCCAACAAGAAACAACCCTAAACCCCAAACAACAAACACTAACCCCCTAACAACAAACAACACTAAACCCCTAACAAGAAACTACCCTAACCCCGTAACAACAAACAACACTAACCCCGTAACAACAAACAACCCTAACCCCCAAACAACAAACAACCCTAACCCTCTAACAACAAACAATCCTAACCCCCGAACAACCAACAACACTAACCCCCTAACCACAGTAAACACTAACACCCTAACAACAAAAACCACTAAACCCCAAGAAGGAACAACCCTAAACCCCTAACAACAAACAACACTAACCCCCTAACAACAAACAACCCTAACCAAACAACAAAAAACCCTAACCCACTAACATCAAACAACACTAACACCCTAACAGCAAACAACCCTAACCCCCTAACAAAAAACAACAGTAACACCCTAACAACAAAAACCACTAAACCCCAACAAGAAACAACCCTAAACCCCTAACAACAAACAACACTAACCCCCTAATAACAAACAACCCTAACCAAACAACAAACAAACCTAACCCACTAACAACAAACAACACTAACACGCGAACAACAAACAACCCTAACCCCACAACAGCAAACAACAGTAACACCCTAACAACAAAAACCAGTAAACCCCAACAAGAAACAACCCTAAACCCCTAACAAGAAACAACACTAACCCCCTAACAACAAACAACCCTAACCAAACAAGAAAGAAACCTAACTCACTAACAACAAACAACACTAACACCCTAACAAAAAACAACCCTAAACCCCTAACATCAAAGAACACAAACACCCTAACAACAAACAACTCTAACCCCCAACAACAAACACTAACCCGCCAAACAACAAACAACCCTAACCCCTAAAAACCAAAACCACTAACCCACTAACAACAACCCTATCCCACTAACAAAAAACAGCCCTAACAACCTAACAACAAACAACACTAACCCCCTAACAACAAACAACCCTAAACCCCTAACATCAAACAACACTAACCCCCTAACAACACAAAACACTACCACCCTAACAACAAAAACCGCTCAACCCCAACAAGAAACAGCCCTAAAACCCTAACAACAAGCACTAACCCCCTAACAAGAAACTACCCTAACCCCGTAACAACAAACAACACTAACCCCGTAACAACAAACAACCCTAACCCCCAAACAACAAACAACCCTAACCCCGTAACAACAAACAATCCTAACCCCCGAACAACCAACAACACTAACCCCCTAACCACAATAAACACTAACACCCGAACAACAAAAACCACTAAACCCCTACAAGAAACAACCCTAAACCCCTAACAACAAACAACACTAACCCCCTAACAACAAACAACCCTAACCAAACAACAAAAAACCCTAACCCACTAACAACAAACAACACTAACACCCTAACAACAAACAACCCTAACCCCCTAACAACAAACAACAGTAACACCCTAACCAGAAACAACCCTAACCCCCTAACAACAAACAACACTAACCCCCTAACAACAAACAACCCTAAACCCCTAACATCAAAGAACACTAACACCCTAACAACAAACAACCCTAACCCCCTAACAACAAACACTAACCCCCAAACAGCAAACAACCCTAACCCCTAAATACCAAAAACACTAACCCGCTAACAACAAACAACCCTAACAAACTAACAACAAACAACCCTAACACCCTAACAACAAACAACACTAACCCCCTAACAACAAACAACCCTAAACCCCTAACATCAAACAACACTAACCCCCTAACAACACAAAACACTAACACCCTAACAACAAACAACACTAAAACCCTAACAACAAAAACCACTAAACCCCAACAAGAAACAACCCTAAACCCCTAACAACAAACACTAACCCCCTAACAACAAACAACACTAAACCCCTAACAAGAAACTACCCTAACCCCGTAACAACAAACAACACTAACCTGGTAACAAGAAACAACCCTAACCCTCAAACAACACACAACCCTAACCCCCTAACAACAAACAATCCTAACCCCCGAACAACGAACAACACTAACCTCCTAACCACAATAAACACTAACACCCGAACAACAAAAACCACTAAACCCCAACAAGAAACAACCCTAAACCCCTAACAACAAACAACACTAACCCCCTAACAACAAACAACCCTAACCAAACAACAAACAAACCTAAACCACTAACAACAAACAACACTATCACGCGAACATCAAACAACCCTAACCCCCTAACAACAAACAACACTAACACCCTAACAACAAAAACCAATAAACCCCAACAAGAAACAACCCTAAAACCCTAACAACAAACAACACTAACCCCCTAACAACAAACAACCCTAACCAAACAACAAACAAACCTAACCCACTCACAACAAACAACACTAACACCCGAACAACAAACAACCCTAACCCCCTAACAACAAACAACACTAACACCCTAACAACAAACAACCCTAACCCCCTAACAACAAACAGCACTAACCCCATAACAACAAACAACCTTAAACCCCTAACATCAAAGAACACTAACACCCTAACAACAAACAACCCTAACCCCTTAACAACAAACGCTAACCCCCAAACAACAAACAACCCTAAAACCCTAAAAGCAAACAACACTAAACCCCTAAAAACAAACAACACTAAGCCCCTAACAACAAACAACACTAACACCCGAACAACAAACACCACTAAACCCCAACAAGAAACAACCCTAAGCCCCTAACAACAAACAACACTAACCCCCTAACAAGAAACAACCCTAACCCCCTAACAACAAACAACAGTAACACCCTAACCAGAAACAACCCTAACCCCCTAACAACAAACAACACTAACCCCCAACAACAACCAACCTTAAACCCCTAACATCAAAGAACACTAACACCCTAACAACAAACAACACTAACACCCTAACAACAAAAACCACTAAACCCCAACAAGAAACAACCCTAAACCCATAACAACAAACAACACTAACCCCCTAACAACAAACAACCCTAACCAAACAACAAAAAACCCTAACCCACTAACAACAAACAACACTAACACCCTAACAACAAACAACCCTAACCCCCTAACAAGAAACAACAGTAACACCCTAACCAGAAACAACCCTAACCCCCTAACAACAAACAACACTAACCCCCTAACAACAAACAACCCTAAACCCCTAACATCAAAGAACACTAACACCCTAACAACAAACAACCCTAACCCCCTAACAACAAACACTAACCCCCAAACAACAAACAACCCTAACCCCTAAAAACCAAAAACACTAACCCACTAACAACAAACAACCCTAACAAACTAACAACAAACAACCCTAACACCCTAACAACAAACAAAACTAACCCCCTAACAACAAACAACCCTAAACCCCTAACATCAAACAACACTAACTCCCTAACAACACAAAACACTAACACCCTAACAACAAACAACACTAACCCCCTAACAACAAGAACCACTAAACCCCAACAAGAAACAACCCTAAACCCCAAACAACAAACACTAACCCCTAACAACAAACAACACTAAACCCCTAACAAGAAACTAACCTAACCCCGTAACAAAAAACAACACTAACCCCGTAACAACAAACAACCCTAACCCCCTAACAACAAACAATCCGAAACCCCGAACAACCAACAACACTAACCCCCTAACCACAATAAAGACTAACACCCTAACAACAAAAAAAACTAAACCCCAACAAGAAACAACCCTAAACCCCTAACAACAAACAACACTAACCCCCTAACAACAAACAACCCTAACCAAACAACAAACAAACCTAACCCACTAACAACAAACAACACTAACACCCTAACAACAAACAACCCTAAACCCCTAACATCAAAGAACACAAACACCCTAACAACAAACAACTCTAACCCCCTAACAACAAACACTAACCCGCCAAACAACAAACAACCCTAAGCCCTAAAAACCAAAACCACTAACCCACTAACAACAACCCTAACCCACTAACAACAAACAGCCCTAACAACCTAACAACAAACAACACTAACCCCCTAACAACAAACAACCCTAAACCCCTAACAACAAACACTAACCCCCAACAACAAACAACACTAAACCCCTAACAAGAAACTAACCTAACCCCGTAACAACAAACAACACTAACCCCGTAACAACAAACAACCCTAACCCCGTAGCAACAAACAACCCTAACCCCCAAACAACAAAAAACCCTAACCCCTTAACAACAAACAATCCTAACCCCCGAACAACCAACAACACTAACCCCCTAACCACAATAAAGACTAACACCCGAACAACAAAAACCACTAAACCCCAACAAGAAACAACCCTAAACCCCTAACAACAAACAACACTAACCCCCTAACAACAAACAACCCTAACCAAACAACAAACAAACCTAACCCACTAACAACAAACAACACTAACACCCTAACAACAAACAACCCTAACCCCTGACAACAAACAAAACTAACACCCTAACAACAAACAACCCTAACCCCTAACAACAAACAACACTAACCCCCTAACAACAAACAAAACTAAACTCCTAACATCTAAGAACACTAACACCCTAACAACACAAAACACTAACACCCTAACAACAAACACTAACCCCCACACAACAAACAACCCTAACCCGTAAAAACCAAAAACACTAAACCACTAACAACAAACAACCCTAACCCACTAACAACAAACAACACTAACCTCCTAACAACAAACAACCCTAAACCCCTAACATCAAACAACACTTACCCACTAACAACACAAAACACTAACACCCTAACAACAAACAACACTAACACCCTAACAAGAAACTACCCTAACCCCATAACAACAAACAACACTAACCCCGTAACAACAAACAACCCTAACCCCCAAACAACAAACAACCCTAACCCCCTAACAACAAACAATCCTAACCCCCGAACAACCAACAACACTAACCCCCTAACCACAGTAAACACTAACACCCTAACAACAAAAACCACTAAACCCCAACAAGAAACAACCCTAAACCCCTAACAACAAACAACCCTAACCACCTAACAACAAACAACCCTAACCAAACAACAAAAAACCCTAACCCACTAACATCAAACAACACTAACACCCTAACAACAAACAACCCTAACCCCCTAACAAAAAACAAAAGTAACACCCTAACAACAAAAACCACTAAACCCCAACAAGAAACAACCCTAAACCCCTAACAACAAACAACACTAACCCCCTAACAACAAACAACACTAAACCCCTAACAAGAAACTACCCTAACCCCATAACAACAAACAACACTAACCCCGTAACAACAAACAACCCTAACCCCCAAACAACAAACAACCCTAACCCCCTAACAACAAACAATCCTAACCCCCGAACAACCAACAACACTAACCCCCTAACCACAGTAAACACTAACACCCTAACAACAAAAACCACTAAACCCCAACAAGAAACAACCCTAAACCCCTAACAACAAACAACCCTAACCACCTAACAACAAACAACCCTAACCAAACAACAAAAAACCCTAACCCACTAACATCAAACAACACTAACACCCTAACAACAAACAACCCTAACCCCCTAACAAAAAACAACAGTAACACCCTAACAACAAAAACCACTAAACCCCAACAAGAAACAACCCTAAACCCCTAACAACAAACAACACTAACCCCCTAACAACAAACAACCCTAACCAAACAACAAACAAACCTAACCCACTAACAACAAACAACACTAACACGCGAACAACAAACAACCCTAACCCCCCAACAGCAAACAACAGTAACACCCTAACAACAAAAACCAGGAAACCCCAACAAGAAACAACCCTAAACCCCTAACAAGAAACAACACTAACCCCCTAACAACAAACAACCCTAACCAAACAAGAAACAAACCTAACCCACTAACAACAAACAACACTAACACCCTAACAACAAACAACCCTAAACCCCTAACATCAAAGAACACAAACACCCTAACAACAAACAACTCTAACCCCCTAACAACAAACACTAACCCGCCAAACAACAAACAACCCTAACCCCTAAAAACCAAAACCACTAAACCACTAACAACAACCCTAACCCACTAACAACAAACAGCCCTAACAACCTAACAACAAACAACACTAACCCCCTAACAACAAACAACCCTAAACCCCTAACGTCAAACAACACTAACCCACTAACAACACAAAACACTAACACCCTAACAACAAAAACCGCTCAACCCCAACAAGAAACAACCCTAAAACCCTAACAACAAACACTAACCCCCTAACAACAAACAACACTAAACCCCTAACAAGAAACTACCCTAACCCCGTAACAACAAACAACACTAACCCCGTAACAACAAACAACCCTAACCCCCAAACAACAAACAACCCTAACCCCGTAACAACAAACAATCCTAACCCCCGAACAACCAACAACACTAACCCCCTAACCACAATAAACACTAACACCCGAACAACAAAAACCACTAAACCCCAACAAGAAACAACCCTAAACCCCTAACAACAAACAACACTAACCCCCTAACAACAAACAACCCTAACCAAACAACAAACAAACCTAACCCACTAACAACAAACAACACTAACACCCTAACAACAAACAACCCTAACCCCTAACAACAAACAACACTAACACCCTAACAACAAACAACCCTAACCCCTAACAACAAACAACACTAACCCCCTAACAACAAACAAAACTAAACTCCTAACATCAAAGAACACTAACACCCTAACAACACAAAACACTAACCCCCAGACAACAAACAACCCTAACCCGTAAAAACCAAAAACACTAAACCACTAACAACAAACAACCCTAACCCACTAAAAACAAACAACACTAACCTTCTAACAACAACCCTAAAGCCCTAATATCAAACAACACTAACCCCCTAACAACACAAAACACTAACACCCTAACAACAAACAACACTAACACCCTAACAACAAAAACCACTAAACCCCAACAAGAAACAACCCTAAACCCCAAACAACAAACACTAACCCCCTAACAACAAACAACACTAAACCCCTAACAAGAAACTACCCTAACCCCGTAACAACAAACAACACTAACCCCGTAACAACAAACAACCCTAACCCCCAAACAACAAACAACCCTAACCCCCTAACAACAAACAATCCTAACCCCCGAACAACCAACAACACTAACCCCCTAACCACAGTAAACACTAACACCCTAACAACAAAAACCACTAAACCCCAACAAGAACCAACCCTAAACCCCTAACAACAAACAACACTAACCCCCTAACAACAAACAACCCTAACCAAACAACAAAAAACCCTAACCCACTAACATCAAACAACACTAACACCCTAACAACAAACAACCCTAACCCCCTAACAAAAAACAACAGTAACACCCTAACAACAAAAACCACTAAACCCCAACAAGAAACAACCCTAAACCCCTAACAACAAACAACACTAACCCCCTAACAACAAACAACCCTAACCAAACAAGAAACAAACCTAACCCACTAACAACAAACAACACTAACACGCGAACAACAAACAACCCTAACCCCCCAACAGCAAACAACAGTAACACCCTAACAACAAAAGCCAGCAAACCCCAACAAGAAACAACCCTAAACCCCTAACAAGAAACAACACTAACCCCCTAACAACAAACAACCCTAACCAAACAAGAAACAAACCTAACCCACTAACAACAAACAACACTAACACCCTAACAACAAACAACCCTAAACCCCTAACATCAAAGAACACAAACACCCTAACAACAAACAACTCTAACCCCCTAACAACAAACACTAACCCGCCAAACAACAAACAACCCTAACCCCTAAAAACCAAAACCACTAACCCACTAACAACAACCCTAACCCACTAACAACAAACAGCCCTAACAACCTAACAACAAACAACACTAACCCCCTAACAACAAACAACCCTAAACCCCTAACATCAAACAACACTAACCCCCTAAAAACACAAAACACTAACACCCTAACAACAAAAACCGCTAAACCCCAACAAGAAACAACACTAAAACCCTAACAACAAGCACTAACCCCCTAACAACAAACAACACTAAACCCCTAACAAGAAACTACCCTAACCCCATAACAAAAAACAACACTAACCCCGTAACAACAAACAACCCTAACCCCCAAACAACAAACAACCCTACCCCGTAACAACAAACAATCCTAACCCCCGAACAACCAACAACACTAACCCCCTAACCACAATAAACACTAACACCCGAACAACAAAAACCACTAAACCCCAACAAGAAACAACCCTAAACCCCTTACAACAAACAACACTAACCCCCTAACAACAAACAACCCTAACCAAACAACAAACAAACCTAACCCACTAACAACAAACAACACTAACACCCGAACAACAAACAACCCTAAACCCCTAACAACAAACAACAGTAACACCCTAACAACAAAAACCACTAAACCCCAACAAGAAACAACCCTAAACCCCTAACAACAAACAACACTAACCCCCTAACAACAAACAACCCTAACCAAACAACAAACAAACCTAACCCACTAACAACAAACAACACTAACACCCGAACAACAAACAACCCTAACCCCCTAACAACAAACAACACTAACACCCTAACAACAAACAACCCTAACCCCCTAACAACAAACAACACTAACCCCATAACAACAAACAACCCTGAACCCCTATCATCAAAGAACACTAACACCCTAACAACAAACAACCCTAACCTCCTAACAACAAACACTAACCCCCAAACAACAAACAACCCTAAAACCTGAAAACCAAAAATACTAACCCACTAACAACAAACAACACTACCCCCCTAAAAACAAACAATCCTAACCCCCTAACAACAAACAACACTCACCCCTAAAAAACAAACAACCCTAAAACCCTAAAAGCAAACAACACTGAACCCCTAAAAACAAACAACACTAAGCCCTTAACAACAAACAACACTAACACCCGAACAACAACACCACTAAACCCCAACAAGAAACAACCCTAAGCCCCTAACAACAAACAACGCTAACCCCCTAACAAGAAACAACACTAAACCCCTAACAACAAACAACACTAACACCCTAACAACAACCAACCCTAACCCCCTAAGAACAAACAACACTAACGCCCTAAGAACAAACAACACTAACCCCCAGCAACGAACAATACTGACCCCCTTACAACACAAAACCTAACCTCTTATCAAAAAACAACCCTAACCCACTAACAACAACCCTAACACCCTAACAACAAACAACACTAACCCCCTAACAACAAACAACCCTAAACCCCTAACATCAAAGAACACTAACACTCTAACAACAAACAACTCTAAATCCCTAACAACACAAAACACTAACACCCTAACAACAAACAACACTAACACCCTAACAACAAAAACCACTTAACCCCAACAAGAAACAACCCTAAACCCCTAACAACAAACAACACTAACCCCCTAACAACAAACAACCCTAACCAAACAACAAACAAACCTAACCCACTAACAACAAACAACACTAACACCCTAACAACAAACAACCCTAACCCCTAACAACAAACAACACTAACACCCTAACAACAAACAACCCTAACCCCTAACAACAAACAACACTAACCCCCTAACAACAAACAAAACTAAACTCCTAACATCAAAGAAAACTAACACCCTAACAACACAAAACACTAACACCCTAACAACAAACACTAACCCCCAAACAACAAACAACCCTAACCCGTAAAAACCAAAAACACTAACCCACTAACAACAAACAACCCTAACCCACTAACAACAAACACTAACCTCCTAACAGCAAACAACCCTAAACCCCTAACATCAAACAACACTAACCCCCTAACAACACAAAACACTAACACCCTAACAACAAACAACACTAACACCCTAACAACAAAAACCACTAAACCCCAACAAGAAACAACCCTAAACCCCTAACAACAAACAACACTAACCCCCTAACAACAAACAACCCTAACCAAACAACAAACAAACCTAACCCACTAACAACAAACAACACTAACACCCTAACAACAAACAACCCTAACCCCTAACAACAAACAACACTAACACCCTAACAACAAACAACCCTAACCCCTAACAACAAACAACACTAACCCCCTAACAACAAACAAAACTAAACTCCTAACATCAAAGAACACTAACACCCTAACAACACAAAACACTAACACCCTAACAACAAACACTAACCCCCAAACAACAAACAACCCTAACCCGTAAAAACAAAAACACTAAACCACTAACAACAAACAACCCTAACCCACTAACAACAAACAACACTAACCTCCTAACAACAAACAACCCTAAACCCCTAACATCAAACAACACTAACCCACTAACAACACAAAACACTAACACCCTAACAGCAAACAACACTAACACCCTAACAACAAAAACCACTAAACCCCAACAAGAAACAACCCTAAGCCCCTAACAACAAACACTAACCCCCTAACAACAAACAACACTAAACCCCTAACAAGAAACTACCCAAACCCCGTAACAACAAACAACACTAACCCCGTAACAACAAAAAACCCTAACCGAAAAAACAACAAACAACCCTAACCCCCAAACAACAAACAACCCTAACCCCCTAACAACAAACAATCCTAACCCCCGAACAACCAACAACACTAACCCCCTAACCACAATAAACACTAACACCCGAACAACAAAAACCACTAAACCCCAACAAGAAACAACCCTAAACCCCTAACAACAAACAACACTAACCCCCTAACAACAAACAACCCTAAACCCCTAACATCAAAGAACACTATCACCCTAACAACAAACAACAATAACCCCCTAACAACAAACACTAAAACCCAAACAACAAACAACCCTAACCCCTAAAAACCAAAAACACTAACCCACTAACAACAAACAAGCCTAACCCACAAACAACAAACAACCCTAACACCCTAACAACAAACAACACTAACCCCCTAACAACAAACAACCCTAAACCCCTAACATCAAACAACACTAACCCCCTAACAACAAACAACCCTAGCCCCCTAACAACAAACACTAACCCCCAAACAACAAACAACCCTAAGCCCTAAAAACCAAAACCACTAACCCACTAACAACAACCCTAACCCACTAACAACAAACAGCCCTAACAACCTAACAACAAACAACACTAACCCCCTAACAACAAACAACCCTAAACCCCTAACATCAAACAACACTAATCCCCTAACAACACAAAACACTACCACCCTAACAACAAAAACCGCTCAACCCCAACAAGAAACAACCCTAAAACCCTAACAACAAGCACTAACCCCCTAACAAGAAACTACCCTAACCCCGTAACAACAAACAACACTATCCCCGTAACAACAAACAACCCTAACCCCCAAACAACAAACAACCCTAACCCCGTAACAACAAACAATCCTAACCCCCGAACAACCAACAACACTAACCCCCTAACCACAATAAACACTACCACCCGAACAACAAAAACCACCAAACCCCAACAAGAAACAACCCTAAACCCCTAACAACAAACAACCCTAACCCCCTAACAACAAACAACACTAACACCCTAACAACAAAAACCAATAAACCCCAACAAGAAACAACCCTAAAACCCTAACAACAAACAACCCTAACCCCCTAACAACAAACAACAGTAACACCCTAACAACAAAAACCACTAAACCCCAACAAGAAACAACCCTAAAACCCTAACAACAAAAACACTAACCCCCTAACAACAAACAACCCTAACCAAACGACAAACAAACCTAACCCACTAACAACAAACAACACTAACACCCGAACAACAAACAACCCTAACCCCCTAACAACAAACAACACTAACACCCTAACAACAAACAACCCTAACCCCCTAACAACAAACAAAACTAAACCCATAACAACAAACAACCGTAAACCCCTATCATCAAAGAACACTAACACCCTAACAACAAACAACCCTAACCCCCTAACAATAAACACTAACCCCCAAACAACAAACAACCCTAAAAGCTGAAAACCAAAAACACTAACCCACTAACAACAAACAACACTAACCCCCTAAAAACAAACAATCCTAACCCCCTAACAACAAACAACACTCACCCCTAAAAAAGAAACAACCCTAAAACCCTAAAAGCAAACAACACTGAACCCCTAAAAACAAACAACACTAAGCCCTTAACAACAAACAACACTAACACCCGAACAACAACACCACTAAACCCCAACAAGAAACAACCCTAAGCCCCTAACAACAAACAACACTAACCCCCTAACAAGAAACAACACTAAACCCCTAACAACAAACAACACTAACACCCTAACAACAACCAACCCTAACCCCCTAAGAACAAACAACACTAACGCCCTAAGAACAAACAACACTAACCCCCAGCAACGAACAATACTGACCCCCTTACAACACAAAACCTAACCTCTTATCAACAAACAACCCTAACCCACTAACAACAACCCTAACACCCTAACAACAAACAACACTAACCCCCTAACAACAAACAACCCTAAACCCCTAACATCAAAGAACACTAACACTCTAACAACAAACAACTCTAAATCCCTAACAACACAAAACACTAACACCCTAACAACAAACAACACTAACACCCTAACAACAAAAACCACTTAACCCCAACAAGAAACAACCCTAAACCCCTAACAACAAACAACACTAACCCCCTAACAACAAACAACCCTAACCAAACAACAAACAAACCTAACCCACTAACAACAAACAACACTAACACCCTAACAACAAACAACCCTAACCCCTAACAACAAACAACACTAACACCCTAACAACAAACAACCCTAACCCCTAACAACAAACAACACTAACCCCCTAACAACAAACAAAACTAAACTCCTAACATCAAAGAAAACTAACACCCTAACAACACAAAACACTAACACCCTAACAACAAACACTAACCCCCAAACAACAAACAACCCTAACCCGTAAAAACCAAAAACACTAACCCACTAACAACAAACAACCCTAACCCACTAACAACAAACACTAACCTCCTAACAGCAAACAACCCTAAACCCCTAACATCAAACAACACTAACCCCCTAACAACACAAAACACTAACACCCTAACAACAAACAACACTAACACCCTAACAACAAAAACCACTAAACCCCAACAAGAAACAACCCTAAACCCCTAACAACAAACAACACTAACCCCCTAACAACAAACAACCCTAACCAAACAACAAACAAACCTAACCCACTAACAACAAACAACACTAACACCCTAACAACAAACAACCCTAACCCCTAACAACAAACAAAACTAACACCCTAACAACAAACAACCCTAACCCCTAACAACAAACAACACTAACCCCCTAACAACAAACAAAACTAAACTCCTAACATCAAAGAACACTAACACCCTAACAACACAAAACACTAACACCCTAACAACAAACACTAACCCCCAAACAACAAACAACCCTAACCCGTAAAAACAAAAACACTAAACCACTAACAACAAACAACCCTAACCCACTAACAACAAACAACACTAACCTCCTAACAACAAACAACCCTAAACCCCTAACATCAAACAACACTAACCCACTAACAACACAAAACACTAACACCCTAACAACAAACAACACTAACACCCTAACAACAAAAACCACTAAACCCCAACAAGAAACAACCCTAAGCCCCTAACAACAAACACTAACCCCCTAACAACAAACAACACTAAACCCCTAACAAGAAACTACCCAAACCCCGTAACAACAAACAACACTAACCCCGTAACAACAAAAAACCCTAACCGAAAAAACAACAAACAACCCTAACCCCCAAACAACAAACAACCCTAACCCCCTAACAACAAACAATCCTAACCCCCGAACAACCAACAACACTAACCCCCTAACCACAATAAACACTAACACCCGAACAACAAAAACCACTAAACCCCAACAAGAAACAACCCTAAACCCCTAACAACAAACAACACTAACCCCCTAACAACAAACAACCCTAAACCCCTAACATCAAAGAACACTATCACCCTAACAACAAACAACAATAACCCCCTAACAACAAACACTAAAACCCAAACAACAAACAACCCTAACCCCTAAAAACCAAAAACACTAACCCACTAACAACAAACAAGCCTAACCCACAAACAACAAACAACCCTAACACCCTAACAACAAACAACACTAACCCCCTAACAACAAACAACCCTAAACCCCTAACATCAAACAACACTAACCCCCTAACAACAAACAACCCTAGCCCCCTAACAACAAACACTAACCCCCAAACAACAAACAACCCTAAGCCCTAAAAACCAAAACCACTAACCCACTAACAACAACCCTAACCCACTAACAACAAACAGCCCTAACAACCTAACAACAAACAACACTAACCCCCTAACAACAAACAACCCTAAACCCCTAACATCAAACAACACTAATCCCCTAACAACACAAAACACTACCACCCTAACAACAAAAACCGCTCAACCCCAACAAGAAACAACCCTAAAACCCTAACAACAAGCACTAACCCCCTAACAAGAAACTACCCTAACCCCGTAACAACAAACAACACTATCCCCGTAACAACAAACAACCCTAACCCCCAAACAACAAACAACCCTAACCCCGTAACAACAAACAATCCTAACCCCCGAACAACCAACAACACTAACCCCCTAACCACAATAAACACTACCACCCGAACAACAAAAACCACCAAACCCCAACAAGAAACAACCCTAAACCCCTAACAACAAACAACCCTAACCCCCTAACAACAAACAACACTAACACCCTAACAACAAAAACCAATAAACCCCAACAAGAAACAACCCTAAAACCCTAACAACAAACAACCCTAACCCCCTAACAACAAACAACAGTAACACCCTAACAACAAAAACCACTAAACCCCAACAAGAAACAACCCTAAAACCCTAACAACAAAAACACTAACCCCCTAACAACAAACAACCCTAACCAAACAACAAACAAACCTAACCCACTAACAACAAACAACACTAACACCCGAACAACAAACAACCCTAACCCCCTAACAACAAACAACACTAACACCCTAACAACAAACAACCCTAACCCCCTAACAACAAACAAAACTAAACCCATAACAACAAACAACCGTAAACCCCTATCATCAAAGAACACTAACACCCTAACAACAAACAACCCTAACCCCCTAACAATAAATACTAACCCCCAAACAACAAACAACCCTAAAAGCTGAAAACCAAAAACACTAACCCACTAACAACAAACAACACTAACCCCCTAAAAACAAACAATCCTAACCCCCTAACAACAAACAACACTCACCCCTAAAAAAGAAACAACCCTAAAACCCTAAAAGCAAACAACACTGAACCCCTAAAAACAAACAACACTAAGCCCTTAACAACAAACAACACTAACACCCGAACAACAACACCACTAAACCCCAACAAGAAACAACCCTAAGCCCCTAACAACAAACAACACTAACCCCCTAACAAGAAACAACCCTAAACCGCTAACAACAAACAACACTAACCCCCTAAAAACAAACAACACTAACACCCTAACAACAACCAACCCTAACCCCCTAAGAACAAACAACACTAACGCCCTGAGAACAAACAACACTAACCCCCAGCAACGAACAATACTGACCCCCTAACAACACAAAACCTAAACTCTTATCAAAAAACAACCCTAACCCACTAACAACAAACAACCCTAACACCCTAACAACAAACAACACTAACCCCCTAACAACAAACAACCCTAAACCCCTAACATCAAAGAACACTAACACTCTAACAAACAACCCTAACCCCCTAACAACAAACACTAACCCCCAAACAACAAACAACCCTAACCCGTAAAAACCAAAAACACTAAACAACTAACAACAAACAACCCTAACCCACTAACAACAAACAACACTAACCCCCTAACAACAAACAACCCTAACCAAACAACAAAAAACCCTAACCCACTAACATCAAACAACACTAACACCCTAACAACAAACAACCCTAACCCCCTAACAAAAAACAACAGTAACACCCTAACAACAAAAACCACTAAACCTCAACAAGAAACAACCCTAAACCCCTAACAACAAACAACACTAACCCCCTAACAACAAACAACCCTAACCAAACAACAAACAAACCTAACCCACTAACAACAAACAACACTAACACGGGAACAACAAACAACCCTAACCTCCCAACAGCAAACAACAGTAACTCCCTAACAACAAAAACCAGGAAACCCCAACAAGAAGCAACCCTAAACCCCTAACAACAAACAACCCTAACCCGTAAAAACCAAAAACACTAAACCACTAACAACAAACAACCCTAACCCACTAACAACAAACAACACTAACCTCCTAACAACAAACAACCCTAAACCCCTAACATCAAACAACACTAACCCCCTAACAACACAAAACACAAACACCCTAACAACAAACAACACTAACACCCTAACAACAAAAACCACTAAACCCCAACAAGAAACAACCCTAAACCCCTAACAACAAACACTAACCCCCTAACAACAAACAACACTAAACCCCTAACAAGAAACTACCCTACCCCGTAACAACAAACACTAACCCCGTAACAACAAACAACCCTAACCCCCAAACAACAAACAACCCTAACCAAACAAGAAACAAACCTAACCCACTAACAACAAACAACACTAACACCCTAACAACAAACAACCCTAAACCCCTAACATCAAAGAACACAAACACCCTAACAACAAACAACTCTAACCCCCTAACAACAAACACTAACCCGCGAAACAACAAACAACCCTAACCCCTAAAAACCAAAACCACTAACCCACTAACAACAACCCCAACCCACTAACAACAAACAGCCCTAACAACCTAACAACAAACAACACTAACCCCCTAACAACAAACAACCCTAAACCCCTAACATCAAACAACACTAACCCCCTAACAACACAAAACACTAACACCCTAACAACAAAAACCGCTCAACCCCAACAAGAAACAACCCTAAAACCCTAACAACAAGCACTAACACCCTAACAACAAACAACACTAAACCCCTAACAAGAAACTACCCTAACCCCGTAACAACAAACAACACTAACCCCGTAACAACAAACAACCCTAACCCCCAAACAACAAACAACCCTAACCCCGTAACAACAAACAATCCTAACCCCCGAACAACCAACAACACTAACCCCCTAACCACAATAAACACTAACACCCGAACAACAAAAACCACTAAACCCCAACAAGAAATAACCCTAAACCCCTAACAACAAACAACACTAACCCCCTAACAACAAACAACCCTAACCAAACAACAAACAAACCTAACCCACTAACAACAAACAACACTAACACCCTAACAACAAACAACCCTAACCCCTAACAACAAACAACACTAACACCCTAACAACAAACAACCCTAACCCCTAACAACAAACAACACTAACCCCCTAACAACAAACAAAACTAAACTCCTAACATCAAAGAACACTAACACCCTAACAACACAAAACACTAACACCCTAACAACAAACACTAACCCCCAAACAACAAACAACCCTAACCCGTAAAAACCAAAAACACTAAACCACTAACAACAAACAACCCTAACCCACTAACAACAAACACTAACCTCCTAACAACAAACAACCCTAAACCCCTAACATCAAACAACACTAACCCCCCAACAACACAAAACACTAACACCCTAACAACAAACAACACTAACACCCTAACAACAAAAACCACTAAACCCCAACAAGAAACAACCCTAAACCCCTAACAACAAACACTAACCCCCTAACAACAAACAACACTAAACCCCTAACAAGAAACTACCCTAACCCCGTAACAACAAACAACACTAACCCGGTAACAACAAACAACCCTAACCCCCAAACAACAAACAACCATAACCCCCTAACAACAAACAATCCTAACCCCCGAACAACCAACAACACTAACCCCCTAACCACAGTAAACACTAACACCCTAACAACAAAAACCACTAAACCCCAACAAGAAACAACCCTAAACCCCTAACAACAAACAACACTAACCCCCTAACAACAAACAACACTAACCAAACAACAAAAAACCCTAACCCACTAACATCGAACAACACTAACACCCTAACAACAAACAACCCTAACCCCCTAACAAAAAACAACAGTAACACCCTAACAACAAAAACCACTAAACCCCAACAAGAAACAACCCTAAACCCCTAACAACAAACAACACTAACCCCCTAACAGCAAACAACCCTAACCAAACAACAAACAAACCTAACCCACTAACAACAAACAACACTAACCCCGTAACAACAAACAACCCATACCCCCCAACAGCAAACAACAGTAACACCCTAACAACAAAAACCAGTAAACCTCAACAAGAAACAACCCTAAACCCCTAACAAGAAACAACACTAACCCCTAACAACAAACAACCCAAACCAAGCAAGAAACAAACCTAACCCACTAACAACAAACAACACTAACACCCTAACAACAAACAACCCTAAACCCCTAACATCAAAGAACACAAACACCCTAACAAGAAACAACTCTAACCCCCTAACAACAAACACTAACCCGCCAAACAACAAACAACCCTAACCCCTAAAAACCAAAACCAATAACCCACTAACAACAACCCTAACCTACTAACAACAAACAGCCCTAACAACCTAACAACAAACAACACTAACCCCCTAACAACAAACAACCCTAAACCCCTAACATCAAACAACACTAACCCCCTAACAACACAAAACACTAACACCCTAACAACAAACAACACTAACCCCCTAACAACAAACAACCCTAACCAAACAACAAAAAACCCTAACCCACTAACATCAAACAACACTAACACCCTAACAACAAACAACCCTAACCCCCTAACAAAAAACAACAGTAACACCCTAACAACAAAAACCACTAAACCCCAACAAGAAACAACCCTAAACCCCTAACAACAAACAACACTAACCCCCTAACAACAAACAACCCTAACCAAACAACAAACAAACCTAACCCACTAACAACAAACAACACTAACACGCGAACAACAAACAAGCCTAACCCCCCAACAGCAAACAACAGTAACACCCTAACAACAAAAACCAGTAAACCCCAACAAGAAACAACCCTAAACCCCTAACAAGAAACAACACTAACCCCCTAACAACAAACAACCCTAACCAAACAGGAAACAAACCTAACCCACTAACAACAAACAACACTAACACCCTAACAACAAACAACCCTAAACCCCTAACATCAAAGAACACAAACACCCTAACAACAAACAACTCTAACCCCCTAACAACAAACACTAACCCGCCAAACAACAAACAACCCTAACCCCTAAAAACCAAAACCACTAACCCACTAACAACAACCCTAACCCACTAACAACAAACAGCCCTAACAACCTAACAACAAACAACACTAACCCCCTAACAACAAACAACCCTAAACCCCTAACGTCAAACAACACTAACCCCCTAACAACACAAAACACTAACACCCTAACAACAAAAACCGCTCAACCCCAACAAGAAACAACCCTAAAACCCTAACAACAAGCACTAACCCCCTAACAACAAACAACACTAAACCCCTAACAAGAAACTACCCTAACCCCGTAACAACAAACAACACTAACCCCGTAACAACAAACAACCCTAACCCCCAAACAACAAACAACCCTAACCCCGTAAAAACAAACAATCCTAACCCCCGAACAACCAACAACACTAACCCCCTAACCACAATAAACACTAACACCCGAACAACAAAAACCACTAAACCCCAACAAGAAACAACCCTAAACCCCTAACAACAAACAACACCAACCCCCTAACAACAAACAACCCTAACCAAACAACAAACAAACCTAACCCACTAACAACAAACAACACTAACACCCTAACAACAAACAACCCTAACCCCTAACAACAAACAACACTAACACCCTAACAACAAACAACCCTAACCCCTAACAACAAACAACACTAACCCCCTAACAACAAACAAAACTAAACTCCTAACATCAAAGAACACTAACACCCTAACAACACAAAACACTAACACCCTAACAACAAACACTAACCCCCAGACAACAAACAACCCTAACCCGTAAAAACCAAAAACACTAAACCACTAACAACAAACAACCCTAACCCACTAAAAACAAACAACACTAACCTCCTAACAACAAACAACCCTAAACCCCTAACATCAAACAACACTAACCCCCTAACAACACAAAACACTAACACCCTAACAACAAACAACACTAACACCCTAACAACAAAAACCACTAAACCCCAACAAGAAACAACCCTAAACCCCAAACAACAAACACTAACCCCCTAACAACAAACAACACTAAATCCCTAACAAGAAACTACCCTAACCCCGTAACAACAAACAACACTAACCCCGTAACAACAAACAACCCTAACCCCCAAACAACAAACAACCCTAACCCTCTAACAACAAACAATCCTAACCCCCGAACAACCAACAACATTAACCCCCTAACCACAGTAAACACTAACACCCTAACAACAAAAACCACTAAACCCCAACAAGAAACAACCCTAAACCCCTAACAACAAACAACACTAACCCCCTAACAACAAACAACCCTAACCAAACAACAAAAAACCCTAACCCACTAACATCAAACAACACTAACACCCTAACAACAAACAACCCTAACCCCCTAACAAAAAACAACAGTAACACCCTAACAACAAAAACCACTAAACCCCAACAAGAAACAACCCTAAACCCCTAACAACAAACAACACTAACCCCCTAACAGCAAACAACCCTAACCAAACAACAAACAAACCTAACCCACTAACAACAAACAACACTAACACGCGAACAAAAAACAACCCTAACCCCACAACAGCAAACAACAGTAACACCCTAACAACAAAAACCAGTAAAACCCAACAAGAAACAACCCTAAACCCCTAACAAGAAACAACACTAACCCCCTAACAACAAACAACCCTAACCAAACAAGAAACAAACCTAACTCACTAACAACAAACAACACTAACACCCTAACAACAAACAACCCTAAACCCCTAACATCAAAGAACACAAACACCCTAACAACAAACAACTCTAACCCCCAACAACAAACACTAACCCGCCAAACAACAAACAACCCTAAGCCCTAAAAACCAAAACCACTAACCCACTAACAACAACCCTAACCCACTAACAACAAACAGCCCTAACAACCTAACAACAAACAACACTAACCCCCTAACAACAAACAACCCTAAACCCCTAACAACAAACACTAACCCCCAACAACAAACAACACTAAACCCCTAACAAGAAACTAACCTAATCCCGTAACAACAAACAACACTAACCCCGTAACAACAAACAACCCTAACCCCGTAGCAACAAACAACCCTAACCCCCAAACAACAAAAAACCCTAACCCCCTAACAACAAACAATCCTAACCCCCGAACAACCAACAACACTAAACCCCTAACCACAATAAAGACTAACACCCGAACAACAAAAACCACTAAACCCCAACAAGAAACAACCCTAAACCCCTAACAACAAACAACACTAACCCCCTAACAACAAACAACCCTAACCAAACAACAAACAAACCTAACCCACTAACAACAAACAACATTAACACCCTAACAACAAACAACCCTAACCCCTAACAACAAACAACACTAACACCCTAACAACAAACAACCCTAACCCCTAACAACAAACAACACTAACCCCCTAACAACAAACAAAACTAAACTCCTAACATCAAAGAACACTAACACCCTAACAACACAAAACACTAACACCCTAACAACAAACACTAACCCCCAAACAACAAACAACCCTAACCCGTAAAAACCAAAAACACTAAACAACTAACAACAAACAACCCTAACCCACTAACAACAAACAACACTAACCCCCTAACAACAAACAACCCTAACCAAACAACAAAAAACCCTAACCCACTAACATCAAACAACACTAACACCCTAACAACAAACAACCCTAACCCCCTAACAAAAAACAACAGTAACACCCTAACAACAAAAACCACTAAACCTCAACAAGAAACAACCCTAAACCCCTAACAACAAACAACACTAACCCCCTAACAACAAACAACCCTAACCAAACAACAAACAAACCTAACCCACTAACAACAAACAACACTAACACGGGAACAACAAACAACCCTAACCCCCCAACAGCAAACAACAGTAACACCCTAACAACAAAAACCAGGAAACCCCAACAAGAAACAACCCTAAACCCCTAACAAGAATCAACACTAACCCCCTAACAGCAAACAACCCTAAGCAAACAAGAAACAAACCTAACCCACTAACAACAAACAACACTAACACCCTAACAACAAACAACCCTAAACCCCTAACATCAAAGAACACAAACACCCTAACAACAAACAACTCTAAACCCCTAACAACAAACACTAACCCGCCAAACAACAAACAACCCTAACCCCTAAAAACCAAAACCACTAACCCACTAACAACAACCCTAACCCACTAACAACAAACAGCCCTAACAACCTAACAAGAAACAACACTAACCCCCTAACAACAAACAACCCTAAACCCCTAACATCAAACAACACTAACCCCCTAACAACACAAAACACTAACACCCTAACAACAAAAACCGCTCAACCCCAACAAGAAACAACCCTAAAACCCTAACAACAAGCACTAACCCCCTAACAACAAACAACACTAAACCCCTAACAAGAAACTACCCTAACCCCGTAACAACAAACAACACTAACCCCGTAACAACAAACAACCCTAAACCCCAAACCACAAACAACCCTAACCCCGTAACAACAAACAATCCTAACCCCCGAACAACCAACAACACTAACCCCCTAACCACAATAAACACTAACACCGGAAGAACAAAAACCACTAAACCCCAACAAGAAACAACCCTAAACCCCTAACAACAAACAACACTAACCCCCTAACAACAAACAACCCTAACCAAACAACAAACAAACCTAACCCACTAACAACAAACAACCCTAACCCCTAACAACAAACAACACTAACACCCTAACAACAAACAACCCTAACCCCTAACAACAAACAACACTAACCCCCTAACAACAAACAAAACTAAACTCCTAACATCAAAGAATACTAACACTCTAACAACACAAAACACTAACACCCTAACAACAAACACTAACCCCCAAACAACAAACAACCCTAACCCGTAAAAACCAAAAACACTAAACCACTAACAACAAACAACCCTAACCCACTAACAACAAACAACACTAACCTCCTAACAACAAACAACCCTAAACCCCTAACATCAAACAACACTAACCCCCTAACAACACAAAACACTAACACCCTAACAACAAACAACACTAACACCCTAACAACAAAAACCACTAAACCCCAACAAGAAACAACCCTAAACCCCTAACAACAAACACTAACCCCCTAACAACAAACAACACTAAACCCCTAACAAGAAACTACCCTACCCCGTAACAACAAACACTAACCCCGTAACAACAAACAACCCTAACCCCCAAACAACAAACAACCCTAACCAAACAAGAAACAAACATAACCCACTAACAACAAACAACACTAACACCCTAACAACAAACAACCCTAAACCCCTAACATCAAAGAACACAAACACCCTAACAACAAACAACTCTAACCCCCTAACAACAAACACTAACCCGCCAAACAACAAACAACCCTAACCCCTAAAAACCAAAACCACTAACCCACTAACAACAACCCCAACCCACTAACAACAAACAGCCCTAACAACCTAACAACAAACAACACTAACCCCCTAACAACAAACAACCCTAAACCCCTAACATCAAACAACACTAACCCCCTAACAACACAAAACACTAACACCCTAACAACAAAAACCGCTCAACCCCAACAAGAAACAACCCTAAAACCCTAACAACAAGCACTAACACCCTAACAACAAACAACACTAAACCCCTAACAAGAAACTACCCTAACCCCGTAACAACAAACAACACTAACCCCGTAACAACAAACAACCCTAACCCCCAAACAACAAACAACCCTAACCCCGTAACAACAAACAATACTAACCCCCGAACAACCAACAACACTAACCCCCTAACCACAATAAACACTAACACCCGAACAACAAAAACCACTAAACCTCAACAAGAAATAACCCTAAACCCCTAACAACAAACAACACTAACCCCCTAACAACAAACAACCCTAACCAAACAACAAACAAACCTAACCCACTAACAACAAACAACACTAACACCCTAACAACAAACAACCCTAACCCCTAACAACAAACAACACTAACACCCTAACAACAAACAACCCTAACCCCTAACAACAAACAACACTAACCCCCTAACAACAAACAAAACTAAACTCCTAACATCAAAGAACACTAACACCCTAACAACACAAAACACTAACACCCTAACAACAAACACTAACCCCCAAACAACAAACAACCCTAACCCGTAAAAACCAAAAACACTAAACCACTAACAACAAACAACCCTAACCCACTAACAACAAACACTAACCTCCTAACAACAAACAACCCTAAACCCCTAACATCAAACAACACTAACCCCCCAACAACACAAAACACTAACACCCTAACAACAAACAACACTAACACCCTAACAACAAAAACCACTAAACCCCAACAAGAAACAACCCTAAACCCCTAACAACAAACACTAACCCCCTAACAACAAACAACACTAAACCCCTAACAAGAAACTACCCTAACCCCGTAACAACAAACAACACTAACCCGGTAACAACAAACAACCCTAACCCCCAAACAACAAACAACCATAACCCCCTAACAACAAACAATCCTAACCCCCGAACAACCAACAACACTAACCCCCTAACCACAGTAAACACTAACACCCTAACAACAAAAACCACTAAACCCCAACAAGAAACAACCCTAAACCCCTAACAACAAACAACACTAACCCCCTAACAACAAACAACCCTAACCAAACAACAAAAAACCCTAACCCACTAACATCAAACAACACTAACACCCTAACAACAAACAACCCTAACCCCCTAACAAAAAACAACAGTAACACCCTAACAACAAAAACCACTAAACCCCAACAAGAAACAACCCTAAACCCCTAACAACAAACAACACTAACCCCCTAACAGCAAACAACCCTAACCAAACAACAAACAAACCTAACCCACTAACAACAAACAACACTAACCCCGTAACAACAAACAACCCATACCCCCCAACAGCAAACAACAGTAACACCCTAACAACAAAAACCAGTAAACCCCAACAAGAAACAACCCTAAACCCCTAACAAGAAACAACACTAACCCCTAACAACAAACAACCCAAACCAAGCAAGAAACAAACCTAACCCACTAACAACAAACAACACTAACACCCTAACAACAAACAACCCTAAACCCCTAACATCAAAGAACACAAACACCCTAACAAGAAACAACTCTAACCCCCTAACAACAAACACTAACCCGCCAAACAACAAACAACCCTAACCCCTAAAAACCAAAACCAATAACCCACTAACAACAACCCTAACCTACTAACAACAAACAGCCCTAACAACCTAACAACAAACAACACTAACCCCCTAACAACAAACAACCCTAAACCCCTAACATCAAACAACACTAACCCCCTAACAACACAAAACACTAACACCCTAACAACAAACAACACTAACCCCCTAACAACAAACAACCCTAACCAAACAACAAAAAACCCTAACCCACTAACATCAAACAACACTAACACCCTAACAACAAACAACCCTAACCCCCTAACAAAAAACAACAGTAACACCCTAACAACAAAAACCACTAAACCCCAACAAGAAACAACCCTAAACCCCTAACAACAAACAACACTAACCCCCTAACAACAAACAACCCTAACCAAACAACAAACAAACCTAACCCACTAACAACAAACAACACTAACACGCGAACAACAAACAAGCCTAACCCCCCAACAGCAAACAACAGTAACACCCTAACAACAAAAACCAGTAAACCCCAACAAGAAACAACCCTAAACCCCTAACAAGAAACAACACTAACCCCCTAACAACAAACAACCCTAACCAAACAGGAAACAAACCTAACCCACTAACAACAAACAACACTAACACCCTAACAACAAACAACCCTAAACCCCTAACATCAAAGAACACAAACACCCTAACAACAAACAACTCTAACCCCCTAACAACAAACACTAACCCGCCAAACAACAAACAACCCTAACCCCTAAAAACCAAAACCACTAACCCACTAACAACAACCCTAACCCACTAACAACAAACAGCCCTAACAACCTAACAACAAACAACACTAACCCCCTAACAACAAACAACCCTAAACCCCTAACGTCAAACAACACTAACCCCCTAACAACACAAAACACTAACACCCTAACAACAAAAACCGCTCAACCCCAACAAGAAACAACCCTAAAACCCTAACAACAAGCACTAACCCCCTAACAACAAACAACACTAAACCCCTAACAAGAAACTACCCTAACCCCGTAACAACAAACAACACTAACCCCGTAACAACAAACAACCCTAACCCCCAAACAACAAACAACCCTAACCCCGTAAAAACAAACAATCCTAACCCCCGAACAACCAACAACACTAACCCCCTAACCACAATAAACACTAACACCCGAACAACAAAAACCACTAAACCCCAACAAGAAACAACCCTAAACCCCTAACAACAAACAACACCAACCCCCTAACAACAAACAACCCTAACCAAACAACAAACAAACCTAACCCACTAACAACAAACAACACTAACACCCTAACAACAAACAACCCTAACCCCTAACAACAAACAACACTAACACCCTAACAACAAACAACCCTAACCCCTAACAACAAACAACACTAACCCCCTAACAACAAACAAAACTAAACTCCTAACATCAAAGAACACTAACACCCTAACAACACAAAACACTAACACCCTAACAACAAACACTAACCCCCAGACAACAAACAACCCTAACCCGTAAAAACCAAAAACACTAAACCACTAACAACAAACAACCCTAACCCACTAAAAACAAACAACACTAACCTCCTAACAACAAACAACCCTAAACCCCTAACATCAAACAACACTAACCCCCTAACAACACAAAACACTAACACCCTAACAACAAACAACACTAACACCCTAACAACAAAAACCACTAAACCCCAACAAGAAACAACCCTAAACCCCAAACAACAAACACTAACCCCCTAACAACAAACAACACTAAACCCCTAACAAGAAACTACCCTAACCCCGTAACAACAAACAACACTAACCCCGTAACAACAAACAACCCTAACCCCCAAACAACAAACAACCCTAACCCTCTAACAACAAACAATCCTAACCCCCGAACAACCAACAACATTAACCCCCTAACCACAGTAAACACTAACACCCTAACAACAAAAACCACTAAACCCCAACAAGAAACAACCCTAAACCCCTAACAACAAACAACACTAACCCCCTAACAACAAACAACCCTAACCAAACAACAAAAAACCCTAACCCACTAACATCAAACAACACTAACACCCTAACAACAAACAACCCTAACCCCCTAACAAAAAACAACAGTAACACCCTAACAACAAAAACCACTAAACCCCAACAAGAAACAACCCTAAACCCCTAACAACAAACAACACTAACCCCCTAACAACAAACAACCCTAACCAAACAACAAACAAACCTAACCCACTAACAACAAACAACACTAACACGCGAACAACAAACAACCCTAACCCCACAACAGCAAACAACAGTAACACCCTAACAACAAAAACCAGTAAACCCCAACAAGAAACAACCCTAAACCCCTAACAAGAAACAACACTAACCCCCTAACAACAAACAACCCTAACCAAACAAGAAACAAACCTAACTCACTAACAACAAACAACACTAACACCCTAACAACAAACAACCCTAAACCCCTAACATCAAAGAACACAAACACCCTAACAACAAACAACTCTAACCCCCAACAACAAACACTAACCCGCCAAACAACAAACAAACCTAAGCCCTAAAAACCAAAACCACTAACCCACTAACAACAACCCTAACCCACTAACAACAAACAGCCCTAACAACCTAACAACAAACAACACTAACCCCCTAACAACAAACAACCCTAAACCCCTAACAACAAACACTAACCCCCAACAACAAACAACACTAAACCCCTAACAAGAAACTAACCTAATCCCGTAACAACAAACAACACTAACCCCGTAACAACAAACAACCCTAACCCCGTAGCAACAAACAACCCTAACCCCCAAACAACAAAAAACCCTAACCCCCTAACAACAAACAATCCTAACCCCCGAACAACCAACAACACTAAACCCCTAACCACAATAAAGACTAACACCCGAACAACAAAAACCACTAAACCCCAACAAGAAACAACCCTAAACCCCTAACAACAAACAACACTAACCCCCTAACAACAAACAACCCTAACCAAACAACAAACAAACCTAACCCACTAACAACAAACAACATTAACACCCTAACAACAAACAACCCTAACCCCTAACAACAAACAACACTAACACCCTAACAACAAACAACCCTAACCCCTAACAACAAACAACACTAACCCCCTAACAACAAACAAAACTAAACTCCTAACATCAAAGAACACTAACACCCTAACAACACAAAACACTAACACCCTAACAACAAACACTAACCCCCAAACAACAAACAACCCTAACCCGTAAAAACCAAAAACACTAAACAACTAACAACAAACAACCCTAACCCACTAACAACAAACAACACTAACCCCCTAACAACAAACAACCCTAACCAAACAACAAAAAACCCTAACCCACTAACATCAAACAACACTAACACCCTAAAACAAACAACCCTAACCCCCTAACAAAAAACAACAGTAACACCCTAACAACAAAAACCACTAAACCTCAACAAGAAACAACCCTAAACCCCTAACAACAAACAACACTAACCCCCTAACAACAAACAACCCTAACCAAACAACAAACAAACCTAACCCACTAACAACAAACAACACTAACACGGGAACAACAAACAACCCTAACCCCTCAACAGCAAACAACAGTAACTCCCTAACAACAAAAACCAGGAAACCCCAACAAGAAGCAACCCTAAACCCCTAACAACAAACAACCCTAACCCGTAAAAACCAAAAACACTAAACCACTAACAACAAACAACCGTAACCCACTAACAACAAACAACACTAACCTCCTAACAACAAACAACCCTAAACCCCTAACATCAAACAACACTAACCCCCTAACAACACAAAACACAAACACCCTAACAACAAACAACACTAACACCCTAACAACAAAAACCACTAAACCCCAACAAGAAACAACCCTAAACCCCTAACAACAAACACTAACCCCCTAACAACAAACAACACTAAACCCCTAACAAGAAACTACCCTACCCCGTAACAACAAACACTAACCCCGTAACAACAAACAACCCTAACCCCCAAACAACAAACAACCCTAACCAAACAAGAAACAAACCTAACCCACTAACAACAAACAACACTAACACCCTAACAACAAACAACCCTAAACCCCTAACATCAAAGAACACAAACACCCTAACAACAAACAACTCTAACCCCCTAACAACAAACACTAACCCGCGAAACAACAAACAACCCTAACCCCTAAAAACCAAAACCACTAACCCACTAACAACAACCCCAACCCACTAACAACAAACAGCCCTAACAACCTAACAACAAACAACACTAACCCCCTAACAACAAACAACCCTAAACCCCTAACATCAAACAACACTAACCCCCTAACAACACAAAACACTAACACCCTAACAACAAAAACCGCTCAACCCCAACAAGAAACAACCCTAAAACCCTAACAACAAGCACTAACACCCTAACAACAAACAACACTAAACCCCTAACAAGAAACTACCCTAACCCCGTAACAACAAACAACACTAACCCCGTAACAACAAACAACCCTAACCCCCAAACAACAAACAACCCTAACCCCGTAACAACAAACAATCCTAACCCCCGAACAACCAACAACACTAACCCCCTAACCACAATAAACACTAACACCCGAACAACAAAAACCACTAAACCCCAACAAGAAATAACCCTAAACCCCTAACAACAAACAACACTAACCCCCTAACAACAAACAACCCTAACCAAACAACAAACAAACCTAACCCACTAACAACAAACAACACTAACACCCTAACAACAAACAACCCTAACCCCTAACAACAAACAACACTAACACCCTAACAACAAACAACCCTAACCCCTAACAACAAACAACACTAACCCCCTAACAACAAACAAAACTAAACTCCTAACATCAAAGAACACTAACACCCTAACAACACAAAACACTAACACCCTAACAACAAACACTAACCCCCAAACAACAAACAACCCTAACCCGTAAAAACCAAAAACACTAAACCACTAACAACAAACAACCCTAACCCACTAACAACAAACACTAACCTCCTAACAACAAACAACCCTAAACCCCTAACATCAAACAACACTAACCCCCCAACAACACAAAACACTAACACCCTAACAACAAACAACACTAACACCCTAACAACAAAAACCACTAAACCCCAACAAGAAACAACCCTAAACCCCTAACAACAAACACTAACCCCCTAACAACAAACAACACTAAACCCCTAACAAGAAACTACCCTAACCCCGTAACAACAAACAACACTAACCCGGTAACAACAAACAACCCTAACCCCCAAACAACAAACAACCATAACCCCCTAACAACAAACAATCCTAACCCCCGAACAACCAACAACACTAACCCCCTAACCACAGTAAACACTAACACCCTAACAACAAAAACCACTAAACCCCAACAAGAAACAACCCTAAACCCCTAACAACAAACAACACTAACCCCCTAACAACAAACAACACTAACCAAACAACAAAAAACCCTAACCCACTAACATCGAACAACACTAACACCCTAACAACAAACAACCCTAACCCCCTAACAAAAAACAACAGTAACACCCTAACAACAAAAACCACTAAACCCCAACAAGAAACAACCCTAAACCCCTAACAACAAACAACACTAACCCCCTAACAGCAAACAACCCTAACCAAACAACAAACAAACCTAACCCACTAACAACAAACAACACTAACCCCGTAACAACAAACAACCCATACCCCCCAACAGCAAACAACAGTAACACCCTAACAACAAAAACCAGTAAACCCCAACAAGAAACAACCCTAAACCCCTAACAAGAAACAACACTAACCCCTAACAACAAACAACCCAAACCAAGCAAGAAACAAACCTAACCCACTAACAACAAACAACACTAACACCCTAACAACAAACAACCCTAAACCCCTAACATCAAAGAACACAAACACCCTAACAAGAAACAACTCTAACCCCCTAACAACAAACACTAACCCGCCAAACAACAAACAACCCTAACCCCTAAAAACCAAAACCAATAACCCACTAACAACAACCCTAACCTACTAACAACAAACAGCCCTAACAACCTAACAACAAACAACACTAACCCCCTAACAACAAACAACCCTAAACCCCTAACATCAAACAACACTAACCCCCTAACAACACAAAACACTAACACCCTAACAACAAACAACACTAACCCCCTAACAACAAACAACCCTAACCAAACAACAAAAAACCCTAACCCACTAACATCAAACAACACTAACACCCTAACAACAAACAACCCTAACCCCCTAACAAAAAACAACAGTAACACCCTAACAACAAAAACCACTAAACCCCAACAAGAAACAACCCTAAACCCCTAACAACAAACAACACTAACCCCCTAACAACAAACAACCCTAACCAAACAACAAACAAACCTAACCCACTAACAACAAACAACACTAACACGCGAACAACAAACAAGCCTAACCCCCCAACAGCAAACAACAGTAACACCCTAACAACAAAAACCAGTAAACCCCAACAAGAAACAACCCTAAACCCCTAACAAGAAACAACACTAACCCCCTAACAACAAACAACCCTAACCAAACAGGAAACAAACCTAACCCACTAACAACAAACAACACTAACACCCTAACAACAAACAACCCTAAACCCCTAACATCAAAGAACACAAACACCCTAACAACAAACAACTCTAACCCCCTAACAACAAACACTAACCCGCCAAACAACAAACAACCCTAACCCCTAAAAACCAAAACCACTAACCCACTAACAACAACCCTAACCCACTAACAACAAACAGCCCTAACAACCTAACAACAAACAACACTAACCCCCTAACAACAAACAACCCTAAACCCCTAACGTCAAACAACACTAACCCCCTAACAACACAAAACACTAACACCCTAACAACAAAAACCGCTCAACCCCAACAAGAAACAACCCTAAAACCCTAACAACAAGCACTAACCCCCTAACAACAAACAACACTAAACCCCTAACAAGAAACTACCCTAACCCCGTAACAACAAACAACACTAACCCCGTAACAACAAACAACCCTAACCCCCAAACAACAAACAACCCTAACCCCGTAAAAACAAACAATCCTAACCCTCGAACAACCAACAACACTAACCCCCTAACCACAATAAACACTAACACCCGAACAACAAAAACCACTAAACCCCAACAAGAAACAACCCTAAACCCCTAACAACAAACATCACCAACCCCCTAACAACAAACAACCCTAACCAAACAACAAACAAACCTAACCCACTAACAACAAACAACACTAACACCCTAACAACAAACAACCCTAACCCCTAACAACAAACAACACTAACACCCTAACAACAAACAACCCTAACCCCTAACAACAAACAACACTAACCCCCTAACAACAAACAAAACTAAACTCCTAACATCAAAGAACACTAACACCCTAACAACACAAAACACTAACACCCTAACAACAAACACTAACCCCCAGACAACAAACAACCCTAACCCGTAAAAACCAAAAACACTAAACCACTAACAACAAACAACCCTAACCCACTAAAAACAAACAACACTAACCTCCTAACAACAAACAACCCTAAACCCCTAACATCAAACAACACTAACCCCCTAACAACACAAAACACTAACACCCTAACAACAAACAACACTAACACCCTAACAACAAAAACCACTAAACCCCAACAAGAAACAACCCTAAACCCCAAACAACAAACACTAACCCCCTAACAACAAACAACACTAAATCCCTAACAAGAAACTACCCTAACCCCGTAACAACAAACAACACTAACCCCGTAACAACAAACAACCCTAACCCCCAAACAACAAACAACCCTAACCCTCTAACAACAAACAATCCTAACCCCCGAACAACCAACAACATTAACCCCCTAACCACAGTAAACACTAACACCCTAACAACAAAAACCACTAAACCCCAACAAGAAACAACCCTAAACCCCTAACAACAAACAACACTAACCCCCTAACAACAAACAACCCTAACCAAACAACAAAAAACCCTAACCCACTAACATCAAACAACACTAACACCCTAACAACAAACAACCCTAACCCCCTAACAAAAAACAACAGTAACACCCTAACAACAAAAACCACTAAACCCCAACAAGAAACAACCCTAAACCCCTAACAACAAACAACACTAACCCCCTAACAGCAAACAACCCTAACCAAACAACAAACAAACCTAACCCACTAACAACAAACAACACTAACACGCGAACAAAAAACAACCCTAACCCCACAACAGCAAACAACAGTAACACCCTAACAACAAAAACCAGTAAAACCCAACAAGAAACAACCCTAAACCCCTAACAAGAAACAACACTAACCCCCTAACAACAAACAACCCTAACCAAACAAGAAACAAACCTAACTCACTAACAACAAACAACACTAACACCCTAACAACAAACAACCCTAAACCCCTAACATCAAAGAACACAAACACCCTAACAACAAACAACTCTAACCCCCAACAACAAACACTAACCCGCCAAACAACAAACAACCCTAAGCCCTAAAAACCAAAACCACTAACCCACTAACAACAACCCTAACCCACTAACAACAAACAGCCCTAACAACCTAACAACAAACAACACTAACCCCCTAACAACAAACAACCCTAAACCCCTAACAACAAACACTAACCCCCAACAACAAACAACACTAAACCCCTAACAAGAAACTAACCTAATCCCGTAACAACAAACAACACTAACCCCGTAACAACAAACAACCCTAACCCCGTAGCAACAAACAACCCTAACCCCCAAACAACAAAAAACCCTAACCCCCTAACAACAAACAATCCTAACCCCCGAACAACCAACAACACTAAACCCCTAACCACAATAAAGACTAACACCCGAACAACAAAAACCACTAAACCCCAACAAGAAACAACCCTAAACCCCTAACAACAAACAACACTAACCCCCTAACAACAAACAACCCTAACCAAACAACAAACAAACCTAACCCACTAACAACAAACAACATTAACACCCTAACAACAAACAACCCTAACCCCTAACAACAAACAACACTAACACCCTAACAACAAACAACCCTAACCCCTAACAACAAACAACACTAACCCCCTAACAACAAACAAAACTAAACTCCTAACATCAAAGAACACTAACACCCTAACAACACAAAACACTAACACCCTAACAACAAACACTAACCCCCAAACAACAAACAACCCTAACCCGTAAAAACCAAAAACACTAAACAACTAACAACAAACAACCCTAACCCACTAACAACAAACAACACTAACCCCCTAACAACAAACAACCCTAACCAAACAACAAAAAACCCTAACCCACTAACATCAAACAACACTAACACCCTAACAACAAACAACCCTAACCCCCTAACAAAAAACAACAGTAACACCCTAACAACAAAAACCACTAAACCTCAACAAGAAACAACCCTAAACCCCTAAAAACAAACAACACTAACCCCCTAACAACAAACAACCCTAACCAAACAACAAACAAACCTAACCCACTAACAACAAACAACACTAACACGGGAACAACAAACAACCCTAACCCCCCAACAGCAAACAACAGTAACACCCTAACAACAAAAACCAGGAAACCCCAACAAGAAACAACCCTAAACCCCTAACAAGAATCAACACTAACCCCCTAACAGCAAACAACCCTAAGCAAACAAGAAACAAACCTAACCCACTAACAACAAACAACACTAACACCCTAACAACAAACAACCCTAAACCCCTAACATCAAAGAACACAAACACCCTAACAACAAACAACTCTAAACCCCTAACAACAAACACTAACCCGCCAAACAACAAACAACCCTAACCCCTAAAAACCAAAACCACTAACCCACTAACAACAACCCTAACCCACTAACAACAAACAGCCCTAACAACCTAACAAGAAACAACACTAACCCCCTAACAACAAACAACCCTAAACCCCTAACATCAAACAACACTAACCCCCTAACAACACAAAACACTAACACCCTAACAACAAAAACCGCTCAACCCCAACAAGAAACAACCCTAAAACCCTAACAACAAGCACTAACCCCCTAACAACAAACAACACTAAACCCCTAACAAGAAACTACCCTAACCCCGTAACAACAAACAACACTAACCCCGTAACAACAAACAACCCTAAACCCCAAACAACAAACAACCCTAACCCCGTAACAACAAACAATCCTAACCCCCGAACAACCAACAACACTAACCCCCTAACCACAATAAACACTAACACCGGAAGAACAAAAACCACTAAACCCCAACAAGAAACAACCCTAAACCCCTAACAACAAACAACACTAACCCCCTAACAACAAACAACCCTAACCAAACAACAAACAAACCTAACCCACTAACAACAAACAACCCTAACCCCTAACAACAAACAACACTAACACCCTAACAACAAACAACCCTAACCCCTAACAACAAACAACACTAACCCCCTAACAACAAACAAAACTAAACTCCTAACATCAAAGAATACTAACACTCTAACAACACAAAACACTAACACCCTAACAACAAACACTAACCCCCAAACAACAAACAACCCTAACCCGTAAAAACCAAAAACACTAAACCACTAACAACAAACAACCCTAACCCACTAACAACAAACAACACTAACCTCCTAACAACAAACAACCCTAAACCCCTAACATCAAACAACACTAACCCCCTAACAACACAAAACACTAACACCCTAACAACAAACAACACTAACACCCTAACAACAAAAACCACTAAACCCCAACAAGAAACAACCCTAAACCCCTAACAACAAACACTAACCCCCTAACAACAAACAACACTAAACCCCTAACAAGAAACTACCCTACCCCGTAACAACAAACACTAACCCCGTAACAACAAACAACCCTAACCCCCAAACAACAAACAACCCTAACCAAACAAGAAACAAACCTAACCCACTAACAACAAACAACACTAACACCCTAACAACAAACAACCCTAAACCCCTAACATCAAAGAACACAAACACCCTAACAACAAACAACTCTAACCCCCTAACAACAAACACTAACCCGCCAAACAACAAACAACCCTAACCCCTAAAAACCATAACCACTAACCCACTAACAACAACCCCAACCCACTAACAACAAACAGCCCTAACAACCTAACAACAAACAACACTAACCCCCTAACAACAAACAACCCTAAACCCCTAACATCAAACAACACTAACCCCCTAACAACACAAAACACTAACACCCTAACAACAAAAACCGCTCAACCCCAACAAGAAACAACCCTAAAACCCTAACAACAAGCACTAACACCCTAACAACAAACAACACTAAACCCCTAACAAGAAACTACCCTAACCCCGTAACAACAAACAACACTAACCCCGTAACAACAAACAACCCTAACCCCCAAACAACAAAGAACCCTAACCCCGTAACAACAAACAATCCTAACCCCCGAACAACCAACAACACTAACCCCCTAACCACAATAAACACTAACACCCGAACAACAAAAACCACTAAACCTCAACAAGAAATAACCCTAAACCCCTAACAACAAACAACACTAACCCCCTAACAACAAACAACCCTAACCAAACAACAAACAAACCTAACCCACTAACAACAAACAACACTAACACCCTAACAACAAACAACCCTAACCCCTAACAACAAACAACACTAACACCCTAACAACAAACAACCCTAACCCCTAACAACAAACAACACTAACCCCCTAACAACAAACAAAACTAAACTCCTAACATCAAAGAACACTAACACCCTAACAACACAAAACACTAACACCCTAACAACAAACACTAACCCCCAAACAACAAACAACCCTAACCCGTAAAAACCAAAAACACTAAACCACTAACAACAAACAACCCTAACCCACTAACAACAAACACTAACCTCCTAACAACAAACAACCCTAAACCCCTAACATCAAACAACACTAACCCCCCAACAACACAAAACACTAACACCCTAACAACAAACAACACTAACACCCTAACAACAAAAACCACTAAACCCCAACAAGAAACAACCCTAAACCCCTAACAACAAACACTAACCCCCTAACAACAAACAACACTAAACCCCTAACAAGAAACTACCCTAACCCCGTAACAACAAACAACACTAACCCGGTAACAACAAACAACCCTAACCCCCAAACAACAAACAACCATAACCCCCTAACAACAAACAATCCTAACCCCCGAACAACCAACAACACTAACCCCCTAACCACAGTAAACACTAACACCCTAACAACAAAAACCACTAAACCCCAACAAGAAACAACCCTAAACCCCTAACAACAAACAACACTAACCCCCTAACAACAAACAACCCTAACCAAACAACAAAAAACCCTAACCCACTAACATCAAACAACACTAACACCCTAACAACAAACAACCCTAACCCCCTAACAAAAAACAACAGTAACACCCTAACAACAAAAACCACTAAACCCCAACAAGAAACAACCCTAAACCCCTAACAACAAACAACACTAACCCCCTAACAGCAAACAACCCTAACCAAACAACAAACAAACCTAACCCACTAACAACAAACAACACTAACCCCGTAACAACAAACAACCCATACCCCCCAACAGCAAACAACAGTAACACCCTAACAACAAAAACCAGTAAACCCCAACAAGAAACAACCCTAAACCCCTAACAAGAAACAACACTAACCCCTAACAACAAACAACCCAAACCAAGCAAGAAACAAACCTAACCCACTAACAACAAACAACACTAACACCCTAACAACAAACAACCCTAAACCCCTAACATCAAAGAACACAAACACCCTAACAACAAACAACTCTAACCCCCTAACAACAAACACTAACCCGCCAAACAACAAACAACCCTAACCCCTAAAAACCAAAACCAATAACCCACTAACAACAACCCTAACCTACTAACAACAAACAGCCCTAACAACCTAACAACAAACAACACTAACCCCCTAACAACAAACAACCCTAAACCCCTAACATCAAACAACACTAACCCCCTAACAACACAAAACACTAACACCCTAACAACAAACAACACTAACCCCCTAACAACAAACAACCCTAACCAAACAACAAAAAACCCTAACCCACTAACATCAAACAACACTAACACCCTAACAACAAACAACCCTAACCCCCTAACAAAAAACAACAGTAACACCCTAACAACAAAAACCACTAAACCCCAACAAGAAACAACCCTAAACCCCTAACAACAAACAACACTAACCCCCTAACAACAAACAACCCTAACCAAACAACAAACAAACCTAACCCACTAACAACAAACAACACTAACACGCGAACAACAAACAAGCCTAACCCCCCAACAGCAAACAACAGTAACACCCTAACAACAAAAACCAGTAAACCCCAACAAGAAACAACCCTAAACCCCTAACAAGAAACAACACTAACCCCCTAACAACAAACAACCCTAACCAAACAGGAAACAAACCTAACCCACTAACAACAAACAACACTAACACCCTAACAACAAACAACCCTAAACCCCTAACATCAAAGAACACAAACACCCTAACAACAAACAACTCTAACCCCCTAACAACAAACACTAACCCGCCAAACAACAAACAACCCTAACCCCTAAAAACCAAAACCACTAACCCACTAACAACAACCCTAAACCACTAACAACAAACAGCCCTAACAACCTAACAACAAACAACACTAACCCCCTAACAACAAACAACCCTAAACCCCTAACGTCAAACAACACTAACCCCCTAACAACACAAAACACTAACACCCTAACAACAAAAACCGCTCAACCCCAACAAGAAACAACCCTAAAACCCTAACAACAAGCACTAACCCCCTAACAACAAACAACACTAAACCCCTAACAAGAAACTACCCTAACCCCGTAACAACAAACAACACTAACCCCGTAACAACAAACAACCCTAACCCCCAAACAACAAACAACCCTAACCCCGTAAAAACAAACAATCCTAACCCCCGAACAACCAACAACACTAACCCCCTAACCACAATAAACACTAACACCCGAACAACAAAAACCACTAAACCCCAACAAGAAACAACCCTAAACCCCTAACAACAAACAACACCAACCCCCTAACAACAAACAACCCTAACCAAACAACAAACAAACCTAACCCACTAACAACAAACAACACTAACACCCTAACAACAAACAACCCTAACCCCTAACAACAAACAACACTAACACCCTAACAACAAACAACCCTAACCCCTAACAACAAACAACACTAACCCCCTAACAACAAACAAAACTAAACTCCTAACATCAAAGAACACTAACACCCTAACAACACAAAACACTAACACCCTAACAACAAACACTAACCCCCAGACAACAAACAACCCTAACCCGTAAAAACCAAAAACACTAAACCACTAACAACAAACAACCCTAACCCACTAAAAACAAACAACACTAACCTCCTAACAACAAACAACCCTAAACCCCTAACATCAAACAACACTAACCCCCTAACAACACAAAACACTAACACCCTAACAACAAACAACACTAACACCCTAACAACAAAAACCACTAAACCCCAACAAGAAACAACCCTAAACCCCAAACAACAAACACTAACCCCCTAACAACAAACAACACTAAACCCCTAACAAGAAACTACCCTAACCCCGTAACAACAAACAACACTAACCCCGTAACAACAAACAACCCTAACCCCCAAACAACAAACAACCCTAACCCTCTAACAACAAACAATCCTAACCCCCGAACAACCAACAACATTAACCCCCTAACCACAGTAAACACTAACACCCTAACAACAAAAACCACTAAACCCCAACAAGAAACAACCCTAAACCCCTAACAACAAACAACACTAACCCCCTAACAACAAACAACCCTAACCAAACAACAAAAAACCCTAACCCACTAACATCAAACAACACTAACACCCTAACAACAAACAACCCTAACCCCCTAACAAAAAACAACAGTAACACCCTAACAACAAAAACCACTAAACCCCAACAAGAAACAACCCTAAACCCCTAACAACAAACAACACTAACCCCCTAACAGCAAACAACCCTAACCAAACAACAAACAAACCTAACCCACTAACAACAAACAACACTAACCCCGTAACAACAAACAACCCATACCCCCCAACAGCAAACAACAGTAACACCCTAACAACAAAAACCAGTAAACCCCAACAAGAAACAACCCTAAACCCCTAACAAGAAACAACACTAACCCCTAACAACAAACAACCCAAACCAAGCAAGAAACAAACCTAACCCACTAACAACAAACAACACTAACACCCTAACAACAAACAACCCTAAACCCCTAACATCAAAGAACACAAACACCCTAACAACAAACAACTCTAACCCCCTAACAACAAACACTAACCCGCCAAACAACAAACAACCCTAACCCCTAAAAACCAAAACCAATAACCCACTAACAACAACCCTAACCTACTAACAACAAACAGCCCTAACAACCTAACAACAAACAACACTAACCCCCTAACAACAAACAACCCTAAACCCCTAACATCAAACAACACTAACCCCCTAACAACACAAAACACTAACACCCTAACAACAAACAACACTAACCCCCTAACAACAAACAACCCTAACCAAACAACAAAAAACCCTAACCCACTAACATCAAACAACACTAACACCCTAACAACAAACAACCCTAACCCCCTAACAAAAAACAACAGTAACACCCTCACAACAAAAACCACTAAACCCCAACAAGAAACAACCCTAAACCCCTAACAACAAACAACACTAACCCCCTAACAACAAACAACCCTAACCAAACAACAAACAAACCTAACCCACTAACAACAAACAACACTAACACGCGAACAACAAACAAGCCTAACCCCCCAACAGCAAACAACAGTAACACCCTAACAACAAAAACCAGTAAACCCCCAAAAGAAACAACCCTAAACCCCTAACAAGAAACAACACTAACCCCCTAACAACAAACAACCCTAACCAAACAGGAAACAAACCTAACCCACTAACAACAAACAACACTAACACCCTAACAACAAACAACCCTAAACCCCTAACATCAAAGAACACAAACACCCTAACAACAAACAACTCTAACCCCCTAACAACAAACACTAACCTGCCAAACAACAAACAACCCTAACCCCTAAAAACCAAAACCACTAACCCACTAACAACAACCCTAACCCACTAACAACAAACAGCCCTAACAACCTAACAACAAACAACACTAACCCCCTAACAACAAACAACCCTAAACCCCTAACGTCAAACAACACTAACCCCCTAACAACACAAAACACTAACACCCTAACAACAAAAACCGCTCAACCCCAACAAGAAACAACCCTAAAACCCTAACAACAAGCACTAACCCCCTAACAACAAACAACACTAAACCCCTAACAAGAAACTACCCTAACCCCGTAACAACAAACAACACTAACCCCGTAACAACAAACAACCCTAACCCCCAAACAACAAACAACCCTAACCCCGTAAAAACAAACAATCCTAACCCCCGAACAACCAACAACACTAACCCCCTAACCACAATAAACACTAACACCCGAACAACAAAAACCACTAAACCCCAACAAAAAACAACCCTAAACCCCTAACAACAAACAACACCAACCCCCTAACAACAAACAACCCTAACCAAACAACAAACAAACCTAACCCACTAACAACAAACAACACTAACACCCTAACAACAAACAACCCTAACCCCTAACAACAAACAACACTAACACCCTAACAACAAACAACCCTAACCCCTAACAACAAACAACACTAACCCCCTAACAACAAACAAAACTAAACTCCTAACATCAAAGAACACTAACACCCTAACAACACAAAACACTAACACCCTAACAACAAACACTAACCCTCAGACAACAAACAACCCTAACCCGTAAAAACCAAAAACACTAAACCACTAACAACAAACAACCCTAACCCACTAAAAACAAACAACACTAACCTCCTAACAACAAACAACCCTAAACCCCTAACATCAAACAACACTAACCCACTAACAACACAAAACACTAACACCCTAACAACAAACAACACTAACACCCTAACAACAAAAACCACTAAACCCCAACAAGAAACAACCCTAAACCCCAAACAACAAACACTAACCCCCTAACAACAAACAACACTAAACCCCTAACAAGAAACTACCCTAACCCCGTAACAACAAACAACACTAACCCCGTAACAACAAACAACCCTAACCCCCAAACAACAAACAACCCTAACCCTCTAACAACAAACAATCCTAACCCCCGAACAACCAACAACATTAACCCCCTAACCACAGTAAACACTAACACCCTAACAACAAAAACCACTAAACCCCAACAAGAAACAACCCTAAACCCCTAACAACAAACAACACTAACCCCCTAACAACAAACAACCCTAACCAAACAACAAAAAACCCTAACCCACTAACATCAAACAACACTAACACCCTAACAACAAACAACCCTAACCCCCTAACAAAAAACAACAGTAACACCCTAACAACAAAAACCACTAAACCCCAACAAGAAACAACCCTAAACCCCTAACAACAAACAACACTAACCCCCTAACAACAAACAACCCTAACCAAACAACAAACAAACCTAACCCACTAACAACAAACAACACTAACACGCGAACAACAAACAACCCTAACCCCACAACAGCAAACAACAGTAACACCCTAACAACAAAAACCAGTAAACCCCAACAAGAAACAACCCTAAACCCCTAACAAGAAACAACACTAACCCCCTAACAACAAACAACCCTAACCAAACAAGAAACAAACCTAACTCACTAACAACAAACAACACTAACACCCTAACAACAAACAACCCTAAACCCCTAACATCAAAGAACACAAACACCCTAACAACAAACAACTCTAACCCCCAACAACAAACACTAACCCGCCAAACAACAAACAACCCTAAGCCCTAAAAACCAAAACCACTAACCCACTAACAACAACCCTAACCCACTAACAACAAACAGCCCTAACAACCTAACAACAAACAACACTAACCCCCTAACAACAAACAACCCTAAACCCCTAACAACAAACACTAACCCCCAACAACAAACAACACTAAACCCCTAACAAGAAACTAACCTAATCCCGTAACAACAAACAACACTAACCCCGTAACAACAAACAACCCTAACCCCGTAGCAACAAACAACCCTAACCCCCAAACAACAAAAAACCCTAACCCCCTAACAACAAACAATCCTAACCCCCGAACAACCAACAACACTAAACCCCTAACCACAATAAAGACTAACACCCGAACAACAAAAACCACTAAACCCCAACAAGAAACAACCCTAAACCCCTAACAACAAACAACACTAACCCCCTAACAACAAACAACCCTAACCAAACAACAAAAAACCCTAACCCACTAACATCAAACAACACTAACACCCTAACAACAAACAACCCTAACCCCCTAACAAAAAACAACAGTAACACCCTAACAACAAAAACCACTAAACCCCAACAAGAAACAACCCTAAACCCCTAACAACAAACAACACTAACCCCCTAACAGCAAACAACCCTAACCAAACAACAAACAAACCTAACCCACTAACAACAAACAACACTAACCCCGTAACAACAAACAACCCATACCCCCCAACAGCAAACAACAGTAACACCCTAACAACAAAAACCAGTAAACCCCAACAAGAAACAACCCTAAACCCCTAACAAGAAACAACACTAACCCCTAACAACAAACAACCCAAACCAAGCAAGAAACAAACCTAACCCACTAACAACAAACAACACTAACACCCTAACAACAAACAACCCTAAACCCCTAACATCAAAGAACACAAACACCCTAACAACAAACAACTCTAACCCCCTAACAACAAACACTAACCCGCCAAACAACAAACAACCCTAACCCCTAAAAACCAAAACCAATAACCCACTAACAACAACCCTAACCTACTAACAACAAACAGCCCTAACAACCTAACAACAAACAACACTAACCCCCTAACAACAAACAACCCTAAACCCCTAACATCAAACAACACTAACCCCCTAACAACACAAAACACTAACACCCTAACAACAAACAACACTAACCCCCTAACAACAAACAACCCTAACCAAACAACAAAAAACCCTAACCCACTAACATCAAACAACACTAACACCCTAACAACAAACAACCCTAACCCCCTAACAAAAAACAACAGTAACACCCTCACAACAAAAACCACTAAACCCCAACAAGAAACAACCCTAAACCCCTAACAACAAACAACACTAACCCCCTAACAACAAACAACCCTAACCAAACAACAAACAAACCTAACCCACTAACAACAAACAACACTAACACGCGAACAACAAACAAGCCTAACCCCCCAACAGCAAACAACAGTAACACCCTAACAACAAAAACCAGTAAACCCCCAAAAGAAACAACCCTAAACCCCTAACAAGAAACAACACTAACCCCCTAACAACAAACAACCCTAACCAAACAGGAAACAAACCTAACCCACTAACAACAAACAACACTAACACCCTAACAACAAACAACCCTAAACCCCTAACATCAAAGAACACAAACACCCTAACAACAAACAACTCTAACCCCCTAACAACAAACACTAACCTGCCAAACAACAAACAACCCTAACCCCTAAAAACCAAAACCACTAACCCACTAACAACAACCCTAACCCACTAACAACAAACAGCCCTAACAACCTAACAACAAACAACACTAACCCCCTAACAACAAACAACCCTAAACCCCTAACGTCAAACAACACTAACCCCCTAACAACACAAAACACTAACACCCTAACAACAAAAACCGCTCAACCCCAACAAGAAACAACCCTAAAACCCTAACAACAAGCACTAACCCCCTAACAACAAACAACACTAAACCCCTAACAAGAAACTACCCTAACCCCGTAACAACAAACAACACTAACCCCGTAACAACAAACAACCCTAACCCCCAAACAACAAACAACCCTAACCCCGTAAAAACAAACAATCCTAACCCCCGAACAACCAACAACACTAACCCCCTAACCACAATAAACACTAACACCCGAACAACAAAAACCACTAAACCCCAACAAAAAACAACCCTAAACCCCTAACAACAAACAACACCAACCCCCTAACAACAAACAACCCTAACCAAACAACAAACAAACCTAACCCACTAACAACAAACAACACTAACACCCTAACAACAAACAACCCTAACCCCTAACAACAAACAACACTAACACCCTAACAACAAACAACCCTAACCCCTAACAACAAACAACACTAACCCCCTAACAACAAACAAAACTAAACTCCTAACATCAAAGAACACTAACACCCTAACAACACAAAACACTAACACCCTAACAACAAACACTAACCCTCAGACAACAAACAACCCTAACCCGTAAAAACCAAAAACACTAAACCACTAACAACAAACAACCCTAACCCACTAAAAACAAACAACACTAACCTCCTAACAACAAACAACCCTAAACCCCTAACATCAAACAACACTAACCCACTAACAACACAAAACACTAACACCCTAACAACAAACAACACTAACACCCTAACAACAAAAACCACTAAACCCCAACAAGAAACAACCCTAAACCCCAAACAACAAACACTAACCCCCTAACAACAAACAACACTAAACCCCTAACAAGAAACTACCCTAACCCCGTAACAACAAACAACACTAACCCCGTAACAACAAACAACCCTAACCCCCAAACAACAAACAACCCTAACCCTCTAACAACAAACAATCCTAACCCCCGAACAACCAACAACATTAACCCCCTAACCACAGTAAACACTAACACCCTAACAACAAAAACCACTAAACCCCAACAAGAAACAACCCTAAACCCCTAACAACAAACAACACTAACCCCCTAACAACAAACAACCCTAACCAAACAACAAAAAACCCTAACCCACTAACATCAAACAACACTAACACCCTAACAACAAACAACCCTAACCCCCTAACAAAAAACAACAGTAACACCCTAACAACAAAAACCACTAAACCCCAACAAGAAACAACCCTAAACCCCTAACAACAAACAACACTAACCCCCTAACAACAAACAACCCTAACCAAACAACAAACAAACCTAACCCACTAACAACAAACAACACTAACACGCGAACAACAAACAACCCTAACCCCACAACAGCAAACAACAGTAACACCCTAACAACAAAAACCAGTAAACCCCAACAAGAAACAACCCTAAACCCCTAACAAGAAACAACACTAACCCCCTAACAACAAACAACCCTAACCAAACAAGAAACAAACCTAACTCACTAACAACAAACAACACTAACACCCTAACAACAAACAACCCTAAACCCCTAACATCAAAGAACACAAACACCCTAACAACAAACAACTCTAACCCCCAACAACAAACACTAACCCGCCAAACAACAAACAACCCTAAGCCCTAAAAACCAAAACCAGTAACCCACTAACAACAACCCTAACCCACTAACAACAAACAGCCCTAACAACCTAACAACAAACAACACTAACCCCCTAACAACAAACAACCCTAAACCCCTAACAACAAACACTAACCCCCAACAACAAACAACACTAAACCCCTAACAAGAAACTAACCTAATCCCGTAACAACAAACAACACTAACCCCGTAACAACAAACAACCCTAACCCCGTAGCAACAAACAACCCTAACCCCCAAACAACAAAAAACCCTAACCCCCTAACAACAAACAATCCTAACCCCCGAACAACCAACAACACTAAACCCCTAACCACAATAAAGACTAACACCCGAACAACAAAAACCACTAAACCCCAACAAGAAACAACCCTAAACCCCTAACAACAAACAACACTAACCCCCTAACAACAAACAACCCTAACCAAACAACAAACAAACCTAACCCACTAACAACAAACAACATTAACACCCTAACAACAAACAACCCTAACCCCTAACAACAAACAACACTAACACCCTAACAACAAACAACCCTAACCCCTAACAACAAACAACACTAACCCCCTAACAACAAACAAAACTAAACTCCTAACATCAAAGAACACTAACACCCTAACAACACAAAGCACGAACACCCTAACAACAAACACTAACCCCCAAACAACAAACAACCCTAACCCGTAAAAACCAAAAACACTAAACAACTAACAACAAACAACCCTAACCCACTAACAACAAACAACACTAACCCCCTAACAACAAACAACCCTAACCAAACAACAAAAAACCCTAACCCACTAACATCAAACAACACTAACACCCTAACAACAAACAACCCTAACCCCCTAACAAAAAACAACAGTAACACCCTAACAACAAAAACCACTAAACCCCAACAAGAATCAACCCTAAACCCCTAACAACAAACAACACTAACCCCCTAACAACAAACAACCCTAACCAAACAACAAACAAACCTAACCCACTAACAACAAACAACACTAACACGGGAACAACAAACAACCCTAACCCCCCAACAGCAAACAACAGTAACACCCTAACAACAAAAACCAGGAAACCCCAACAAGAAACAACCCTAAACCCCTAACAAGAATCAACACTAACCCCCTAACAACAAACAACCCTAACCAAACAAGAAACAAACCTAACCCACTAACAACAAACAACACTAACACCCTAACAACAAACAACCCTAAACCCCTAAAATCAAAGAACACAAACACCCTAACAACAAACAACTCTAAACCCCTAACAACAAACACTAACCCGCCAAACAACAAACAACCCTAACCCCTAAAAACCAAAACCACTAACCCACTAACAACAACCCTAACCCACTAACAACAAAGAGCCCTAACAACCTAACAAGAAACAACACTAACCCCCTAACAACAAACAACCCTAAACCCCTAACATCAAACAACACTAACCCCCTAACAACACAAAACACTAACACCCTAACAACAAAAACCGCTCAACCCCAACAAGAAACAACCCTAAAACCCTAACAACAAGCACTAACCCCCTAACAACAAACAACACTAAACCCCTAACAAGAAACTACCCTAACCCCGTCACAACAAACAACACTAACCCCGTAACAACAAACAACCCTAAACCCCAAACAACAAACAACCCTAACCCCGTAACAACAAACAATCCTAACCCCCGAACAACCAACAACACTAACCCCCTAACCACAATAAACACTAACACCGGAAGAACAAAAACCACTAAACCCCAACAGGAAACAACCCTAAACCCCTAACAACAAACAACACTAACCCCCTAACAACAAACAACCCTAACCAAACAACAAACAAACCTAACCCGCTAACAACAAACAACCCTAACCCCTAACAACAAACAACACTAACACCCTAACAACAAACAACCCTAACCCCTAACAACAAACAACACTAACCCCCTAACAACAAACAAAACTAAACTCCTAACATCAAAGAATACTAACACTCTAACAACACAAAACACTAACACCCTAACAACAAACACTAACCCCCAAACAACAAACAACCCTAACCCGTAAAAACCAAAAACACTAAACCACTAACAACAAACAACCCTAACCCACTAACAACAAACAACACTAACCTCCTAACAACAAACAACCCTAAACCCCTAACATCAAACAACACTAACCCCCTAACAACACAAAACACTAACACCCTAACAACAAACAACACTAACACCCTAACAACAAAAACCACTAAACCCCAACAAGAAACAACCCTAAACCCCTAACAACAAACACTAACCCCCTAACAACAAACAACACTAAACCCCTAACAAGAAACTACCCTACCCCGTAACAACAAACACTAACCCCGTAACAACAAACAACCCTAACCCCCAAACAACAAACAACCCTAACCAAACAAGAAACAAACCTAACCCACTAACAACAAACAACACTAACACCCTAACAACAAACAACCCTAACCCCGTAACAAAAAACAATCCTAACCCCCGAACAACCAACAACACTAACCCCCTAACCACAATAAACACTAACACCCGAACAACAAAAACCACTAAACCCCAACAAGAAATAACCCTAAACCCCTAACAACAAACAACACTAACCCCCTAACAACAAACAACCCTAACCAAACAACAAACAAACCTAACCCACTAACAACAAACAACACTAACACCCTAACAACAAACAACCCTAACCCCTAACAACAAACAACACTAACACTCTAACAACAAACAACCCTAACCCCTAACAACAAACAACACTAACCCCCTAACAACAAACAAAACTAAACTCCTAACATCAAAGAACACTAACACCCTAACAACACAAAACACTAACACCCTAACAACAAACACTAACCCCCAGACAACAAACAACCCTAACCCGTAAAAACCAAAAACACTAAACCACTAACAACAAACAACCCTAACCCACTAAAAACAAACAACACTAACCTCCTAACAACAACCCTAAACCCCTAATATCAAACAACACTAACCTCCTAACAACACAAAACACTAACACCCTAACAACAAACAACACTAACACCCTAACAACAAAAACCACTAAACCCCAACAAGAAACAACCCTAAACCCCAAACAACAAACACTAACCCACTAACAACAAACAACCCTAACCAAACAACAAAAAACCCTAACCCACTAACATCAAACAACACTAACACCCTAACAACAAACAACCCTAACCCCCTAACAAAAAACAACAGTAACACACTAACAACAAAAACCACTAAACCCCAACAAGAAACAACCCTAAAACCCTAACAACAAACAACACTAACCCCCTAACAACAAACAACCCTAACCAAACAACAAACAAACCTAACCCACTAACAACAAACAACACTAACACGCGAAAAACAAACAACCCTAATCCCCCAACAGCAAACAACAGTAACACCCTAACAACAAAAACCAGTAAACCCCAACAAGAAACAACCCTAAACCCCTAACAAGAAACAACACTAACCCCCTAACAACAAACAACCCTAACCAAACAAGAAACAAACCTAACCCACTAACAACAAACAACACTAACACCCTAACAACAAACAACCCTAAACCCCTAACATCAAAGAACACAAACACCCTAACAACAAACAACTCTAACCCCCTAACAACAAACACTAACCCGCCAAACAACAAACAACCCTAAGCCCTAAAAACCAAAACCACTAACCCACTAACAACAACCCTAACCCACTAACAACAAACAGCCCTAACAACCTAACAACAAACAACACTAACCCCCTAACAACAAACAACCCTAAACCCCTAACAACAAACACTAACCCCCAACAACAAACAACACTAAACCCCTAACAAGAAACTAACCTAACCCCGTAACAACAAACAACACTAACCCCGTAACAACAAACAACCCTAACCCCGTAGCAACAAACAACCCTAACCCCCAAACAACAAAAAACCCTAACCCCCTAACAACAAACAATCCTAACCCCCGAACAACCAACAACACTAACCACCTAACCACAATAAAGACTAACACCCGAACAACAAAAACCACTAAACCCCAACAAGAAACAACCCTAAACCCCTAACAACAAACAACACTAACCCCCTAACAACAAACAACCCTAACCAAACAACAAACAAACCTAACCCACTAACAACAAACAACACTAACACCCTAACAACAAACAACCCTAACCCCTGACAACAAACAACACTAACACCCTAACAACAAACAACCCTAACCCCTAACAACAAACAACACTAACCCCCTAACAACAAACAAAACTAAACTCCTAACATCTAAGAACACTAACACCCTAACAACACAAAACACTAACACCCTAACAACAAACACTAACCCCCAGACAACAAACAACCCTAACCCGTAAAAACCAAAAACACTAAACCACTAACAACAAACAACCCTAACCCACTAACAACAAACAACACTAACCTCCTAACAACAAACAACCCTAAACCCCTAACATCAAACAACACTTACCCACTAACAACACAAAACACTAACACCCTAACAACAAACAACACTAACACCCTAACAACAAAAACCACTAAACCCCAACAAGAAACAACCCTAAACCCCTAACAACAAACACTAACCCCCTAACAACAAACAACACTAAACCCCTAACAAGAAACTACCCTAACCCCGTAACAACAAACAACACTAACCCCGTAACAACAAACAACCCTAACCCCCAAACAACAAACAACCCTAACCCCCTAACAACAAACAATCCTAACCCCCGAACAACCAACAACACTAACCCCCTAACCACAGTAAACACTAACACCCTAACAACAAAAACCACTAAACCCCAACAAGAAACAACCCTAAACCCCTAACAACAAACAACACTAACCCCCTAACAACAAACAACCCTAACCAAACAACAAAAAACCCTAACCCACTAACATCAAACAACACTAACACCCTAACAACAAACAACCCTAACCCCCTAACAAAAAACAACAGTAACACCCTAACAACAAAAACCACTAAACCCCAACAAGAAACAACCCTAAACCCCTAACAACAAACAACACTAACCCCCTAACAGCAAACAACCCTAACCAAACAACAAACAAACCTAACCCACTAAAAACAAACAACACTAACCCCGTAACAACAAACAACCCATACCCCCCAACAGCAAACAACAGTAACACCCTAACAACAAAAACCAGTAAACCCCAACAAGAAACAACCCTAAACCCCTAACAAGAAACAACACTAACCCCTAACAACAAACAACCCAAACCTAGCAAGAAACAAACCTAACCCACTAACAACAAACAACACTAACACCCTAACAACAAACAACCCTAAACCCCTAACATCAAAGAACACAAACACCCTAACAACAAACAACTCTAACCCCCTAACAACAAACACTAACCCGCCAAACAACAAACAACCCTAACCCCTAAAAACCAAAACCAATAACCCACTAACAACAACCCTAACCCACTAACAACAAACAGCCCTAACAACCTAACAACAAACAACACTAACCCCCTAAAAACAAACAACCCTAAACCCCTAACATCAAACAACACTAACCCCCTAACAACACAAAACACTAACACCCTAACAACAAAAACCGCTCAACCCCAACAAGAAACAACCCTAAAACCCTAACAACAAGCACTAACCCCCTAACAACAAACAACACTAAACCCCTAACAAGAAACTACCCTAACTCCGTAACAACAAACAACACTAACCCCGTAACAACAAACAACCCTAACCCCCAAACAACAAACAACCCTAACCCCGTAACAACAAACAATCCTAACCCCCGAACAACCAACAACACTAACCCCCTAACCACAATAAACACTAACACCCGAACAACAAAAACCACTAAACCCCAACAAGAAACAACCCTAAACCCCAAACAACAAACAACACTAACCCCCTAACAACAAACAACCCTAACCAAACAACAAACAAACCTAACCCACTAACAACAAACAACACTAACACCCTAACAACAAACAACCCTAACCCCTAACAACAAACAACACTAACACCCTAACAACAAACAACCCTAACCCCTAACAACAAACAACACTAACCCCCTAACAACAAACAAAACTAAACTCCTAACATCAAAGAACACTAACACCCTAACAACACAAAACACTAACACCCTAACAACAAACACTAACCCCCAGACAACAAACAACCCTAACCCGTAAAAACCAAAAACACTAAACGACTAACAACAAACAACCCTAACCCACTAAAAACAAACAACACTAACCTCCTAACAACAACCCTAAACCCCTAATATCAAACAACACTAACCTCCTAACAACACAAAACACTAACACCCAAACAACAAACAACACTAACACCCTAACAACAAAAACCACTAAACCCCAACAAGAAACAACCCTAAACCCCAAACAACAAACACTAACCCCCTAACAACAAACAACCCTAACCAAACAACAAAAAACCCTAACCCACTAACATCAAACAACACTAACACCCTAACAACAAACAACCCTAACCCCCTAACAAAAAACAACAGTAACACACTAACAACAAAAACCACTAAACCGCAACAAGAAACAACCCTAAAACCCTAACAACAAACAACACTAACCCCCTAACAACAAACAACCCTAACCAAACAACAAACAAACCTAACCCACTAACAACAAACAACACTAACACGCGAACAACAAACAACCCTAACCCCCCAACAGCAAACAACAGTAACACCCTAACAACAAAAACCAGTAAACCCCAACAAGAAACAACCCTAAACCCCTAACAAGAAACAACACTAACCCCCTAACAACAAACAACCCTAACCAAACAAGAAACAAACCTAACCCACTAACAACAAACAACACTAACACCCTAACAACAAACAACCCTAAACCCCTAACATCAAAGAACACAAACACCCTAACAACAAACAACTCTAACCCCCTAACAACAAACACTAACCCGCCAAACAACAAACAACCCTAAGCCCTAAAAACCAAAACCACTAACCCACTAACAACAACCCTAACCCACTAACAACAAACAGCCCTAACAACCTAACAACAAACAACACTAACCCCCTAACAACAAACAACCCTAAACCCCTAACAACAAACACTAACCCCCAACAACAAACAACACTAAACCCCTAACAAGAAACTAACCTAACCCCGTAACAACAAACAACACTAACTTCGTAACAACAAACAACCCTAACCCCGTAGCAACAAACAACCCTAACCCCCAAACAACAAAAAACCCTATCCCCCTAACAACAAACAATCCTAACCCCCGAACAACCAACAACACTAACCCCCTAACCACAATAAAGACTAACACCCGAACAACAAAAACCACTAAACCCCAACAAGAAACAACCCTAAACCCCTAACAACAAACAACACTAACCCCCTAACAACAAACAACCCTAACCAAACAACAAACAAACCTAACCCACTAACAACAAACAACACTAACACCCTAACAACAAACAACCCTAACCCCTGACAACAAACAACACTAACACCCTAACAACAAACAACCCTAACCCCTAACAACAAACAACACTAACCCCCTAACAACAAACAAAACTAAACTCCTAACATCTAAGAACACTAACACCCTAACAACACAAAACACTAACACCCTAACAACAAACACTAACCCCCAAAAAACAAACAACCCTAACCCGTAAAAACCAAAAACACTAAACCACTAACAACAAACAACCCTAACCCACTAACAACAAACAACACTAACCTCCTAACAACAAACAACCCTAAACCCCTAACATCAAACAACACTTACCCACTAACAACACAAAACACTAACACCCTAACAACAAACAACACTAACACCCTAACAACAAAAACCACTAAACCCCAACAAGAAACAACCCTAAACCCCTAACAACAAACACTAACCCCCTAACAACAAACAACACTAAACCCCTAACAAGAAACTACCCTAACCCCGTAACAACAAACAACACTAACCCCGTAACAACAAACAACCCTAACCCCCAAACAACAAACAACCCTAACCCCCTAACAACAAACAATCCTAACCCCCGAACAACCAACAACACTAACCCCCTAACCACAGTAAACACTAACACCCTAACAACAAAAACCACTAAACCCCAACAAGAAACAACCCTAAACCCCTAACAACAAACAACACTAACCCCCTAACAACAAACAACCCTAACCAAACAACAAAAAACCCTAACCCACTAACATCAAACAACACTAACACCCTAACAACAAACAACCCTAACCCCCTAACAAAAAACAACAGTAACACCCTAACAACAAAAAACACTAAACCCCAACAAGAAACAACCCTAAACCCCTAACAACAAACAACACTAACCCCCTAACAGCAAACAACCCTAACCAAACAACAAACAAACCTAACCCACTAACAACAAACAACACTAACCCCGTAACAACAAACAACCCATACCCCCCAACAGCAAACAACAGTAACACCCTAACAACAAAAATCAGTAAACCCCAACAAGAAACAACCCTAAACCCCTAACAAGAAACAACACTAACCCCTAACAACAAACAACCCAAACCAAGCAAGAAACAAACCTAACCCACTAACAACAAACAACACTAACACCCTAACAACAAACAACCCTAAACCCCTAACATCAAAGAACACAAACACCCTAACAACAAACAACTCTAACCCCCTAACAACAAACACTAACCCGCCAAACAACAAACAACACTAACCCCTAAAAACCAAAACCAATAACCCACTAACAACAACCCTAACCCACTAACAACAAACAGCCCTAACAACCTAACAACAAACAACACTAACCCCCTAACAACAAACAACCCTAAACCCCTAACATCAAACAACACTAACCCCCTAACAACACAAAACACTAACACCCTAACAACAAAAACCGCTCAACCCCAACAAGAAACAACCCTAAAACCCTAACAACAAGCACTAACCCCCTAACAACAAACAACACTAAACCCCTAACAAGAAACTACCCTAACTCCGTAACAACAAACAACACTAACCCCGTAACAACAAACAACCCTAACCCCCAAACAACAAACAACCCTAACCCCGTAACAACAAACAATCCTAACCCCCGAACAACCAACAACACTAACCCCCTAACCACAATAAACACTAACACCCGAACAACAAAAACCACTAAACCCCAACAAGAAACAACCCTAAACCCCTAACAACAAACAACACTAACCCCCTAACAACAAACAACCCTAACCAAACAACAAACAAACCTAACCCACTAACAACAAACAACACTAACACCCTAACAACAAACAACCCTAACCCCTAACAACAAACAACACTAACACCCTAACAACAAACAACCCTAACCCCTAACAACAAACAACACTAACCCCCTAACAACAAACAAAACTAAACTCCTAACATCAAAGAACACTAACACCCTAACAACACAAAACACTAACACCCTAACAACAAACACTAACCCCCAGACAACAAACAACCCTAACTCGTAAAAACCAAAAACACTAAACCACTAACAACAAACAACCCTAACCCACTAAAAACAAACAACACTAACCTCCTAACAACAACCCTAAACCCCTAATATCAAACAACACTAACCCCCTAACAACACAAAACACTAACACCCTAACAACAAACAACACTAACACCCTAACAACAAAAACCACTAAACCCCAACAAGAAACAACCCTAACCCCGTAACAACAAACAACACTAACCCCGTAACAACAAACAACCCTAACCCCCAAACAACAAACAACCCTAACCCCCTAACAACAAACAATCCTAACCCCCGAACAACCAACAACACTAACCCCCTAACCACAGTAAACACTACCACCCTAACAACAAAAACCACTAAACCCCAACAAGAAACAACCCTAAACCCCTAACAACAAACAACACTAACCCCCTAACAACAAACAACCCTAACCAAACAACAAAAAACCCTAACCCACTAACATCAAACAACACTAACACCCTAACAACAAACAACCCTAACCCCCTAACAAAAAACAACAGTAACACCCTAACAACAAAAACCACTAAACCCCAACAAGAAACAACTCTAAAACCCTAACAACAAACAACACTAACCCCGTAACAACAAACAACCCTAACCAAACAACAAACAAACCTAACCCACTAACAACAAACAACACTAACACGCGAACAACAAACAACCCTAACCCCCCAACAGCAAACAACAGTAACACCCTAACAACAAAAAGCAGTAAACCCCAACAAGAAACAACCCTAAACCCCTAACAAGAAACAACACTAACCCCCTAACAACAAACAACCCTAACCAAACAAGAAACAAACCTAACCCACTAACAACAAACAACACTAACACCCTAACAACAAACAACCCTAAACCCCTAACATCAAAGAACACAAACACCCTAACAACAAACAACTCTAACCCTCTAAAAACAAACACTAACCCGCCAAACAACAAACAACCCTAACCCCTAAAAACCAAAACCACTAACCCACTAACAACAACCCTAACCCACTAACAACAAACAGCCCTAACAACCTAACAACAAACAACACTAACCCCCTAACAACAAACAACCCTAAACCCCTAACATCAAACAACACTAACCCCCTAAAAACACAAAACACTAACACCCTAACAACAAAAACCGCTCAACCCCAACAAGAAACAACACTAAAACCCTAACAACAAGCACTAACCCCCTAACAACAAACAACACTAAACCCCTAACAAGAAACTACCCTAACCCCATAACAAAAAACAACACTAACCCCGTAACAACAAACAACCCTAACCCCCAAACAACAAACAACCCTACCCCGTAACAACAAACAATCCTAACCCCCGAACAACCAACAACACTAACCCCCTAACCACAATAAACACTAACACCCGAACAACAAAAACCACTAAACCCCAACAAGAAACAACCCTAAACCCCTAACAACAAAAAACACTAACCCCGTAACAACAAACAACCCTAACCAAACAACAAACAAACCTAACCCACTAACCACAAACAACACTAACACCCGAACAACAAACAACAGTAACACCCTAACAACAAAAACCACTAAACCCCAACAAGAAACAACCCTAAACCCCTAACAACAAACAACACTAACCCCCTAACAACAAACAACCCTAACCAAACAACAAAGAAACCTAACCCACTAACAACAAACAACACTAACACCCTAACAACAAACAACCCTAACCCCCTAACAACAAACAACACTAACACCCTAACAACAAACAACCCTAACCCCCTAACAACAAACAACACTAACCCCATAACAACAAACAACCCTAAACCCCTATCATCAAAGAACACTAACACCCTAACAACAAACAACCCTAACCTCCTAACAACAAACACTAACCCCCAAACAACAAACAACCCTAAAACCTGAAAACCAAAAACACTAACCCACTAACAACAAACAACACTACCCCCCTAAAAACAAACAATCCTAACCCCCTAACAACAAACAACACTCACCCCTAAAAAACAAACAACCCTAAAACCCTAAAAGCAAACAACACTGAACCCCTAAAAACAAACAACACTAAGCCCTTAACAACAAACAACACTAACACCCGAACAACAACACCACTAAACCCCAACAAGAAACAACCCTAAGCCCCTAACAACAAACAACACTAACCCCCTAACAAGAAACAACCCTAAACCCCTAACAACAAACAACACTAACCCCCTAACAACAAACAACACTAACACCCTAACAACAACCAACCCTAACCCCCTAAGAACAAACAACACTAACGCCCTAAGAACAAACAACACTAACCCCCAGCAACGAACAATACTGACCCCCTTACAACACAAAACCTAACCTCTTATCAAAAAACAACCCTAACCCACTAACAACAACCCTAACACCCTAACAACAAACAACACTAACCCCCTAACAATAAACAACCCTAAACCCCTAACATCAAAGAACACTAACACTCTAACAACAAACAACTCTAACCCCCTAACAACACAAAACACTAACACCCTAACAACAAACAACACTAACACCCTAACAACAAAAACCACTAAACCCCAACAAGAAACAACCCTAAACCCCTAACAACAAACAACACTAACCCCCTAACAACAAACAACCCTAACCAAACAACAAACAAACCTAACCCACTAACAACAAACAACACTAACACCCTAACAACAAACAACCCTAACCCCTAACAACAAACAACACTAACACCCTAACAACAAACAACCCTAACCCCTAACAACAAACAACACTAACCCCCTAACAACAAACAAAACTAAACTCCTAACATCAAAGAACACTAACACCCTAACAACACAAAACACTAACACCCTAACAACAAACACTAACCCCCAAACAACAAACAACCCTAACCCGTAAAAACCAAAAACACTAAACCACTAACAACAAACAACCCTAACCCACTAACAACAAACACTAACCTCCTAACAACAAACAACCCTAAACCCCTAACATCAAACAACACTAACCCCCTAACAACACAAAACACTAACACCCTAACAACAAACAACACTAACACCCTAACAACAAAAACCACTAAACCCCAACAAGAAACAACCCTAAACCCCTAACAACAAACACTAACCCCCTAACAACAAACAACACTAAACCCCTAACAAGAAACTACCCTAACCCCGTAACAACAAACAACACTAACCCGGTAACAACAAACAACCCTAACCCCCAAGCAACAAACAACCCTAACCCCCTAACAACAAACAATCCTAACCCCCGAACAACCAACAACACTAACCCCCTAACCACAGTAAACACTAACACCCTAACAACAAAAACCACTAAACCCCAAGAAGGAACAACCCTAAACCCCTAACAACAAACAACACTAACCCCCTAACAACAAACAACCCTAACCAAACAACAAAAAACCCTAACCCACTAACATCAAACAACACTAACACCCTAACAACAAACAAACCTAACCCCCTAACAAAAAACAACAGTAACACCCTAACAACAAAAACCACTAAACCCCAACAAGAAACAACCCTAAACCCCTAACAACAAACAACACTAACCCCCTAACAACAAACAACCCTAACCAAACAACAAACAAACCTAACCCACTAACAACAAACAACACTAACACGCGAACAACAAACAACCCTAACCCCACAACAGCAAACAACAGTAACACCCTAACAACAAAAACCAGTAAACCCCAACAAGAAACAACCCTAAACCCCTAACAAGAAACAACACTAACCCCCTAACAACAAACAACCCTAACCAAACAAGAAACAAACCTAACTCACTAACAACAAACAACACTAACACCCTAACAACAAACAACCCTAAACCCCTAACATCAAAGAACACAAACACCCTAACAACAAACAACTCTAACCCCCAACAACAAACACTAACCCGCCAAACAACAAACAACCCTAACCCCTAAAAACCAAAACCACTAACCCACTAACAACAACCCTAACCCACTAACAAAAAACAGCCCTAACAACCTAACAACAAACAACACTAACCCCCTAACAACAAACAACCCTAAACCCCTAACATCAAACAACACTAACCCCCTAACAACACAAAACACTACCACCCTAACAACAAAAACCGCTCAACCCCAACAAGAAACAGCCCTAAAACCCTAACAACAAGCACTAACCCCCTAACAAGAAACTACCCTAACCCCGTAACAACAAACAACACTAACCCTGTAACAACAAACAACCCTAACCCCCAAACAACAAACAACCCTAACCCCGTAACAACAAACAATCCTAACCCCCGAACAACCAACAACACTAACCCCCTAACCACAATAAACACTAACACCCGAACAACAAAAACCACCAAACCCCAACAAGAAACAACCCTAAACCCCTAACAACAAACAACCCTAACCCCCTAACAACAAACAACACTAACACCCTAACAACAAATACCAATAAACCCCAACAAGAAACAACCCTAAAACCCTAACAACAAACAACACTAACCCCCTAACAACAAACAACCCTAACCAAACAAAAAACAAACCTAACCCACTAACAACAAACAACACTAACACGCGAACAACAAACAACCCTAACCCCCTAACAACAAACAACAGTAACACCCTAACAACAAAAACCACTAAACCCCAACAAGAAACAACCCTAAACCCCTAACAACAAAAACACTAACCCCCTAACAACAAACAACCCTAACCAAACAACAAACAAACCTAACCCACTAACAACAAACAACACTAACACCCGAACAACAAACAACCCTAACCCCCTAACAACAAACAACACTAACACCCTAACAACAAACAACCCTAACCCCCTAACAACAAACAACACTAACCCCATAACAACAAACAACCGTAAACCCCTATCATCAAAGAACACTAACACCCTAACAACAAACAACCCTAACCCCCTAACAATAAACACTAACCCCCAAACAACAAACAACCCTAAAAGCTGAAAACCAAAAACAATAACGCACTAACAACAAACAACACTAACCCCCTAAAAACAAACAATCCTAACCCCCTGAGAACAAACAACACTCACCCCTAAAAAACAAACAACCCTAAAACCCTAAAAGCAAACAAAACTGAACCCCTAAAAACAAACAACACTAAGCCCTTAACAACAAACAACACTAACACCCGAACAACAACACCACTAAACCCGAACAAGAAACAACCCTAAGCCCCTAACAACAAACAACACTAACCCCCTAACAAGAAACAACCCTAAACCCCTTATAACAAACAACACTAACCCCCTAAAAACAAACAACACTAACACCCTAACAACAACCAACCCTAACCCCCTAAGAACAAACAACACTAACGCCCTAAGAACAAACAACACTACCCCCAGCAACGAACAATACTGACCCCCTAACAACACAAAACCTAACCTCTTATCAAAAAACAACCCTAACCCACTAACAACAAACAACCCTAACACCCTAACAACAAACAACACTAACCAGCTAACAACAAACAACCCTAAACCCCTAACATCAAAGAACACTAACACTCTAACAACAAACAACCCTAGCCCCCTAACAACAAACACTAACCCCCAAACAACAAACAACCCTAACCCCTAAAAACGAAAAACACTAACCCAATAACAACAAACAACCCTAACCCACTAACAACAAACAACCCTAACCCCCTAACAACAAACAACCCTAAACCCCTAACATCCAACAACACTAACCCCCTAACAACACAGAACACTAACACCCTAACAACAAACAACACTAACACCCTAACAACAAACAACCCTAAACCCCTAACATCAAAGAACACAAACACCCTAACAACAAACAACTCTAACCCTCTAAAAACAAACACTAACCCGCCAAACAACAAACAACCCTAACCCCTAAAAACCAAAACCACTAACCCACTAACAACAACCCTAACCCACTAACAACAAACAGACCTAACAACCTAACAACAAACAACACTAACCCCCTAACAACAAACAACCCTAAACCCCTAACATCAAACAACACTAACCCCCTAAAAACACAAAACACTAACACCCTAACAACAAAAACCGCTCAACCCCAACAAGAAACAACACTAAAACCCTAACAACAAGCACTAACCCCCTAACAACAAACAACACTAAACCCCTAACAAGAAACTACCCTAACCCCATAACAAAAAACAACACTAACCCCGTAACAACAAACAACCCTAACCCCCAAACAACAAACAACCCTACCCCGTAACAACAAACAATCCTAACCCCCGAACAACCAACAACACTAACCCCCTAACCACAATAAACACTAACACCCGAACAACAAAAACCACTAAACCCCAACAAGAAACAACCCTAAACCCCTAACAACAAAAAACACTAACCCCGTAACAACAAACAACCCTAACCAAACAACAAACAAACCTAACCCACTAACCACAAACAACACTAACACCCGAACAACAAACAACAGTAACACCCTAACAACAAAAACCACTAAACCCCAACAAGAAACAACCCTAAACCCCTAACAACAAACAACACTAACCCCCTAACAACAAACAACCCTAACCAAACAACAAAGAAACCTAACCCACTAACAACAAACAACACTAGCACCCTAACAACAAACAACCCTAACCCCCTAACAACAAACAACACTAACACCCTAACAACAAACAACCCTAACCCCCTAACAACAAACAACACTAACCCCATAACAACAAACAACCCTAAACCCCTATCATCAAAGAACACTAACACCCTAACAACAAACAACCCTAACCTCCTAACAACAAACACTAACCCCCAAACAACAAACAACCCTAAAACCTGAAAACCAAAAACACTAACCCACTAACAACAAACAACACTACCCCCCTAAAAACAAACAATCCTAACCCCCTAACAACAAACAACACTCACCCCTAAAAAACAAACAACCCTAAAACCCTAAAAGCAAACAACACTGAACCCCTAAAAACAAACAACACTAAGCCCTTAACAAACAACACTAACACCCGAACAACAACACCACTAAACCCCAACAAGAAACAACCCTAAGCCCCTAACAACAAACAACACTAACCCCCTAACAAGAAACAACCCTAAACCCCTAACAACAAACAACACTAACCCCCTAACAACAAACAACACTAACACCCTAACAACAACCAACCCTAACCCCCTAAGAACAAACAACACTAACGCCCTAAGAACAAACAACACTAACCCCCAGCAACGAACAATACTGACCCCCTTACAACACAAAACCTAACCTCTTATCAAAAAACAACCCTAACCCACTAACAACAACCCTAACACCCTAACAACAAACAACACTAACCCCCTAACAATAAACAACCCTAAACCCCTAACATCAAAGAACACTAACACTCTAACAACAAACAACTCTAACCCCCTAACAACACAAAACACTAACACCCTAACAACAAACAACACTAACACCCTAACAACAAAAACCACTAAACCCCAACAAGAAACAACCCTAAACCCCTAACAACAAACAACACTAACCCCCTAACAACAAACAACCCTAACCAAACAACAAACAAACCTAACCCACTAACAACAAACAACACTAACACCCTAACAACAAACAACCCTAACCCCTAACAACAAACAACACTAACACCCTAACAACAAACAACCCTAACCCCTAACAACAAACAACACTAACCCCCTAACAACAAACAAAACTAAACTCCTAACATCAAAGAACACTAACACCCTAACAACACAAAACACTAACACCCTAACAACAAACACTAACCCCCAAACAACAAACAACCCTAACCCGTAAAAACCAAAAACACTAAACCACTAACAACAAACAACCCTAACCCACTAACAACAAACACTAACCTCCTAACAACAAACAACCCTAAACCCCTAACATCAAACAACACTAACCCCCTAACAACACAAAACACTAACACCCTAACAACAAACAACACTAACACCCTAACAACAAAAACCACTAAACCCCAACAAGAAACAACCCTAAACCCCTAACAACAAACACTAACCCCCTAACAACAAACAACACTAAACCCCTAACAAGAAACTACCCTAACCCCGTAACAACAAACAACACTAACCCGGTAACAACAAACAACCCTAACCCCCAAGCAACAAACAACCCTAACCCCCTAACAACAAACAATCCTAACCCCCGAACAACCAACAACACTAACCCCCTAACCACAGTAAACACTAACACCCTAACAACAAAAACCACTAAACCCCAAGAAGGAACAACCCTAAACCCCTAACAACAAACAACACTAACCCCCTAACAACAAACAACCCTAACCAAACAACAAAAAACCCTAACCCACTAACATCAAACAACACTAACACCCTAACAACAAACAAACCTAACCCCCTAACAAAAAACAACAGTAACACCCTAACAACAAAAACCACTAAACCCCAACAAGAAACAACCCTAAACCCCTAACAACAAACAACACTAACCCCCTAACAACAAACAACCCTAACCAAACAACAAACAAACCTAACCCACTAACAACAAACAACACTAACACGCGAACAACAAACAACCCTAACCCCACAACAGCAAACAACAGTAACACCCTAACAACAAAAACCAGTAAACCCCAACAAGAAACAACCCTAAACCCCTAACAAGAAACAACACTAACCCCCTAACAACAAACAACCCTAACCAAACAAGAAACAAACCTAACTCACTAACAACAAACAACACTAACACCCTAACAACAAACAACCCTAAACCCCTAACATCAAAGAACACAAACACCCTAACAACAAACAACTCTAACCCCCAACAACAAACACTAACCCGCCAAACAACAAACAACCCTAACCCCTAAAAACCAAAACCACTAACCCACTAACAACAACCCTAACCCACTAACAAAAAACAGCCCTAACAACCTAACAACAAACAACACTAACCCCCTAACAACAAACAACCCTAAACCCCTAACATCAAACAACACTAACCCCCTAACAACACAAAACACTACCACCCTAACAACAAAAACCGCTCAACCCCAACAAGAAACAGCCCTAAAACCCTAACAACAAGCACTAACCCCCTAACAAGAAACTACCCTAACCCCGTAACAACAAACAACACTAACCCTGTAACAACAAACAACCCTAACCCCCAAACAACAAACAACCCTAACCCCGTAACAACAAACAATCCTAACCCCCGAACAACCAACAACACTAACCCCCTAACCACAATAAACACTAACACCCGAACAACAAAAACCACCAAACCCCAACAAGAAACAACCCTAAACCCCTAACAACAAACAACCCTAACCCCCTAACAACAAACAACACTAACACCCTAACAACAAATACCAATAAACCCCAACAAGAAACAACCCTAAAACCCTAACAACAAACAACACTAACCCCCTAACAACAAACAACCCTAACCAAACAAAAAACAAACCTAACCCACTAACAACAAACAACACTAACACGCGAACAACAAACAACCCTAACCCCCTAACAACAAACAACAGTAACACCCTAACAACAAAAACCACTAAACCCCAACAAGAAACAACCCTAAACCCCTAACAACAAAAACACTAACCCCCTAACAACAAACAACCCTAACCAAACAACAAACAAACCTAACCCACTAACAACAAACAACACTAACACCCGAACAACAAACAACCCTAACCCCCTAACAACAAACAACACTAACACCCTAACAACAAACAACCCTAACCCCCTAACAACAAACAACACTAACCCCATAACAACAAACAACCGTAAACCCCTATCATCAAAGAACACTAACACCCTAACAACAAACAACCCTAACCCCCTAACAATAAACACTAACCCCCAAACAACAAACAACCCTAAAAGCTGAAAACCAAAAACAATAACGCACTAACAACAAACAACACTAACCCCCTAAAAACAAACAATCCTAACCCCCTGAGAACAAACAACACTCACCCCTAAAAAACAAACAACCCTAAAACCCTAAAAGCAAACAAAACTGAACCCCTAAAAACAAACAACACTAAGCCCTTAACAACAAACAACACTAACACCCGAACAACAACACCACTAAACCCGAACAAGAAACAACCCTAAGCCCCTAACAACAAACAACACTAACCCCCTAACAAGAAACAACCCTAAACCCCTTATAACAAACAACACTAACCCCCTAAAAACAAACAACACTAACACCCTAACAACAACCAACCCTAACCCCCTAAGAACAAACAACACTAACGCCCTAAGAACAAACAACACTACCCCCAGCAACGAACAATACTGACCCCCTAACAACACAAAACCTAACCTCTTATCAAAAAACAACCCTAACCCACTAACAACAAACAACCCTAACACCCTAACAACAAACAACACTAACCAGCTAACAACAAACAACCCTAAACCCCTAACATCAAAGAACACTAACACTCTAACAACAAACAACCCTAGCCCCCTAACAACAAACACTAACCCCCAAACAACAAACAACCCTAACCCCTAAAAACGAAAAACACTAACCCAATAACAACAAACAACCCTAACCCACTAACAACAAACAACCCTAACCCCCTAACAACAAACAACCCTAAACCCCTAACATCCAACAACACTAACCCCCTAACAACACAGAACACTAACACCCTAACAACAAACAACACTAACACCCTAACAACAAACAACCCTAAACCCCTAACATCAAAGAACACAAACACCCTAACAACAAACAACTCTAACACCCTAACAACAAACACTAACCCGCCAAACAACAAACAACCCTAACCCCTAAAAACCAAAACCACTAACCCACTAACAACAACCCTAACCCACTAACAACAAACAGCCCTAACAACCTAACAACAAACAACACTAACCCCCTAACAACAAACAACCCTAAACCCCTAACATCAAACAACACTAACCCCCTAACAACACAAAACACTAACAGCCTAACAACAAAAACCGCTCAACCCCAACAAGAAACAACCCTAAAACCCTAACAACAAGCACTAACCCCCTAACAACAAACAACACTAAACCCCTAACAAGAAACTACCCTAACCCCGTAACAACAAACAACACTAACCCCGTAACAACAAACAACCCTAACCCCCAAACAACAAACAACCCTAACCCCGTAACAACAAACAATCCTAACCCCCGAACAACCAACAACACTAACCCCCTAACCACAATAAACACTAACACCCGAACAACAAAAACCACTAAACCCCAACAAGAAACAACCCTAAACCCCTAACAACAAACAACACTAACCCCCTAACAACAAACAACCCTAACCAAACAACAAACAAACCTAACCCACTAACAACAAACAACACTAACACCCTAACAACAAACAACCCTAACCCCTAACAACAAACAACACTAACACCCTAACAACAAACAACCCTAACCCCTAACAACAAACAACACTAACCCCCTAACAACAAACAAAACTAAACTCCTAACATCAAAGAACACTAACACCCTAACAACACAAAACACTAACACCCTAACAACAAACACTAACCCCCAGACAACAAACAACCCTAACCCGTAAAAACCAAAAACACTAAACCACTAACAACAAACAACCCTAAGCCACTAAAAACAAACAACACTAACCTCCTAACAACAAACCCTAAACCCCTAACATCAAACAACACTAACCCCCTAACAACACAAAACACTAACACCCTAACAACAAACAACACTAACACCCTAACAACAAAAACCACTAAATCCCAACAAGAAACAACCCTAAACCCCAAACAACAAACACTAACCCCCTAACAACAAACAACACTAAACCCCTAACAAGAAACTACCCTAACCCCGTAACAAAAAACAACACTAACCCCGTAACAACAAACAACCCTAACCCCCAAACAACAAACAACCCTAACCCTCTAACAACAAACAATCCTAACCCCCGAACAACCAACAACACTAACCCCCTAACCACAGTAAACACTAACACCCTAACAACAAAAACCACTAAACCCCAACAAGAAACAACCCTAAACCCCTAACAAAAAACAACAGTAACACCCTAACAACAAAAACCACTAAACCCCAACAAGAAACAACCCTAAACCCCTAACAACAAACAACACTAACCCCCTAACAACAAACAACCCTAACCAAACAACAAACAAACCTAACCCACTAACAACAAACAACACTAACACGCGAACAACAAACAACCCTAACCCCCCAACAGCAAACAACAGTAACACCCTAACAACAAAAACCAGTAAACCCCAACAAGAAACAACCCTAAACCCCTAAAAAGAAACAACACTAACTCCCTAACAACAAACAACCCTAACCAAACAAGAAACAAACCTAACCCACTAACAACAAACAACACTAAAACCCTAACAACAAACAACCCTAAACCCCTAACATCAAAGAACACAAACACCCTAACAACAAACAACTCTAACCCCCTAACAACAAACACTAACCCGCCAAACAACAAACAACCCTAACCCCTAAAAACCAAAACCTCTAACCCACTAAAAACAACCCTAACCCACTAACAACAAACAGCCCTAACAACCTAACAACAAACAACACTAACCCCCTAACAACAAACAACCCTAAACCCCTAACATCAAACAACACTAACCCCCTAACAACACAAAACACTAACACCCTAACAACAAAAACTGCTCAACCCCAACAAGAAACAACCCTAAAACCCTAACAACAAGCACTAACCCCCTAACAACAAACAACACTAAACCCCTAACAAGAAACTACCCTAACCCCGTAACAACAAACAACACTAACCCCGTAACAACAAACAACCCTAACCCCCAAACAACAAACAACCCTAACCCCGTAACAACAAACAATCCTAACCCCCGAACAACCAACAACACTAACCCCCTAACCACAATAAACACACCCGAACAACAAAAACCACTAAACCCCAACAAGAAACAACCCTAAACCCCTAACAACAAACAACACTAACCCCCTAACAACAAACAACCCTAACCAAACAACAAACAAACCTAACCCACTAACAACAAACAACACTAACACCCTAACAACAAACAACCCTAACCCCTAACAACAAACAACACTAACACCCTAACAACAAACAACCCTAACCCCTAACAACAAACAACACTAACCCCCTAACAACAAACAAAACTAAACTCCTAACATCAAAGAACACTAACACCCTAACAACACAAAACACTAACACCCTAACAACAAACACTAACCCCCAGACAACAAACAACCCTAACCCGTAAAAACCAAAAACACTAAACCACTAACAACAAACAACCCTAACCCACTAAAAACAAACAACACTAACCTCCTAACAACAAACAACCCTAAACCCCTAACATCAAACAACACTAACCCCCTAACAACACAAAACACTAACACCCTAACAACAAACAACACTAACACCCTAACAACAAAAACCACTAAACCCCAACAAGAAACAACCCTAAACCCCAAACAACAAACACTAACCCCCTAACAACAAACAACACTAAACCCCTAACAAGAAACTACCCTAACCCCGTAACAACAAACAACACTAACCCCGTAACAACAAACAACCCTAACCCCCAAACAACAAACAACCCTAACCCCGTAACAACAAACAATCCTAACCCCCGAACAACCAACAACACTAACCCCCTAACCACAATAAACACTAACACCCGATCAACAAAAACCACTAAACCCCAACAAGAAACAACCCTAAACCCCTAACAACAAACAACACTAACCCCCTAACAACAAACAACCCTAACCAAACAACAAAAAACCCTAACCCACTAACATCAAACAACACTAACACCCTAACAACAAACAACCCTAACCCCCTAACAAAAAACAACAGTAACACCCTAACAACAAAAACCACTAAACCCCAACAAGAAACAACCCTAAACCCCTAGCAACAAACAACACTAACCCCCTAACAACAAACAACCCTAACCAAACAACAAACAAACCTAACCCACTAACAGCAAACAACACTAACACGCGAACAACAAACAACCCTAACCCCCCAACAGCAAACAACAGTAACACCCTAACAACAAAAACCAGTAAACCCCAACAAGAAACAACCCTAAACCCCGAACAAGAAACAACACTAACCCCCTAACAACAAACAACCCTAACCAAACAAGAAACAAACCTAACCCACTAACAACAAACAACACTAACACCCTAACAACAAACAACCCTAAACCCCTAACATCAAAGAACACAAACACCCTAACAACAAACAACTCTAAACCTCTAACAACAAACACTAACCCGCCAAACAACAAACAACCCTAACCCCTAAAAACCAAAACCACTAACCCACTAACAACAACCCTAACCCGCTAACAACAAACAGCCCTAACAACCTAACAACAAACAACACTAACCTCCTAACAACAAACAACCCTAAACCCCTAACATCAAACAACACTAACCCCCTAACAACACAAAACACTAACACCCTAACAACAAACAACACTAACCTCCTAACAACAAACAACCCTAAACCCCTAACATCAAACAACACTAACCCCCTAACAACACAAAACACTAGCACCCTGACAACAAGCAACACTAACACCCTAACAACAAAAAGCACTAAACCCCAACAAGAAACAACCCTAAACCCCTAACAAAAAACACTAACCCCCTAACAACAAAAAACACTAAACTCCTAACAAGAAACTACCCTAACCCCGTAACAACAAACAACACTAACCTGGTAACAACAAACAACACTAACCCGGTAACAACAAACAACCCTAACCCCCAAACAACAAACAACCCTAACCCCCTAACAACAAACAATCCTAACCCCCGAACAACCAACAACACTAACCCCCTAACCACAGTAAACACTAACACCCTAACAACAAAAACCACTAAACCCCAACAAGAAACAACCCTAAACCCCTAACAACAAACAACACTAACCCCCTAACAACAAACAACCCTAACCAAACAACAAAAAACCCTAACCCCTAAAAACCAAAACCAATAACCCACTAACAACAACCCTAACCTACTAACAACAAACAGCCCTAACAACCTAACAACAAACAACACTAACCCCCTAACAACAAACAACCCTAAACCCCTAACATCAAACAACACTAACCCCCTAACAACACAAAACACTAACACCCTAACAACAAACAACACTAACCCCCTAACAACAAACAACCCTAACCAAACAACAAAAAACCCTAACCCACTAACATCAAACAACACTAACACCCTAACAACAAACAACCCTAACCCCCTAACAAAAAACAACAGTAACACCCTCACAACAAAAACCACTAAACCCCAACAAGAAACAACCCTAAACCCCTAACAACAAACAACACTAACCCCCTAACAACAAACAACCCTAACCAAACAACAAACAAACCTAACCCACTAACAACAAACAACACTAACACGCGAACAACAAACAAGCCTAACCCCCCAACAGCAAACAACAGTAACACCCTAACAACAAAAACCAGTAAACCCCCAAAAGAAACAACCCTAAACCCCTAACAAGAAACAACACTAACCCCCTAACAACAAACAACCCTAACCAAACAGGAAACAAACCTAACCCACTAACAACAAACAACACTAACACCCTAACAACAAACAACCCTAAACCCCTAACATCAAAGAACACAAACACCCTAACAACAAACAACTCTAACCCCCTAACAACAAACACTAACCTGCCAAACAACAAACAACCCTAACCCCTAAAAACCAAAACCACTAACCCACTAACAACAACCCTAACCCACTAACAACAAACAGCCCTAACAACCTAACAACAAACAACACTAACCCCCTAACAACAAACAACCCTAAACCCCTAACGTCAAACAACACTAACCCCCTAACAACACAAAACACTAACACCCTAACAACAAAAACCGCTCAACCCCAACAAGAAACAACCCTAAAACCCTAACAACAAGCACTAACCCCCTAACAACAAACAACACTAAACCCCTAACAAGAAACTACCCTAACCCCGTAACAACAAACAACACTAACCCCGTAACAACAAACAACCCTAACCCCCAAACAACAAACAACCCTAACCCCGTAAAAACAAACAATCCTAACCCCCGAACAACCAACAACACTAACCCCCTAACCACAATAAACACTAACACCCGAACAACAAAAACCACTAAACCCCAACAAAAAACAACCCTAAACCCCTAACAACAAACAACACCAACCCCCTAACAACAAACAACCCTAACCAAACAACAAACAAACCTAACCCACTAACAACAAACAACACTAACACCCTAACAACAAACAACCCTAACCCCTAACAACAAACAACACTAACACCCTAACAACAAACAACCCTAACCCCTAACAACAAACAACACTAACCCCCTAACAACAAACAAAACTAAACTCCTAACATCAAAGAACACTAACACCCTAACAACACAAAACACTAACACCCTAACAACAAACACTAACCCTCAGACAACAAACAACCCTAACCCGTAAAAACCAAAAACACTAAACCACTAACAACAAACAACCCTAACCCACTAAAAACAAACAACACTAACCTCCTAACAACAAACAACCCTAAACCCCTAACATCAAACAACACTAACCCACTAACAACACAAAACACTAACACCCTAACAACAAACAACACTAACACCCTAACAACAAAAACCACTAAACCCCAACAAGAAACAACCCTAAACCCCAAACAACAAACACTAACCCCCTAACAACAAACAACACTAAACCCCTAACAAGAAACTACCCTAACCCCGTAACAACAAACAACACTAACCCCGTAACAACAAACAACCCTAACCCCCAAACAACAAACAACCCTAACCCTCTAACAACAAACAATCCTAACCCCCGAACAACCAACAACATTAACCCCCTAACCACAGTAAACACTAACACCCTAACAACAAAAACCACTAAACCCCAACAAGAAACAACCCTAAACCCCTAACAACAAACAACACTAACCCCCTAACAACAAACAACCCTAACCAAACAACAAAAAACCCTAACCCACTAACATCAAACAACACTAACACCCTAACAACAAACAACCCTAACCCCCTAACAAAAAACAACAGTAACACCCTAACAACAAAAACCACTAAACCCCAACAAGAAACAACCCTAAACCCCTAACAACAAACAACACTAACCCCCTAACAACAAACAACCCTAACCAAACAACAAACAAACCTAACCCACTAACAACAAACAACACTAACACGCGAACAACAAACAACCCTAACCCCACAACAGCAAACAACAGTAACACCCTAACAACAAAAACCAGTAAACCCCAACAAGAAACAACCCTAAACCCCTAACAAGAAACAACACTAACCCCCTAACAACAAACAACCCTAACCAAACAAGAAACAAACCTAACTCACTAACAACAAACAACACTAACACCCTAACAACAAACAACCCTAAACCCCTAACATCAAAGAACACAAACACCCTAACAACAAACAACTCTAACCCCCAACAACAAACACTAACCCGCCAAACAACAAACAACCCTAAGCCCTAAAAACCAAAACCACTAACCCACTAACAACAACCCTAACCCACTAACAACAAACAGCCCTAACAACCTAACAACAAACAACACTAACCCCCTAACAACAAACAACCCTAAACCCCTAACAACAAACACTAACCCCCAACAACAAACAACACTAAACCCCTAACAAGAAACTAACCTAATCCCGTAACAACAAACAACACTAACCCCGTAACAACAAACAACCCTAACCCCGTAGCAACAAACAACCCTAACCCCCAAACAACAAAAAACCCTAACCCCCTAACAACAAACAATCCTAACCCCCGAACAACCAACAACACTAAACCCCTAACCACAATAAAGACTAACACCCGAACAACAAAAACCACTAAACCCCAACAAGAAACAACCCTAAACCCCTAACAACAAACAACACTAACCCCCTAACAACAAACAACCCTAACCAAACAACAAACAAACCTAACCCACTAACAACAAACAACATTAACACCCTAACAACAAACAACCCTAACCCCTAACAACAAACAACACTAACACCCTAACAACAAACAACCCTAACCCCTAACAACAAACAACACTAACCCCCTAACAACAAACAAAACTAAACTCCTAACATCAAAGAACACTAACACCCTAACAACACAAAGCACGAACACCCTAACAACAAACACTAACCCCCAAACAACAAACAACCCTAACCCGTAAAAACCAAAAACACTAAACAACTAACAACAAACAACCCTAACCCACTAACAACAAACAACACTAACCCCCTAACAACAAACAACCCTAACCAAACAACAAAAAACCCTAACCCACTAACATCAAACAACACTAACACCCTAACAACAAACAACCCTAACCCCCTAACAAAAAACAACAGTAACACCCTAACAACAAAAACCACTAAACCCCAACAAGAATCAACCCTAAACCCCTAACAACAAACAACACTAACCCCCTAACAACAAACAACCCTAACCAAACAACAAACAAACCTAACCCACTAACAACAAACAACACTAACACGGGAACAACAAACAACCCTAACCCCCCAACAGCAAACAACAGTAACACCCTAACAACAAAAACCAGGAAACCCCAACAAGAAACAACCCTAAACCCCTAACAAGAATCAACACTAACCCCCTAACAACAAACAACCCTAACCAAACAAGAAACAAACCTAACCCACTAACAACAAACAACACTAACACCCTAACAACAAACAACCCTAAACCCCTAAAATCAAAGAACACAAACACCCTAACAACAAACAACTCTAAACCCCTAACAACAAACACTAACCCGCCAAACAACAAACAACCCTAACCCCTAAAAACCAAAACCACTAACCCACTAACAACAACCCTAACCCACTAACAACAAACAGCCCTAACAACCTAACAAGAAACAACACTAACCCCCTAACAACAAACAACCCTAAACCCCTAACATCAAACAACACTAACCCCCTAACAACACAAAACACTAACACCCTAACAACAAAAACCGCTCAACCCCAACAAGAAACAACCCTAAAACCCTAACAACAAGCACTAACCCCCTAACAACAAACAACACTAAAACCCTAACAAGAAACTACCCTAACCCCGTCACAACAAACAACACTAACCCCGTAACAACAAACAACCCTAAACCCCAAACAACAAACAACCCTAACCCCGTAACAACAAACAATCCTAACCCCCGAACAACCAACAACACTAACCCCCTAACCACAATAAACACTAACACCGGAAGAACAAAAACCACTAAACCCCAACAGGAAACAACCCTAAACCCCTAACAACAAACAACACTAACCCCCTAACAACAAACAACCCTAACCAAACAACAAACAAACCTAACCCGCTAACAACAAACAACCCTAACCCCTAACAACAAACAACACTAACACCCTAACAACAAACAACCCTAACCCCTAACAACAAACAACACTAACCCCCTAACAACAAACAAAACTAAACTCCTAACATCAAAGAATACTAACACTCTAACAACACAAAACACTAACACCCTAACAACAAACACTAACCCCCAAACAACAAACAACCCTAACCCGTAAAAACCAAAAACACTAAACCACTAACAACAAACAACCCTAACCCACTAACAACAAACAACACTAACCTCCTAACAACAAACAACCCTAAACCCCTAACATCAAACAACACTAACCCCCTAACAACACAAAACACTAACACCCTAACAACAAACAACACTAACACCCTAACAACAAAAACCACTAAACCCCAACAAGAAACAACCCTAAACCCCTAACAACAAACACTAACCCCCTAACAACAAACAACACTAAACCCCTAACAAGAAACTACCCTACCCCGTAACAACAAACACTAACCCCGTAACAACAAACAACCCTAACCCCCAAACAACAAACAACCCTAACCAAACAAGAAACAAACCTAACCCACTAACAACAAACAACACTAACACCCTAACAACAAACAACCCTAACCCCGTAACAAAAAACAATCCTAACCCCCGAACAACCAACAACACTAACCCCCTAACCACAATAAACACTAACACCCGAACAACAAAAACCACTAAACCCCAACAAGAAATAACCCTAAACCCCTAACAACAAACAACACTAACCCCCTAACAACAAACAACCCTAACCAAACAACAAACAAACCTAACCCACTAACAACAAACAACACTAACACCCTAACAACAAACAACCCTAACCCCTAACAACAAACAACACTAACACTCTAACAACAAACAACCCTAACCCCTAACAACAAACAACACTAACCCCCTAACAACAAACAAAACTAAACTCCTAACATCAAAGAACACTAACACCCTAACAACACAAAACACTAACACCCTAACAACAAACACTAACCCCCAGACAACAAACAACCCTAACCCGTAAAAACCAAAAACACTAAACCACTAACAACAAACAACCCTAACCCACTAAAAACAAACAACACTAACCTCCTAACAACAACCCTAAACCCCTAATATCAAACAACACTAACCTCCTAACAACACAAAACACTAACACCCTAACAACAAACAACACTAACACCCTAACAACAAAAACCACTAAACCCCAACAAGAAACAACCCTAAACCCCAAACAACAAACACTAACCCACTAACAACAAACAACCCTAACCAAACAACAAAAAACCCTAACCCACTAACATCAAACAACACTAACACCCTAACAACAAACAACCCTAACCCCCTAACAAAAAACAACAGTAACACACTAACAACAAAAACCACTAAACCCCAACAAGAAACAACCCTAAAACCCTAACAACAAACAACACTAACCCCCTAACAACAAACAACCCTAACCAAACAACAAACAAACCTAACCCACTAACAACAAACAACACTAACACGCGAAAAACAAACAACCCTAACCCCCCAACAGCAAACAACAGTAACACCCTAACAACAAAAACCAGTAAACCCCAACAAGAAACAACCCTAAACCCCTAACAAGAAACAACACTAACCCCCTAACAACAAACAACCCTAACCAAACAAGAAACAAACCTAACCCACTAACAACAAACAACACTAACACCCTAACAACAAACAACCCTAAACCCCTAACATCAAAGAACACAAACACCCTAACAACAAACAACTCTAACCCCCTAACAACAAACACTAACCCGCCAAACAACAAACAACCCTAAGCCCTAAAAACCAAAACCACTAACCCACTAACAACAACCCTAACCCACTAACAACAAACAGCCCTAACAACCTAACAACAAACAACACTAACCCCCTAACAACAAACAACCCTAAACCCCTAACAACAAACACTAACCCCCAACAACAAACAACACTAAACCCCTAACAAGAAACTAACCTAACCCCGTAACAACAAACAACACTAACCCCGTAACAACAAACAACCCTAACCCCGTAGCAACAAACAACCCTAACCCCCAAACAACAAAAAACCCTAACCCCCTAACAACAAACAATCCTAACCCCCGAACAACCAACAACACTAACCACCTAACCACAATAAAGACTAACACCCGAACAACAAAAACCACTAAACCCCAACAAGAAACAACCCTAAACCCCTAACAACAAACAACACTAACCCCCTAACAACAAACAACCCTAACCAAACAACAAACAAACCTAACCCACTAACAACAAACAACACTAACACCCTAACAACAAACAACCCTAACCCCTGACAACAAACAACACTAACACCCTAACAACAAACAACCCTAACCCCTAACAACAAACAACACTAACCCCCTAACAACAAACAAAACTAAACTCCTAACATCTAAGAACACTAACACCCTAACAACACAAAACACTAACACCCTAACAACAAACACTAACCCCCAGACAACAAACAACCCTAACCCGTAAAAACCAAAAACACTAAACCACTAACAACAAACAACCCTAACCCACTAACAACAAACAACACTAACCTCCTAACAACAAACAACCCTAAACCCCTAACATCAAACAACACTTACCCACTAACAACACAAAACACTAACACCCTAACAACAAACAACACTAACACCCTAACAACAAAAACCACTAAACCCCAACAAGAAACAACCCTAAACCCCTAACAACAAACACTAACCCCCTAACAACAAACAACACTAAACCCCTAACAAGAAACTACCCTAACCCCGTAACAACAAACAACACTAACCCCGTAACAACAAACAACCCTAACCCCCAAACAACAAACAACCCTAACCCCCTAACAACAAACAATCCTAACCCCCGAACAACCAACAACACTAACCCCCTAACCACAGTAAACACTAACACCCTAACAACAAAAACCACTAAACCCCAACAAGAAACAACCCTAAACCCCTAACAACAAACAACACTAACCCCCTAACAACAAACAACCCTAACCAAACAACAAAAAACCCTAACCCACTAACATCAAACAACACTAACACCCTAACAACAAACAACCCTAACCCCCTAACAAAAAACAACAGTAACACCCTAACAACAAAAACCACTAAACCCCAACAAGAAACAACCCTAAACCCCTAACAACAAACAACACTAACCCCCTAACAGCAAACAACCCTAACCAAACAACAAACAAACCTAACCCACTAAAAACAAACAACACTAACCCCGTAACAACAAACAACCCATACCCCCCAACAGCAAACAACAGTAACACCCTAACAACAAAAACCAGTAAACCCCAACAAGAAACAACCCTAAACCCCTAACAAGAAACAACACTAACCCCTAACAACAAACAACCCAAACCTAGCAAGAAACAAACCTAACCCACTAACAACAAACAACACTAACACCCTAACAACAAACAACCCTAAACCCCTAACATCAAAGAACACAAACACCCTAACAACAAACAACTCTAACCCCCTAACAACAAACACTAACCCGCCAAACAACAAACAACCCTAACCCCTAAAAACCAAAACCAATAACCCACTAACAACAACCCTAACCCACTAACAACAAACAGCCCTAACAACCTAACAACAAACAACACTAACCCCCTAAAAACAAACAACCCTAAACCCCTAACATCAAACAACACTAACCCCCTAACAACACAAAACACTAACACCCTAACAACAAAAACCGCTCAACCCCAACAAGAAACAACCCTAAAACCCTAACAACAAGCACTAACCCCCTAACAACAAACAACACTAAACCCCTAACAAGAAACTACCCTAACTCCGTAACAACAAACAACACTAACCCCGTAACAACAAACAACCCTAACCCCCAAACAACAAACAACCCTAACCCCGTAACAACAAACAATCCTAACCCCCGAACAACCAACAACACTAACCCCCTAACCACAATAAACACTAACACCCGAACAACAAAAACCACTAAACCCCAGCAAGAAACAACCCTAAACCCCAAACAACAAACAACACTAACCCCCTAACAACAAACAACCCTAACCAAACAACAAACAAACCTAACCCACTAACAACAAACAACACTAACACCCTAACAACAAACAACCCTAACCCCTAACAACAAACAACACTAACACCCTAACAACAAACAACCCTAACCCCTAACAACAAACAACACTAACCCCCTAACAACAAACAAAACTAAACTCCTAACATCAAAGAACACTAACACCCTAACAACACAAAACACTAACACCCTAACAACAAACACTAACCCCCAGACAACAAACAACCCTAACCCGTAAAAACCAAAAACACTAAACGACTAACAACAAACAACCCTAACCCACTAAAAACAAACAACACTAACCTCCTAACAACAACCCTAAACCCCTAATATCAAACAACACTAACCTCCTAACAACACAAAACACTAACACCCAAACAACAAACAACACTAACACCCTAACAACAAAAACCACTAAACCCCAACAAGAAACAACCCTAAACCCCAAACAACAAACACTAACCCCCTAACAACAAACAACCCTAACCAAACAACAAAAAACCCTAACCCACTAACATCAAACAACACTAACACCCTAACAACAAACAACCCTAACCCCCTAACAAAAAACAACAGTAACACACTAACAACAAAAACCACTAAACCGCAACAAGAAACAACCCTAAAACCCTAACAACAAACAACACTAACCCCCTAACAACAAACAACCCTAACCAAACAACAAACAAACCTAACCCACTAACAACAAACAACACTAACACGCGAACAACAAACAACCCTAACCCCCCAACAGCAAACAACAGTAACACCCTAACAACAAAAACCAGTAAACCCCAACAAGAAACAACCCTAAACCCCTAACAAGAAACAACACTAACCCCCTAACAACAAACAACCCTAACCAAACAAGAAACAAACCTAACCCACTAACAACAAACAACACTAACACCCTAACAACAAACAACCCTAAACCCCTAACATCAAAGAACACAAACACCCTAACAACAAACAACTCTAACCCCCTAACAACAAACACTAACCCGCCAAACAACAAACAACCCTAAGCCCTAAAAACCAAAACCACTAACCCACTAACAACAACCCTAACCCACTAACAACAAACAGCCCTAACAACCTAACAACAAACAACACTAACCCCCTAACAACAAACAACCCTAAACCCCTAACAACAAACACTAACCCCCAACAACAAACAACACTAAACCCCTAACAAGAAACTAACCTAACCCCGTAACAACAAACAACACTAACTTCGTAACAACAAACAACCCTAACCCCGTAGCAACAAACAACCCTAACCCCCAAACAACAAAAAACCCTATCCCCCTAACAACAAACAATCCTAACCCCCGAACAACCAACAACACTAACCCCCTAACCACAATAAAGACTAACACCCGAACAACAAAAACCACTAAACCCCAACAAGAAACAACCCTAAACCCCTAACAACAAACAACACTAACCCCCTAACAACAAACAACCCTAACCAAACAACAAACAAACCTAACCCACTAACAACAAACAACACTAACACCCTAACAACAAACAACCCTAACCCCTGACAACAAACAACACTAACACCCTAACAACAAACAACCCTAACCCCTAACAACAAACAACACTAACCCCCTAACAACAAACAAAACTAAACTCCTAACATCTAAGAACACTAACACCCTAACAACACAAAACACTAACACCCTAACAACAAACACTAACCCCCAAAAAACAAACAACCCTAACCCGTAAAAACCAAAAACACTAAACCACTAACAACAAACAACCCTAACCCACTAACAACAAACAACACTAACCTCCTAACAACAAACAACCCTAAACCCCTAACATCAAACAACACTTACCCACTAACAACACAAAACACTAACACCCTAACAACAAACAACACTAACACCCTAACAACAAAAACCACTAAACCCCAACAAGAAACAACCCTAAACCCCTAACAACAAACACTAACCCCCTAACAACAAACAACACTAAACCCCTAACAAGAAACTACCCTAACCCCGTAACAACAAACAACACTAACCCCGTAACAACAAACAACCCTAACCCCCAAACACCAAACAACCCTAACCCCCTAACAACAAACAATCCTAACCCCCGAACAACCAACAACACTAACCCCCTAACCACAGTAAACACTAACACCCTAACAACAAAAACCACTAAACCCCAACAAGAAACAACCCTAAACCCCTAACAACAAACAACACTAACCCCCTAACAACAAACAACCCTAACCAAACAACAAAAAACCCTAACCCACTAACATCAAACAACACTAACACCCTAACAACAAACAACCCTAACCCCCTAACAAAAAACAACAGTAACACCCTAACAACAAAAACCACTAAACCCCAACAAGAAACAACCCTAAACCCCTAACAACAAACAACACTAACCCCCTAACAGCAAACAACCCTAACCAAACAACAAACAAACCTAACCCACTAACAACAAACAACACTAACCCCGTAACAACAAACAACCCATACCCCCCAACAGCAAACAACAGTAACACCCTAACAACAAAAATCAGTAAACCCCAACAAGAAACAACCCTAAACCCCTAACAAGAAACAACACTAACACCCTAACAACAAACAACACTAACACCCTAACAACAAGAACCACTAAACCCCAACAAGAAACAACCCTAAAACCCTAACAACAAACACTAACCCCCTAACAATAAACAACACTAAACCCCTAACAAGAAACTACCCTAACCCCGTAACAACAAACCACACTTACCCCGTAACAACAAACAACCCTAACCCCCAAACAACAAACAACCCTAACCCCCTAACAACAAACAATCCGAACCCCCGAACAACCAACAACACTAACCCCCTAACCACAGTATACACTAACACCCTAACAACAAAAACCACTAAACCCCTACAAGAAACAACCCTAAACCCCTAACAACAAACAACACTAACCCCCTAACAACAAAAAACCCTAACCAAACAACAAAAAACCCTAACCCACTAACAACAAACAACACTAACACCCTAACAACAAACAACCCTAACCCCCTAACAACAAACAACAGTAACACCCTAACCAGAAACAACCCTAACCCCCTAACAACAAACAACACTAACCCCCACCAACAAACAACCCTAAACCCCTAACATCAAAGAACACTAACACCCTAACAACAAACAACACTAACCCCCTAACAACAAACACTAACCCCCAAACAACAAACAACCCTAACCCCTAAAAACCAAAAACACTAACCCACTAACAACAAACAAGGTTAGGGTTAGGGGAGGGGTAAGGTTAGGGTTAAGGCGAGGTTTACGGTAAAGGGTAGGGCTAGGTTAGGGTTAGGTTTAGAGTTAGAGCTAGTACTAGGGTTTAGGGTAAGAGGTAGGGTCAGGTTTAGAGTTTTTGTTAGTTTTAGGGTGGAGTTAAGGTTAAGCTTAGCGTTAGGGTAAGTGTTAGGTTTAGGTCAGGGTTAAGGTTAGGATTAGGGATAGGGTTAGGGTTAGGGAAAGGGTTAGGTGTTCTTGGGAGGGTTAGTGTTAGGTTTACACTTAAGCTGATGTTTTGCAGTGTTACGGTTAGGTCAGGGTTGTTGTTAGGGTTAGGATGAGGTTTAGGTAAAAAAAAAAAAATTATTTATTTATTTTTTTTAGGGTTAGGTTTAGATTTAGGGTTAAGGTTAGGCTTAGGTTTATCTTGAAATTTATGTTAAGGATGAGGGTTAGGGTTAGCGTTAGGGTTAGGTGTTTGGGTTAAGGTTAGGGTTAGGTTTAGGGTTTGGGTTAGGGTTCGGTGTTTCGGTTAATGTTAGGGTCAGGTTTAGGGTAAGGGTTAGGGTTCGGTATAGGATCAGGCTTAGAGTTAGGGTTAGAATTAGGGTTAGTGGTTAGGGTTAGGCTTAGGGTTAAGGTTAGGTTTAGGCTAAACATCAGGATTTGATTTCGAGTTAGGTGTTAGTGTTTCGGTTAGGTTTAGGGTAGGTTTATATTTAAGGTTAGGTTAAGAGTTAGATTTATGTTTACAGTTAAGGTGAGGGTTTTGAGTAAGTGTTACATTTAGGGTTAGGGTTAGGTGTAGGGCTAGGGCTATGGTTAGGTTTAGATTTCGGGTTACCGGTTAGGGTTAGGTTTAAGTTTATGGTAGGGTAAAGTTAGGGTTAAGGTTTGGTTAGGGTTAGGGTCAGGGTTAGGATTAGGATTAGGTTTAGGGTGAGGGTTAGGGTCAGAGTTATTGTAAGGGTTAGGTTTGGGGTTACAGGTGGGTCAAGGTTAAGGTTACGGTCAGGGTTAAAAGTTAGGGTGTGCTTTAGATTAGGGATAGGGTGAAGTTTAAGATAGGGTGAGGGTTAGGGTTATGGCTAAGGTTTGCTTGAGTTTTCAGGTGAGTGTTAAGGTTATGTTTAGGGTTAGGAATAAGTTTATGGGTTCTGTTTACTTTTAGGGTTAGGGGTAGATTTTAGGTTAGGGTTAAGTTCAGTCTTACGGTTAGGGTTAGGTTTACGGTTTGTGTTAGGCATTGTGGTTGGTGTGAGGATTAGGTTTAGGATTAGGGTTGGGTAGGGTTAGGATTCTGGTTATGGTAAGGTGTTAGGGATTAGAGGAGTAGTTTTGGGTTAGGGCTTGGGTGAGGGTTCCGGTTAGGCATTGTGGTTCTGGTCATGGTTAGGTTTGGTTTAGGGTTAGGGTTAGTTTTATGATTAGGTTTAGGGTTAGTGTTAGAGTTAGGGTTAGGCTTTGGTGCTAGGGGTTAGGTTTTGGGTTAGGGTTAGGGTTATCGTTAGGGCTTAGGTTTTCAGGTGAGTGTTTGGGTTAGGGTTAGGGATAGCATTAGGGTTAGCTTTTGGGGGTACGGTTAGGGGTTAGGTGAGGGTTACAGTTAGTATTGCAGTTAAGGTTAGGTTTTAGGGCAAGTGTTAGGATTAGGGTTAGAGTTAGAGTTAGGGTTAGGTGCAGGGTTAGGTGCAGGGTAAGTTTTAGATTCAAGTCCTGGTTTAGGGTTAGAGTTAGTGTTCTATTTAGGGTCAAGTTTAGAGTTCAGCTTAGGTTTAGGATTAGGTCTATTGTTGGGCTTAGGATTAGGGTTAGGTTCAGAGCTATTGTAAGGCTTAGGTTTAGGGTTACAGATGGACTAGCTTTACGGTTAGAGTTAGGTTTAAGGTTAGGGTTTGGGCTAGGTTTACGTTTACGGTTATGGTTAGGGTTAGGATTTGGTTGAAGCTTAGCATAGGCTGAGGGTTACTTTTAGGGTTAGGGCTAGAGTTTGGGTTTGTGTTCAGGTTAGTGTTATGGTTAGATTTAGGGTCCAGTTTAGGGTTAGGGGTTAGGTTTAGTGTTAGGGTTAGTTTTAGGTTTAGGGTTAGTGTGAAGTTTAGGTTAAGGGTGAGAGCTAGGGTTAGGGTTAGGATTAGGGTTAGTGTTAGACGTTAGGTTTAGGGTGCTAGTTTTAGGTTTATGGTTAGGGTAGGTTTAAGTTTAGGGTGAATGTTAGGGTTAGTGTTCGATTAGGGTTACTGTTCGTGTTAGGGTTACAGTTAGGGTTAGGGATAGCATTAGGTTTAGTGTTAGGAATATAGTTAGGCGTTAGGGTGAGGGTTGGGGATATGGTGAGGGTTAGGTTTAGGTTTACAGTTAAGGTGAGGGTTTAGGGTAATTGTTATGGTTAGGGTTAGAGTTAGGGTCATGGTGAAGTTTCAGGTAATAGTGGGGTTCAGGGTTAATGTTAGATTTAGGGTTAAGGTTAGTGTTAGGGTTAGGTTTAGATTAGGGTTAAGGTAGCGGTCAGGTTAGGGTTAAGACTAGGTTTACGGTAAAGTGTAAGGCTAGGTTAGGGTTAGGTTTAGAGTTAGTGCTAGGGCTTAGGGTTAGGGTTAAGGTCAGGTTTAGAGTTATTGTTAGGTTTACGGTTAAGGTTAGGGTAGAGTTAAGGTTAAGGTTAAGTTTAAGGTTAGGGTAAGAGTTAGGTTTACGTCAGGTTTAGGGTTAGGATGAGGGATAGGGTTAGGGAAAGGGTTAGGGTTTCATGTGAGGATTAGTGTTATGTTTACATGAAGCTGATGTTTTTGGGTGCTACAGTAAGGTTCAGGGTTAGAGTTAGGTTAGTTTAGAGTTAGGGCTAGAGTATGGTGATAGTGCTTTAGGCTTAGGTTTAGGGTGAAATTTAGGTTAAGGATGAGGGTTAGGGTTGGGGTAGGTGTTTGGATTAATGTTAGGGTCAGGTTTAGGGTTTGGGTTTAGAGTTCAGGTTAGATTCAGGGTTAGGGTTAGATTTAGGTTTAGGGTTAGGGTTAGGTTTAGTGTTAGTTTAGCTTAGGGTTAGGGTTTGAATGAAGTTAGGGTAGGTTTAGGGTTATGGTTAGGTTGAAATTTTGGTTAAGTGTGAGGGTTTGGTTTCGGGTTAGGGTTAGAGTTAGGATTAGTGGTTAGGGTTAGGTTTAGGGTTAAGGTTAGGTTTAGGCTAAGCATTAGGGTTAGAGTTAGGGTTAGTGGTTAGTGTTTCAGTTAGGTTTAGGATAGGGTTATAATTAGGGTTAAGTTTAGGGTTACGGTAAGAGTTAGATTTACGTTTACAGTTAAGGTGAGGGTTTTGCGTAACTGTTACGGTTAGGGTAGGGCTAGGTTTAGGGTTAGAGTTGGGTTAGGGGTTAGGTTTAGGTTAAGTTTAGGGTAGGCTTAAAGTTAGGGTTAAGGTTAGGTTAGGGTTACGTCAGGGTTAGGATTAGAATTAGGTTTCGGGCGAGGGTTAGTGTCAGAGTTATTATAAGGGTTAGGTTGAGGGTTACAGATGGGCCAAGGTTAAGGTTAGGGTTAGGTTTAGGGGTAGGATTAGGGTTAAAGTTAGGGTTAGCTTTAGGTTAGGGATAGGGTGAAGTAAAGTAGGGTGAGGGTTAGGGTTATGGCTAAGGTTTGGGTTCGTTTTCAGGTTAGTGCTAAGTTTATGTTTAGGGTTAGGGTTAAGTTTATGGGTTGTGTTTAGTTTTAGGGTTAGGGTTAGATTTTAGGTTAGGGTTAAGTTAAGTGTAACAGTTAGGGTTACGATTTGTGTTAGGCATTGTGGTTGGGGTGAGTGTTAGGTTTATGGTTAGGGTTGGGTAGAGTTAGGATTATGGTTATGGTAAGGTGTTAGGGTTTAGAGGTGTAGTTTAGGGTTAGGGTTTGGGTGAGGGTTTCGGTTAGGCATTGTGGTTCTGGTCATGGTTAAGTTTGGTTCAGTGTTAAGGTTAGGTTTATGATTAGGTTTCGGGTTAGTGTTAGAGTTAGGGTGAGGGATAGTGTTAAGGTTTAGCTTAGGTTTGGTGTTATAGGTTAGGGTTTGCGTTAGGGTTAGTGTTCTCTTTATGGCTTAGGGGTTTCAGGTTAGTGTTGTGGTTAGGGCTAGGGTTAGCATTAGGGTTAGGGTTGTGGGCTACGGTTAGGGGTTAGAGTGAAGGCTACGGTTAGTTTTACAGTTAAGGTGAGGGTTTAGGGTAAGTGTTATGATTAGGGTTAGAGTTCGAGTTAGGGTTAGGTTTAGGGTTAGGGTTAGGTGTAGGGTAATATTTAGGTTTACGTCCAAGTTTAGGGTTCGAGTTAGTGCTGTATTTAGGGTCAGAGCTAGTGTTCTATTTAGGGTCAAGTTTAGAGTTAGGGTTAGGTTTAGGATTAGGATTATGTTTAGGGTTAGGGTTAGGTTCAGGCCTATCGTAAGGGTTAGGTTTAGGGTTTCAGATGGACTAGTGTTATGGTTAGAGTTAGGTTTAAGGTAAGGGTTTTGCATAGGTTTAGGTTAGGGCTAAGGTTAGGGTTAGGGTTTGGATGATGTTTAGGCTAGGGTGAGGGTTATTTTTATGGTTAGGGCTGGAGTTTGGGTTTGTGCTCACGTTACTTTTAAGGTCAGGTTTAGGGTTTGGATTAGGGTTAGGGGTTATGTTTAGGGTTAGATTTACGAACAGGGTTAGTATTAGTGTGAAGTTCAGGTTAAGTGGGAGGGTTAGGATAAGGGTTAGGATTAGGGTTAGAATTATAATGTTAGACATTAGGTTTAGGGTGTTAGGTTTAGGTTCATGGTTAGGCTAGTCTTAAGTTTAAGGTTAATGTTAGGGTTAGGATTAGATTAGGGTTACTCTTCGTGTTAGAGTTAGGGTTAGGGATAAGTTTCGGGATAGCATTAGGTTTAGGGTTGGGGACACGGTTAAGGGTTAGGGTGTGTGTTAGTGTTAGTTTTACCGTTAAGGAGAGGGTTTAGGTTAATTGTTATGGTTAGGGTTAGAGTTAGAGTTAGGGTTAGGGTTAGGGTGAAGTTTCAGTTAATAGTGAGGGTTAGGGTTAAGGTTAGAGTTAGGGTTAAGGTTAGTGTCAGGGTTAGGTTTAGGGTTAGGGTTATGGTAGGGGTAAGGTTACTGTGAAGGCTAGGTTTACAGTAAAGGGTAGTGCTGGGTTAGGGTTAGGGTTACGTTTAGAGTTATTGTTAGGCTTAAGTTTAGGGTTAGGGTAGAGTTAATGTTAGGGTTAATTTTAGGGTTAGGGTAAGGGTTAGGTTTAGTTCAGGGTTAGGGCTAGGATTAGGGATAGGGTTAGGATTGGGGGATGGGTTAGGGATTCTTGTGAGGGTTGGTGTCAGGTTTACAGTTAAGCTGATGTTTTAGGGTGTTACAGTTAGGGTTAGGGTTAGAGTTAGGGTTAGGATTAGGTTTATGCTTAGGATTAGGGTTAGGGTTAGGGTCAGGGTTAGGTGGAGATCTAGTGTCATGTTTAGGTTGTTTTTTTAGTTTTAGGGTTAGGCTTAGTGTGAAGTTTATTTCAATTATGAGGTTTAGGGTTAGGGGTTAGGGTTAGGTTATGTTTAGTTTTAGGTTTGGGGTTAGTGTTAGCGTTAGGGTTAGTTTTAGTTTTGGTTAGGGTTTGAATGAATTTAAGGTAGGTTTAGCGTTATGGTTAGGGTGAAATTTTGGTTAAGGGTGAGGGTTTGTTTTAGGTTTAGGGTTAGGGTTAGAGTTCGGGTGAGTGTTTATGTTTTAGGTTTAAGGTTAAGTTTAGGTTTAGGCTAATGATTAGGTTTAGAGTTAGGGTTAGGGGTTATTGTTTCGGTAAGGTTTAGGGTAGGGTTCTGTTTAGGGTTAAGAATAGTGTTAGGGTAAGAGTTAGAGTTCCATTTACAGTTGAGTGTTTTGGGTGTTACTGTTAGGGGTAGGGCTAGGGTTACAGTTAGAGTTAGGGTTAGAGGTTAGGGTTAGGTGTAAGTTTATGGTAGCCTTAATGTTAGGTTAAGGTTAGGTTAGGGTTAGGGTCAGGGTTAGGATTAGGTTTAGGGTGAGGGTTAGGGTCAGAGATATTGTAAGGGTTAGGTTTAGGGTTACAAGTGGGCCATGGTTAAGGTTAGGGTTAGGTTTAGGGTTAAAGTTAGGGTTAGCTTTAGGTTAGGGATAGGATGAAGTTTAAGATAGGGTGAGGGTTAGGGTTATGGCTAAGGTTTGGGTTAGTTTTCAGGTTAGTGTTAAGGTTATGTTTAGGGTTAGGGTTAAGTTTATGGGTTGTGTTTAGTTTTAGGGTTAGGGTTAGATTTTAGGTTAGGGTTAAGTTTAGTGTAAACAGCTAAGGTTACGGTTTGTGTTAGGCATTGTGGTTGGGGTGAGGTTTAGGTTTAGGGTTAGGGTTATGTATGCTTAGGATTATGGTTATGGTAAGGTGTTAGGGGTTAGAAGTGTAGTTTAGGGTTAGGGGTGGGTGAGGGTTCTGGTAAAGCATTGTGGTTCTGACCATGGTTAGGTTTGGTTTAGGGTTACGGTTAGGTTTATGATTAGGTTTCAGGTTAGTGTTCGAGTTAGAGTTAAGGTTTGGGTTAGGCTTTGGTGTTAGGGGTTAGGGTTTGGGTTATGGTTAGGTGTAGGGCAATATTTAGGTTTAGGTGCCGGTTTAGTGTTAGAGTCAGTGTTCAATTTAGGGTCAAGGTTAGATTTAGGGTTAGGGTTAGGTTTAGGTCTAGGGTTAGGATTAGGTTTAGGGTTAGGTTCAGGGCTATTGTAAGGGTTAGGTTTAGGGTTACATTTGGACTAGCATTATGGTTAGAGTTATGTTCAAGGATAGGGTTTGGGTTAGGTTTAGGTTTAGAGTTAGGGTTGGATGAAGTTTAGGATAGGGTGAGGGTTATTTTTATGGTTTGGGCTAAAGTTTCGTTTTGTGTTCAGCTTAGTGGTAAGGTTAGGTTTAGGGTTCGGTTTTGGGTTAAGGGTTATGTTTAGGGTTTGGGTTACGGTTTGGTTTAGGGTTAGTGTGAAGTTTAGGTTAAGGGTGAGGGTTAGGATAAAGGTTAGGATTAGGTTTATGGTAAGGTGTTAGTGGTTAGAGGTGTAGTTTAGGGTTAGGGTTTGGGTGAGGGTTTCGGTTAGGCATTGTGGTTCTGGTCATGGTTAAGTTTGGTTCAGTGTTAGGGTTAGGTTTATGATTAGGTTTCGGATTAGTGTTAGAGTTAGGGTGAGGGATAGTGTTAAGGTTTAGGTTAGGTTTTGGTGTTATATTTTAGGGTTTGCGTTAAGGTTTGCGTTAAAAAGAAAAGAGAATAACAAGAGGCCTTTTCTCCCCGGCTGCTCTGCCAAGCCCTTCCAGCTAAAACTATGTCGTTGCTCCTCTGGAAGGATCCCTGCACCGTGACGTAGTTTTTCAGAAGAAGCCTTGCGTTTGCAAGAGCAAATGAGGAATTCGTTGCAGGAAAGAGGAAGGAAAGAAAGTTTCTCTCCTTCTGCCTGCTTTGCTCAGAGGACTGGATGAAGTCAGGGAGTTCTCCCTTTCACTGAGAAACGTGCAGGCTGCTGTTGCCTGTGTGCTCTCTTTTTTGCAAAAGAGTCTGCAGTTCCACGCTTTGAACCGTGGAAACGCGCCAGGCTCTGCTAAGATTTCCCCCGGCGCTTCGTTTGCCCTGGGCCAAAGCGAGCCTTCACATTAGCTGAACGCTAACACTGCATACTCGTTCCACTTCCAGATCAGGGCTACCGCGAGGCAGTTCTCCGGGGGAAAACGGCCCTTCGCGAAGGGCAGATCTGTCGAGCTCATTGCGGGAAAGCGAAAGCAAAGGACGCTTTTCTCCCTCCAACCGCTTTCGTCAGAGGAACGGGGGAAGTCACAGTGTTCTTTCTCTCACTGAGATACACACAATCTGATGTTGCCTCTGAGCTCCGTTGCTGGCATAGAACTGAAACGGACATACATTCCTGTGGGGAAACACAGGGCTTTGCTAGGATTTCTCTAGGAAGTGTGTTTTCCCTGGGCCTCACTGTAGCAACACTATCTCGCCAGGGCAACACTGCATGGGATTTCCTCTGCCAGGAGAGAGCTGCTGCTTTGTAGTTTGTGCTAGGAAACCTTGCTTTGGCAAGTGGCAATTGACCGCAGTGAGGCAGAAAGAAAAGAGAACAGCAAGAGACCTTTTCTCCCCAGCTGCTCAGCCAAGCCCGTCCAGCTAAAACTATGTCGTTGCTCCTCTGGAAGGATCCCTGCACCGTGACGTAGTTTTTCAGAAGAAGCCTTGCGTTTGCAAGAGCAAATGAGGAATTCGTTGCAGGAAAGAGGAAGGAAAGAAAGTTTCTCTCCTTCTGCCTGCTTTGCTCAGAGGACTGGATGAAGTCAGGGAGTTCTCCCTTTCACTGAGAAACGTGCAGGGTGCTGTTGCCTGGGCGCTCTCTTCTTTGCAAAAGAGTCTGCAGTTCCACGCTTTGAACCGTGGAAAGGCGCCGGGCTCTGCTAAGATTTCCCCCGGCGCTTCCTTTGCCCTGGGCCAAAGCGAGCCTTCACAATAGCTGAACGCTAACACTGCATACTCGTTCCACTTCCAGAACAGGGCTACCGCGAGGCAGTTCTCCGGGGGAAAACGGCCCTTCGCGAAGGGCAGATCTGTCGAGCTCATTGCGGGAAAGCGAAAGCAAAGGACGCTTTTCTCCCTCCAACCGCTTTTGTCAGAGGAAGGGGGGAAGTCACAGTGTTCTTTCTCTCACTGAGATACACACAATCTGACGTTGCCTCTGAGCTCCGTTGCTGGCAAAGAACTGAAACGGACATACATTCCTGTGGGGAAACACAGGGCTTTGCTAGGATTTCTCTAGGCAGTGTGTTTTCCCTGGGCCTCACTGTAGCAACACTATCTCGCCAGGGCAACACTGCATGGGATTTCCTCTGCCAGGAGAGAGCTGCTGCTTTGTAGTTTGTGCTAGGAAACCTTGCTTTGGCAAGTGGCAATTGACCGCAGTGAGGCAGAAAGAAAAGAGAACAGCAAGAGACCTTTTCTCCCCAGCTGCTCAGCCAAGCCCTTCCAGCTAAAACTATGTCGTTGCTCCTCTGGAAGGATCCCTGCACCGTGACGTAGTTTTTCAGAAGAAGCCTTGCGTTTGCAAGAGCAAATGAGGAATTCGTTGCAGGAAAGAGGAAGGAAAGAAAGTTTCTCTCCTTCTGCCTGCTTTGCTCAGAGGACTGGATGAAGTCAGGGAGTTCTCCCTTTCACTGAGAAACGTGCAGGGTGCTGTTGCCTGGGCGCTCTCTTCTTTGCAAAAGAGTCTGCAGTTCCACGCTTTGAACCGTGGAAAGGCGCCGGGCTCTGCTAAGATTTCCCCCGGCGCTTCCTTTGCCCTGGGCCAAAGCGAGCCTTCACAATAGCTGAACGCTAACACTGCATACTCGTTCCACTTCCAGAACAGGGCTACCGCGAGGCAGTTCTCCGGGGGAAAACGGCCCTTCGCGAAGGGCAGATCTGTCGAGCTCATTGCGGGAAAGCGAAAGCAAAGGACGCTTTTCTCCCTCCAACCGCTTTTGTCAGAGGAACGGGGGAAGTCACAGTGTTCTTTCTCTCACTGAGATACACACAATCTGACGTTGCCTCTGAGCTCCGTTGCTGGCAAAGAACTGAAACGGACATACATTCCTGTGGGGAAACACAGGGCTTTGCTAGGATTTCTCTAGGCAGTGTGTTTTCCCTGGGCCTCACTGTAGCAACACTATCTCGCCAGGGCAACACTGCATGGGATTTCCTCTGCCAGGAGAGAGCTGCTGCTTTGTAGTTTGTGCTAGGAAACCTTGCTTTGGCAAGTGCCAATTGACCGCAGTGAGGCAGAAAGAAAAGAGAACAGCAAGAGACCTTTTCTCCCCAGCTGCTCAGCCAAGCCCTTCCAGCTAAAACTATGTCGTTGCTCCTCTGGAAGGATCCCTGCACCGTGACGTAGTTTTTCAGAAGAAGCCTTGCGTTTGCAAGAGCAAATGAGGAATTCGTTGCAGGAAAGAGGAAGGAAAGAAAGTTTCTCTCCTTCTGCCTGCTTTGCTCAGAGGACTGGATGAAGTCAGGGAGTTCTCCCTTTCACTGAGAAACGTGCAGGCTGCTGTTGCCTGGGCGCTCTCTTCTTTGCAAAAGAGTCTGCAGTTCCACGCTTTGAACCGTGGAAAGGCGCCGGGCTCTCCTAAGATTTCCCCCGGCGCTTCGTTTGCCCTGGGCCAAAGTGAGCCTTCACATTCGCTGAACGTTAACACTGCATACTCGTTCCACTTCCAGAACAGGGCTACCGCGAGGCAGTTCTCCGGGGGAAAACGGCCCTTCGCGAAGGGCAGATCTGTCAAGCTCATTGCGGGAAAGGGAAAGCAAAGGACGCTTTTCTCCCTCTAACTGCTTTCGTCAGAGGAACGGGGGAAGACACAGTATTCTTTCTCTCACTGAGATACACACAATCTGACGTTGCCTCTTTGCTCCGTTGCTGGCGAAGAACTGAAACGGACATACATTCCTGTGGGGAAACACAGGGCTTTGCTAGGATTTCTCTAGGCAGTGTGTTTTCCCTGGGCCTCACTGTAGCAACACTATCTCGGCAGGGCAACACTGCATGGGATTTCCTCTGCCAGAAGAGAGCTGCTGCTTTGTAGTTTGTGCTGGGAAACCTTGCTTTGGCAAGTGCCAATTGACCGCAGTTAGGCAGAAAGAAAAGAGAATAGCAAGAGGCCTTTTCTCCCCGGCTGCTCTGCCAAGCCCTTCCAGCTAAAACTATGTCATTGCTCCTCTGGAAGGATCCCTGAACCGTGACGTAGTTTTTCAGAAGAAACCTTGCATTTGCAAGAGCAAATGAGGAATTCGTTGCAGGAAAGAGGACGGAAAGAAAGTTTCTCTTCTTCTGCCTGCTTTGGTCAGACGACTGGATGAAGTCAGGGAGTTCTCCCTTTCACTGAGAAACGTGCAGGGTGCTGTTGCCTGGGCGCTCTCTTCTTTGCAAAAGAGTCTGCAGTTCCACGCTTTGAACCGTGGAAAGGCGCCGGGCTCTGCTAAGATTTCCCCCGGCGCTTCCTTTGCCCTGGGCCAAAGCGAGCCTTCACAATAGCTGAACGTTAACACTGCATACTCGTTCTACTTCCAGAACAGGGCTACCGCGAGGCAGTTCTCCAGGGGAAAACGGCCCTTCGCGAAGGGCAGATCTGTCGAGCTCATTGCGGGAAAGCGAAAGCAAAGGACGCTTTTCTCCCTCTAACTGCTTTCGTCAGAGGAATTGGGGAAGTCACATTGTTCTTTCTCTCACTGAGATACACACAATCTGACGTTGCCTCTGAGGTGCGTTGCTGGCAAAGAAGTGAAATGGACATACATTCCTGTGGGGAAACACAGCGGTTTGCTAGGATTTCTCTAGGCAGTGTGTTTTAAACCCCTAACAACAAACAACACTAACCCCCTAACAACAACCAACATTAACCCCTAACAACAAACAACTCTAACCCGCTGACAACAAACAATCCTAACCACCTAACAACAAACAACACTCACCCCCAAAAAACAAATTACCCTAAAACCCTAAAAACAAAAAACAGTAAGCCCCTAACAACAAATAGTACTAAGCGACTAACAACCAAAAAGACAACCCACTAACAACAGCCAACACTAACCCCCTAACAACAAACAGCACTAACACCCGAACAACACCACTAAACCGCAACAAGAAACAACCTTAAACACATAACAACAAGCAACACTAACCCCCTAACAACAAACAACATTAACACCCTAACAACAAACATCCCTAACCCCCTAACAGCAAACAACGCTAACCCCCTAAAAACAAACAACACGAACCCCCAACAACAAACAACCCTTACCCCCAACAACAAACAACCCTAACCCCCTAACAACGAACAAAACTAACCCCCTAACAACCAACACACTAACCCCCTAACCACAAACAAAACTAACCCCCTAACAACAAACAATCCTAACGCCCGAAAATCCAAAAACACTAACCCCCTAACCACAATAAACACTAACACCCTAACAACAAAAACCACTAAACCCCAAGAAGAAACAACCCTAAACCCCTAACAACAAACACTAACGCCGTAACAACAAACAACACTAAATCCCTAACAAGAAACTACCCTAACCCCGTAACAACAAACAACACTAACCCCGTAACAACAAACAACCCTAACCCCCAAACAACAAGCAACCCTAACGCCCTAACAACAAACAATCCTAACCTCCGAACAACCAACAACACTAACCCCCTAACCACAGTAAACATTAACACCCTAACAACAAAAGCCACTAAAACCCAAGAAGAAACAACCCTAAACCCCTAACAACAATCAACACTAACCCCCTAAGAACAAACAACCCTAACGAAACAACAAACAACCTTAACCCCTAAAAACAAACAACCCTAACCCCCTAAGAACAAACAGCCCTAACCAAACAACAAACAACCCTAACCGAATGACAACAAACAACACTAACCCCCTAACAAGACACAACACTAACCTCCTAAGAAGAAACAACACTAACCCCCTAACAACAAACAACACTAACCCCCTAACAACAAACAACACTAACACCCTAACAACAACCAACCCTAACCCCCTAAGAACAAACGACACTAACCCCCTAACAACACACTAAACACCTAACAAGAAACTAACCTACCCCGTAACAACAAACAACACTAACCCCATGACAACAAACAACCCTAACCCCCAAACAACAAACAACCCTAACCCCCTAACGACCAACAACACTAACCCCCTAACCACAATAAACAGTAACACCCTAACAAAAAACACTAAACACCAACAAGAAACAACCCTAAACCCCTAACAACACACAACACAAACCCCCTAACAACAAACAACCCTGACCAAACAACAAGAAACCCTAACCCACTAACAACAAACAACACTAACACCCTAACAACACAAAACACTAACACCCTAACAACAAACAACACTAACACCCTAACAACAAAAACCACTAAACCCCAACAAGAAACAACCCTAAACTCCTAAAAACAAACACTAACCCCCTAACAACAAACAACACTAAAACCCTAAGAAGAAACTACCCTAACCCCTTAACAACAAACAACACTAACCCCCTAACAAGAAAAAACACTAACCCCCTAAGAAGAAACAACACTAACCCCCTAAGAAGAAACAACACTAACCCCCTAACAACAAACAAAACTAACCCCCTAAGCACAAACAACCCTAAGCAAACAACAAACAACCATAACCCACTAACAACAAAGAACACTAACCCCCTAACAAGAAACTCCTCTAACCCCGTAACAACAAACAACCCTAACCCCTAAAAACAAACAACCCTTACTTGCTAACAACAAACAACCCTAACCAAAAAACAAACAACCCTAACCGACTAACAACAAACAACACTAACCCCCTAACAAGAAACAACACTAACCCCCTAAGAAGAAACAACACTAACCCCCTAACAACAAACAACACTAACCCCCTAACAGCAAACAACACTAACCCCCTAACAACAAAAACCACTAAACCGCAACAAGAAAGAACTCTAAACCCCTAACAACAAACACTAACCCCCTAACAACAAAGAACACTAAACACCTAACAAGAAACTACCCTAACCCCGTAACAACAAACAACACTAACCCCGTAACAACAAACAACCCTAATCCCCAAACAACAAACAACCCTAACCCCCTAACAACAAACAATCCTAACCCCCGAAAAACCAACAACACTAACCCCCTAACCACAATAAACACTAACACCCTAACAACAAAAACCACTAAACCCCAACAAGAAACAACCCTAAACCCCTAACAACAAACAACACTAACCCCCTAACCACAAACAACCCTAACCAAACAACAAACAACCCTAACCCACTAACAACAAAAAACACTAACACCCTAAGAACAAACAACCCTAACCCCCTAACAACAAACAACACTAACCCCCTAACAACAAACAACACTAACCCCCTAACAACAAACAACACTAACCCCCTAAGAACAAACAACAATAACCCCCAACAACGAACAATACTAACCCCCTAATAACAGAAAACCTAACCCCTTATCAACAAACAACCCTAACCCACTAACAAAAAACATCCCTAACACCCTAACAACAAACAACCCTAACCCCCTAACAACAACCAACCCTAACCCCCTAAGAACAAACAACAGTAACCCCCTAAGAACAAACAACAATAACCCCCAACAACGAACAATACTAACCCCCTAACAACACAAAACCTAACCCCTTATCAACAAACAACCCTAACCCACTAACAAAAAACATCCCTAACACCCTAACAACAAACAACCCTAACCCCCTAACAACGAACAACACTAACCCCCTAACAACAAACAACCCTAAACCCCTAACATCAAATAACACTAACACCCTAACAACAAACAACCCTAACCCCCTAACAACAAACACTAACCCCCAAACAACAAAAAACACTAACCCCTAAAATCCAAAAACACTAACCGACTAACAACCAACAACCCTAACCCACTAACAACAAACAACCCTAACACCCTAACAACAAACAACACTAACCCCCTAACAACAAACACTAACCCCCAAACAACAAACAACCCTAAACCCCTAACATCAAACAACACTAACCCCCTAACAACACAAAACACTAACACCCTAACAACAAACAACACTAACCCCCTAACAACAAAGAACACTAACCCCCTAAAAACAAACAACCCTAAACCCCTAACATCAAACAACACTAACCCGCTAACAACACAAAACACTAACACCCTAACAACAAAGAACACTAACACCCTAACAACAAAAACCACTAAACCCCAACAAGAAACAACCCTAAACCCCTAACAACAAACACTAACCCCCTAACAACAAAGAACACTAAACCCCTAACAAGTAACTACCCTAACCCCATAACAACAAACAACACTAACCCCGTAACAACAAACAACCCTAACCCCCAAACAACAAACAACCCTAACGCCCTAACAACAACTAATCCTAACCCCCGAACAACCAACAACACTAACCCCCTAACAACAAACAACCCTAACCCCTAAAAACCAAAAACACTAACCCACTAACAACAAACAACCCTAACTCGCTAACAACAAAAAACCCTAACACCCTAACAACAAACAACACTAACCAAACAACAAATAACCCTAACGACTAACAACAAACAACACTAACCCCCTAACAAGAAACAACACTAACCCACTAACAACAAACAACCCTAACACCCTAACAACAAACAACCCTAACCCCCTAACAACAAACAATCCTAACCCCTGAACAACCAACAACAATAACGCCCTAACCGCAATAAACACTAACACCCTAACAACAAAAACCACTAAAACCCAACAAGAAACAACCCTAAACCCCTAACAACAAACAACACTAACCCCCTAAGAACAAACAACCATAACCAAACAACAAACAACCCTAACCCCTAAAAACAAACAACCCTAACCCCCTAAGAAGAAACAACCCTAACCAAACAACAAAAAACCCTAACCGACTGACAACAAACAAAACTAACCAACTAACAAGAAACAACAGTAACCCCCTAACAAGAAACAACACTAACCCCCTAACAACAAACAACACTGACACCCTAACAACAACCAACCCTAACCCCCTAAGAACAAACAACACTAACCACTAAGAACAAACAATACTAACCCCCAACAACGAACAATACCAACCCCTAACAACACAAAACCTAACCCCTTATCAACAAACAACCCTAACCCACTAACAAAAAAAAACCCTAACACCCTAACAACAAACAACCCTAAACCCCTAACAACAAACAACACTAACCCCAAACAACAAACAACCCTAACCCCTAAAAACCAAAAACACTAACCCACTAACAACAAACAACTCTAACCCCTAACAACAAACAACCCTAAACCCCTAACATCAAACAACACTAACCCCCTAACAACAAACACTAACCCCCTAACAACAAACAACACTAACCCCCTAACAACAAACAACCCTAAACCCCTAACATCAAAGAACACTAACACCTAACAACAAACAACCCTAACCCCTAACAACAAACACTAACCCCCAAACAACAAACAACCCTAACCCCCTAACAACAAACAACCCTAACCAAACAACAAACAATCCTAACCCACTAACAACAAACAACACTAACCCCCAACAACAAACAACCCTAAACCCCTAACATCAAAGAACACTAACACCCTAACAACAAACAACCCTAACCCCCTAACAACAAACATTAACCCCCTAACAACAAACAACACTAACCCCCTAACAACAAACAACCCTAACCAAACAACAAACAATCCTAACCCACTAACAACAAACAACACTAACACCCTAACAACAAACAACCCTAACCCCTGACAACAAACAAAACTAACACCCTAACAACAAACAACCCTAACCCCTAACAACAAACAACACTAACCCCCTAACAACAAACAAAACTAAACTCCTAACATCTAAGAACACTAACACCCTAACAACACAAAACACTAACACCCTAACAACAAACACTAACCCCCAAACAACAAACAACCCTAACCCGTAAAAACCAAAAACACTAAACCACTAACAACAAACAACCCTAACCCACTAACAACAAACAACACTAACCTCCTAACAACAAACAACCCTAAACCCCTAACATCAAACAACACTTACCCACTAACAACACAAAACACTAACACCCTAACAACAAACAACACTAACACCCTAACAACAAAAACCACTAAACCCCAACAAGAAACAACCCTAAACCCCTAACAACAAACACTAACCCCCTAACAACAAACAACACTAAACCCCTAACAAGAAACTACCCTAACCCCATAACAACAAACAACACTAACCCCGTAACAACAAACAACCCTAACCCCCAAACAAGAAACAACCCTAACCCCCTAACAACAAACAATCCTAACCCCCGAACAACCAACAACACTAACCCCCTAACCACAGTAAACACTAACACCCTAACAACAAAAACCACTAAACCCCAACAAGAAACAACCCTAAACCCCTAACAACAAACAACACTAACCACCTAACAACAAACAACCCTAACCAAACAACAAAAAACACTAACCCACTAACATCAAACAACACTAACACCCTAACAACAAACAACCCTAACCCCCTAACAAAAAACAACAGTAACACCCTAACAACAAAAACCACTAAACCCCAACAAGAAACAACCCTAAACCCCTAACAACAAACAACACTAACCCCCTAACAACAAACAACCCTAACCAAACAACAAACAAACCTAACCCACTAACAACAAACAACACTAACACGGGAACAACAAAAAACCCTAACCCCCCAACAGCAAACAACAGTAACACCCTAACAACAAAAACCAGGAAACCCCAACAAGAAACAACCCTAAACCCCTAACAAGAAACAACACTAACCCCCTAACAACAAACAACCCTAACCAAACAAGAAACAAACCTAACCCACTAACAACAAACAACACTAACACCCTAACAACAAACAACCCTAAACCCCTAACATCAAAGAACACAAACACCCTAACAACAAACAACTCTAACCCCCTAACAACAAACACTAACCCGCCAAACAACAAACAACCCTAACCCCTAAAAACCAAAACCACTAAACCACTAACAACAACCCTAACCCACTAACAACAAACAGCCCTAACAACCTAACAACAGACAACACTAACCCCCTAACAACAAACAACCCTAAACCCCTAACGTCAAACAACACTAACCCACTAACAACACAAAACACTAACACCCTAACAACAAAAACCGCTCAACCCCAACAAGAAACAACCCTAAAACCCTAACAACAAGCACTAACCCCCTAACAACAAACAACACTAAACCCCTAACAAGAAACTACCCTAACCCCGTAACAACAAACAACACTAACCCCGTAACAACAAACAACCCTAACCCCCAAACAACAAACAACCCTAACCCCGTAACAACAAACAATCCTAACCCCCGAACAACCAACAACACTAACCCCCTAACCACAATAAACACTAACACCCGAACAACAAAAACCACTAAACCCCAACAAGAAACAACCCTAAACCCCTAACAACAAACAACACTAACCCCCTAACAACAAACAACCCTAACCAAACAACAAACAAACCTAACCCACTAACAACAAACAACACTAACACCCTAACAACAAACAACCCTAACCCCTAACAACAAACAACACTAACACCCTAACAACAAACAACCCTAACCCCTAACAACAAACAACACTAACCCCCTAACAACAAACAAAACTAAACTCCTAACATCAAAGAACACTAACACCCTAACAACACAAAACACTAACACCCTAACAACAAACACTAACCCCAAGACAACAAACAACCCTAACGCGTAAAAACCAAAAACACTAAACCACTAACAACAAACAACCCTAACCCACTAAAAACAAACAACACTAACCTCCTAACAACAACCCTAAAGCCCTAATATCAAACAACACTAACCCCCTAACAACACAAAACACTAACACCCTAACAACAAACAACACTAACACCCTAACAACAAAAACCACTAAACCCCAACAAGAAACAACCCTAAACCCCAAACAACAAACACTAACCCCCTAACAACAAACAACACTAAACCCCTAACAAGAAACTACCCTAACCCCGTAACAACAAACAACACTAACCCCGTAACAACAAACAACCCTAACCCCCAAACAACAAACAACCCTAACCCCCTAACAACAAACAATCCTAACCCCCGAACAACCAACAACACTAACCCCCTAACCACAGAAAACACTAACACCCTAACAACAAAAACCACTAAACCCCAACAAGAAACAACCCTAAACCCCTAACAACAAACAACACTAACCCCCTAACAACAAACAACCCTAACCAAACAACAAAAAACCCTAACCCACTAACATCAAACAACACTAACACCCTAACAACAAACAACCCTAACCCCCTAACAAAAAACAACAGTAACACCCTAACAACAAAAACCACTAAACCCTAACAAGAAACAACCCTAAACCCCTAACAACAAACAACACTAACCCCCTAACAACAAACAACCCTAACCAAACAAGAAACAAACCTAACCCACTAACAACAAACAACACTAACACGCGAACAACAAACAACCCTAACCCCCCAACAGCAAACAACAGTAACACCCTAACAACAAAAACCAGCAAACCCCAACAAGAAACAACCCTAAACCCCTAACAAGAAACAACACTAACCCCCTAACAACAAACAACCCTAACCAAACAAGAAACAAACCTAACCCACTAACAACAAACAACACTAACACCCTAACAACAAACAACCCTAAACCCCTAACATCAAAGAACACAAACACCCTAACAACAAACAACTCTAACCCCCTAACAACAAACACTAACCCGCCAAACAACAAACAACTCTAACCCCTAAAAACCAAAACCACTAACCCACTAACAACAACCCTAACCCACTAACAACAAACAGCCCTAACAACCTAACAACAAACAACACTAACCCCCTAACAACAAACAACCCTAAACCCCTAACATCAAACAACACTAACCCCCTAAAAACACAAAACACTAACACCCTAACAACAAAAACCGCTCAACCCCAACAAGAAACAACACTAAAACCCTAACAACAAGCACTAACCCCCTAACAACAAACAACACTAAACCCCTAACAAGAAACTACCCTAACCCCATAACAAAAAACAACACTAACCCCGTAACAACAAACAACCCTAACCCCCAAACAACAAACAACCCTACCCCGTAACAACAAACAATCCTAACCCCCGAACAACCAACAACACTAACCCCCTAACCACAATAAACACTAACACCCGAACAACAAAAACCACTAAACCCCAACAAGAAACAACCCTAAACCCCTTACAACAAACAACACTAACCCCCTAACAACAAACAACCCTAACCAAACAACAAACAAACCTAACCCACTAACAACAAACAACACTAACACCCGAACAACAAACAACACTAAACCCCTAACAACAAACAACAGTAACACCCTAACAACAAAAACCACTAAACCCCAACAAGAAACAACCCTAAACCCCTAACAACAAACAACACTAACCCCCTAACAACAAACAACCCTAACCAAACAACAAACAAACCTAACCCACTAACAACAAACAACACTAACACCCGAACAACAAACAACCCTAACCCCCTAACAACAAACAACACTAACACCCTAACAACAAACAACCCTAACCCCCTAACAACAAACAACACTAACCCCATAACAACAAACAACCCTAAACCCCTATCATCAAAGAACACTAACACCCTAACAACAAACAACCCTAACCTCCTAACAACAAACACTAACCCCCAAACAACAAATAACCCTAAAACCTGAAAACCAAAAATACTAACCCACTAACAACAAACAACACTACCCCCCTAAAAACAAACGATCCTAACCCCCTAACAAAAAACAACACTCACCCCTAAAAAACAAACAACCCTAAAACCCTAAAAGCAAACAACACTGAACCCCTAAAAACAAACAACACTAAGCCCTTAACAACAAACAACACTAACCTCCTAACAACAAACACTAACCCCCAAACAACAAATAACCCTAAAACCTGAAAACCAAAAATACTAACCCACTAACAACAAACAACCCTAACCCCCAAACAACAAACAACCCTAACCCCCTAACAACAAACAATCCTAACCCCCGAACAACCAACAACACTAACCCCCTAACCACAATAAACACTAACACCCGGACAACAAAAACCACTAAACCCCAACAAGAAACAACCCTAAACCCCTAACAACAAACAACACTAACCCCCTAACAACAAACAACCCTAAACCCCTAACATCAAAGAACACTATCACCCTAACAACAAACAACAATATCCCCCTAACAACAAACACTAAAACCCAAACAACAAACAACCCTAACCCCTAAAAACCAAAAACACTAACCCACTAACAACAAACAAGCCTAACCCACAAACAACAAACAACCCTAACACCCTAACAACAAACAACACTAACCCCCTAACAAGAAACAACCCTAAACCCCTAACATCAAACAACACTAACCCCCTAACAACAAAGAACCCTAGCCCCCTAACAACAAACACTAACCCCCAAACAACAAACAACCCTAAGCCCTAAAAACCAAAACCACTAACCCACTAACAACAACCCTAACCCACTAACAACAAACATCCCTAACAACCTAACAACAAACAACACTAACCCCCTAACAACAAACAACCCTAAACCCCTAACATCAAACAACACTAATCCCCTAACAACACAAAACACTACCACCCTAACAACAAAAACCGCTCAACCCCAACAAGAAACAACACGAAAACCCTAACAACAAGCACTAACCCCCTAACAAGAAACTACCCTAACCCCGTAACAACAAACAACACTAACCCCGTAACAACAAACAACCCTAACCCCCAAACAACAAACAACCCTAACCCCGTAACAACAAACAATCCTAACCCCCGAACAACCAACAACACTAACCCCCTAACCACAATAAACACTAACACCCGAACAACAAAAACCACCAAACCCCAACAAGAAACAACCCTAAACCCCTAACAACAAACAACCCTAACCCCCTAACAACAAACAACACTAACACCCTAACAACAAAAACCAATAAACCCCAACAAGAAACAACCCTAAAACCCTAACAACAAACAACACTAACCCCCTAACAACAAACAACCCTAACCAAACAAAAAACAAACCTAACCCACTAACAACAAACAACACTAACACGCGAACAACAAACAACCCTAACCCCCTAACAACAAACAACAGTAACACCCTAACAACAAAAACCACTAAACCCCAACAAGAAACAACCCTAAAACCCTAACAACAAAAACACTAACCCCCTAACAACAAACAACCCTAACCAAACAACAAACAAACCTAACCCACTAACAACAAACAACACTAACACCCGAACAACAAACAACCCTAACCCCCTAACAACAAACAACACTAACACCCTAACAACAAACAACCCTAACCGCCTAACAACAAACAAAACTAACCCCATAACAACAAACAACCGTAAACCCCTATCATCAAAGAACACTAACACCCTAACAACAAACAACCCTAACCCCCTAACAATAAACACTAACCCCCAAACAACAAACAACCCTAAAAGCTGAAAACCAAAAACACTAACCCACTAACAACAAACAACACTAACCCCCTAAAAACAAACAATCCTAACCCCCTAACAACAAACAACACTCACCCCTAAAAAAGAAACAACCCTAAAACCCTAAAAGCAAACAACACTGAACCCCTAACAACAAACAACACTAAGCCCTTAACAACAAACAACACTAACACCCGAACAACAACACCACTAAACCCCAACAAGAAACAACCCTAAGCCCCTAACAACAAACAACACTAACCCCCTAACAAGAAACAACCCTAAACCCCTAACAACAAACAACACTAACCCCCTTAAAACAAACAACACTAACACCCTAACAACAACCAACCCTAACCCCCTAAGAACAAACAACACTAACGCCCTAAGAACAAACAACACTAACCCCCAGCAACGAACAATAATGACCCCCTAACAACACAAAACCTAACCTCTTATCAAAAAACAACCCTAACCCACTAACAACAAACAACCCTAACACCCTAACAACAAACAACACTAATCCCCTAACAACAAACAACCCTAAACCCCTAACATCAAAGAACACTAACACTCTAACAACAAACAACCCTAGCCCCCTAACAACAAACACTAACCCCCAAACAACAAACAACCCTAACCCCTAAAAACCAAAAACACTAACCCACTAACAACAAACAACCCTAACCCACTAACAACAAACAACCCTAACCCCCTAACAACAAACAACCCTAAACCCCTAACATCCAACAACACTAACCCCCTAACAACACAAAACACTAACACCCTAACAACAAACAACACTAACACCCTAACAACAAAAACCACTAAACCCCAACAAGAAACAACCCTAAACCCCTAACAACAAGCACTAACCCCCTAACAACAAACAACACTAAACCCCTAACAAGAAACTACCCTAACCCCGTAACAACAAACAACACTAACCCCGTAACAACAAACAACCCTAACCCCCAAACAACAAACAACCCTAACCCCGTAACAACAAACAATCCTAACCCCCGAACAACCAACAACACTAACCCCCTAACCACAATAAACACTAACACCCGAACAACAAAAACCACTAAACCCCAACAAGAAACAACCCTAAACCCCTAACAACAAACAACACTAACCCCCTAACAACAAACAACCCTAACCAAACAACAAACAAACCTAACCCACTAACAACAAACAACACTAACACCCTAACAACAAACAACCCTAACCCCTAACAACAAACAACACTAACACCCTAACAACAAACAACCCTAACCCCTAACAACAAACAACACTAACCCCCTAACAACAAACAAAACTAAACTCCTAACATCAAAGAACACTAACACCCTAACAACACAAAACACTAACACCCTAACAACAAACACTAACCCCCAAACAACAAACAACCCTAGCCCGTAAAAACCAAAAACACTAAACAACTAACAACAAACAACCCTAACCCACTAACAACAAACACTAACCTCCTAACAACAAACAACCCTAAACCCCTAACATCAAACAACACTAACCCCCCAACAACACAAAACACTAACACCCTAACAACAAACAACACTAACACCCTAACAACAAAAACCACTAAACCCCAACAAGAAACAACCCTAAACCCCTAACAACAAACACTAACCCCCTAACAACAAACAACACTAAACCCCTAACAAGAAACTACCCTAACCCCGTAACAACAAACAACACTAACCCGGTAACAACAAACAACCCTAACCCCCAAACAACAAACAACCATAACCCCCTAACAACAAACAATGCTAACCCCCGAACAACCAACAACACTAACCCCCTAACCACAGTAAACACTAACACCCTAACAACAAAAACCACTAAACCCCAAAAAGAAACAACCCTAAACCCCTAACAACAAACAACACTAACCCCCTAAGAACAAACAACCCTAACCAAACAACAAAAAACCCTAACCCACTAACATCAAACAACACTAACACCCTAACAACAAACAACCCTAACCCCCTAACAAAAAACAACAGTAACACCCTAACAACAAAAACCACTAAACCCCAACAAGAAACAACCCTAAACCCCTAACAACAAACAACACTAACCCCCTAACAACAAACAACCCTAACCAAACAACAAACAAACCTAACCCACTAACAACAAACAACACTAACACGTGAACAACAAACAAGCCTAACCCCCCAACAGCAAACAACAGTAACACCCTAACAACAAAAACCAGTAAACCCCAACAAGAAACAACCCTAAACCCCTAACAACAAACAACACTAACCCCCTAACAACAAACAACCCTAACCAAACAGGAAACAAACCTAACCCACTAACAACAAACAACACTAACACCCTAACAACAAACAACCCTAAACCCCTAACATCAAAGAACACAAACACCCTAACAACAAACAACTCTAACCCCCTAACAACAAACACTAACCCGCCAAACAACAAACAACCCTAACCCCTAAAAACCAAAACCACTAACCCACTAACAACAACCCTAACCCACTAACAACAAACAGCCCTAACAACCTAACAACAAACAACACTAACCCCCTAACAAAAAACAACCCTAAAACCCTAACGTCAAACAACACTAACCCCCTAACAACACAAAACACTAACACCCTAACAACAAAAACCGCTCAACCCCAACAAGAAACAACCCTAAAACCCTAACAACAAGCACTAACCCCCTAACAACAAACAACACTAAACCCCTAACAAGAAACTACCCTAACCCCGTAACAACAAACAACACTAACCCCGTAACAACAAACAACCCTAACCCCCAAACAACAAACAACCCTAACCCCGTAAAAACAAACAATCCTAACCCCCGAACAACCAACAACACTAACCCCCTAACCACAATAAACACTAACACCCGAACAACAAAAACCACTAAACCCCAACAAGAAACAACCCTAAACCCCTAACAACAAACAACACTAACCCCCTAACAACAAACAACCCTAACCAAACAACAAACAAACCTAACCCACTAACAACAAACAACACTAACACGCGAACAACAAACAACCCTAACCCCACAACAGCAAACAACAGTAACACCCTAACAACAAAAACCAGTAAACCCCAACAAGAAACAACCCTAAACCCCTAACAAGAAACAACACTAACCCCCTAACAACAAACAACCCTAACCAAACAAGAAACAAACCTAACTCACTAACAACAAACAACACTAACACCCTAACAACAAACAACCCTAAACCCCTAACATCAAAGAACACAAACACCCTAACAACAAACAACTCTAACCCCCAACAACAAACACTAACCCGCCAAACAACAAACAACCCTAACCCCTAAAAACCAAAACCACTAACCCACTAACAACAACCCTAACCCACTAACAACAAACAGCCCTAACAACCTAACAACAAACAACACTAACCCCCTAACAACAAACAACCCTAAACCCCTAACAACAAACACTAACCCCCAACAACAAACAACACTAAACCCCTAACAAGAAACTAACCTAATCCCGTAACAACAAACAACACTAACCCCGTAACAACAAACAACCCTAACCCCGTAGCAACAAACAACCCTAACCCCCAAACAACAAAAAACCCTAACCCCCTAACAACAAACAATCCTAACCCCCGAACAACCAACAACACTAAACCCCTAACCACAATAAAGACTAACCCCCGAACAACAAAAACCACTAAACCCCAACAAGAAACAACCCTAAACCCCTAACAACAAACACTAACCCCCTAACAACAAACAACACTAAACCCCTAACAAGAAACTACCCTAACCCCGTAACAACAAACAACACTAACCCGGTAACAACAAACAACCCTAACCCCCAAACAACAAACAACCATAACCCCCTAACAACAAACAATGCTAACCCCCGAACAACCAACAACACTAACCCCCTAACCACAGTAAACACTAACACCCTAACAACAAAAACCACTAAACCCCAAAAAGAAACAACCCTAAACCCCGAACAACAAACAACACTAACCCCCTAAGAACAAACAACCCTAACCAAACAACAAAAAACCCTAACCCACTAACATCAAACAACACTAACACCCTAACAACAAACAACCCTAACCCCCTAACAAAAAACAACAGTAACACCCTAACAACAAAAACCACTAAACCCCAACAAGAAACAACCCTAAACCCCTAACAACAAACAACACTAACCCCCTAACAACAAACAACCCTAACCAAACAACAAACAAACCTAACCCACTAACAACAAACAACACTAACACGCGAACAACAAACAAGCCTAACCCCCCAACAGCAAACAACAGTAACACCCTAACAACAAAAACCAGTAAACCCCAACAAGAAACAACCCTAAACCCCTAACAACAAACAACACTAACCCCCTAACAACAAACAACCCTAACCAAACAGGAAACAAACCTAACCCACTAACAACAAACAACACTAACACCCTAACAACAAACAACCCTAAACCCCTAACATCAAAGAACACAAACACCCTAACAACAAACAACTCTAACCCCCTAACAACAAACACTAACCCGCCAAACAACAAACAACCCTAACCCCTAAAAACCAAAACCACTAACCCACTAACAACAACCCTAACCCACTAACAACAAACAGCCCTAACAACCTAACAACAAACAACACTAACCCCCTAACAAAAAACAACCCTAAAACCCTAACGTCAAACAACACTAACCCCCTAACAACACAAAACACTAACACCCTAACAACAAAAACCGCTCAACCCCAACAAGAAACAACCCTAAAACCCTAACAACAAGCACTAACCCCCTCACAACAAACAACACTAAACCCCTAACAAGAAACTACCCTAACCCCGTAACAACAAACAACACTAACCCCGTAACAACAAACAACCCTAACCCCCAAACAACAAACAACCCTAACCCCGTAAAAACAAACAATCCTAACCCCCGAACAACCAACAACACTAACCCCCTAACCACAATAAACACTAACACCCGAACAACAAAAACCACTAAACCCCAACAAGAAACAACCCTAAACCCCTAACAACAAACAACACTAACCCCCTAACAACAAACAACCCTAACCAAACAACAAACAAACCTAACCCACTAACAACAAACAACACTAACACGCGAACAACAAACAACCCTAACCCCACAACAGCAAACAACAGTAACACCCTAACAACAAAAACCAGTAAACCCCAACAAGAAACAACCCTAAACCCCTAACAAGAAACAACACTAACCCCCTAACAACAAACAACCCTAACCAAACAAGAAACAAACCTAACTCACTAACAACAAACAACACTAACACCCTAACAACAAACAACCCTAAACCCCTAACATCAAAGAACACAAACACCCTAACAACAAACAACTCTAACCCCCAACAACAAACACTAACCCGCCAAACAACAAACAACCCTAACCCCTAAAAACCAAAACCACTAACCCACTAACAACAACCCTAACCCACTAACAACAAACAGCCCTAACAACCTAACAACAAACAACACTAACCCCCTAACAACAAACAACCCTAAACCCCTAACAACAAACACTAACCCCCAACAACAAACAACACTAAACCCCTAACAAGAAACTAACCTAATCCCGTAACAACAAACAACACTAACCCCGTAACAACAAACAACCCTAACCCCGTAGCAACAAACAACCCTAACCCCCAAACAACAAAAAACCCTAACCCCCTAACAACAAACAATCCTAACCCCCGAACAACCAACAACACTAAACCCCTAACCACAATAAAGACTAACCCCCGAACAACAAAAACCACTAAACCCCAACAAGAAACAACCCTAAACCCCTAACAACAAACAACACTAACCCCCTAACAACAAACAACCCTAACCAAACAACAAACAAACCTAACCCACTAACAACAAACAACATTAACACCCTAACAACAAACAACCCTAACCCCTAACAACAAACAACACTAACACCCTAACAACAAACAACCCTAACCCCTAACAACAAACAACACTAACCCCCTAACAACAAACAAAACTAAACTCCTAACATCAAAGAACACTAACACCCTAACAACACAAAACACTAACACCCTAACAACAAACACTAACCCCCAAACAACAAACAACCCTAACCCGTAAAAACCAAAAACACTAAACAACTAACAACAAACAACCCTAACCCACTAACAACAAACAACACTAACCCCCTAACAACAAACAACCCTAACCAAACAACAAAAAACCCTAACCCACTAACATCAAACAACACTAACACCCTAACAACAAACAACCCTAACCCCCTAACAAAAAACAACAGTAACACCCTAACAACAAAAACCACTAAACCCCAACAAGAAACAACCCTAAACCCCTAACAACAAACAACACTAACCCCCTAACAACAAACAACCCTAACCAAACAACAAACAAACCTAACCCACTAACAACAAACTACACTAACACGGGAACAACAAACAACCCTAACCCCCCAACAGCAAACAACAGTAACACCCTAACAACAAAAACCAGGAAACCCCAACAAGAAACAACCCTAAACCCCTAACAGGAATCAACACTAACCCCCTAACAACAAACAACCCTAACCAAACAAGAAACAAACCTAACCCACTAACAACAAACAACACTAACACCCTAACAACAAACAACCCTAAACCCCTAAAATCAAAGAACACAAACACCCTAACAACAAACAACTCTAAACCCCTAACAACAAACACTAACCCGCCAAACAACAAACAACCCTAACCCCTAAAAACCAAAACCACTAACCCACTAACAACAACCCTAACCCACTAACAACAAACAGCCCTAACAACCTAACAAGAAACAACACTAACCCCCTAACAACAAACAACCCTAAACCCCTAACATCAAACAACACTAACCCCCTAACAACACAAAACACTAACACCCTAACAACAAAAACTGCTCAACCCCATCAAGAAACAACCCTAAAACCCTAACAACAAGCACTAACCCCCTAACAACAAACAACACTAAACCCCTAACAAGAAACTACCCTAACCCCGTCACAACAAACAACACTAACCCCGTAACAACAAACAACCCTAACCCCCAAACAACAAACAACCCTAACCCCGTAACAACAAACAATCCTAACCCCCGAACAACCAACAACACTAACCCCCTAACCACAATAAACACTAACACCGGAAGAACAAAAACCACTAAACCCCAACAAGAAACAACCCTAAACCCCTAACAACAAACAACCCTAACCCCCTAACAACAAACAACCCTAACCAAACAACAAACAAACCTAACCCACTAACAACAAACAACCCTAACCCCTAACAACAAACAACACTAACACCCTAACAACAAACAACCCTAACCCCTAACAACAAACAACACTAACCCCCTAACAACAAACAAAACTAAACTCCTAACATCAAAGCATACTAACACTCTAACAACACAAAACACTAACACCCTAACAACAAACACTAACCCCCAAACAACAAACAACCCTAACCCGTAAAAACCAAAAACACTAAACCACTAACAACAAACAACCCTAACCCACTAACAACAAACAACACTAACCTCCTAACAACAAACAACCCTAAACCCCTAACATCAAACAACACTAACCCCCTAACAACACAAAACACTAACACCCTAACAACAAACAACACTAACACCCTAACAACAAAAACCACTAAACCCCAACAAGAAACAACCCTAAACCCCTAACAACAAACACTAACCCCCTAACAACAAACAACACTAAACCCCTAACAAGAAACTACCCTACCCCGTAACAACAAACACTAACCCCGTAACAGCAAACAACCCTAACCCCCAAACAACAAACAACCCTAACCAAACAAGAAACAAACCTAACCCACTAACAACAAACAACACTAACACCCTAACAACAAACAACCCTAAACCCCTAACATCAAAGAACACAAACACCCTAACAACAAACAACTCTAACCCCCTAACAACAAACACTAACCCGCGAAACAACAAACAACCCTAACCCCTAAAAACCAAAACCACTAACCCACTAACAACAACCCCAACCCACTAACAACAAACAGCCCTAACAACCTAACAACAAACAACACTAACCCCCTAACAACAAACAACCCTAAACCCCTAACATCAAACAACACTAACCCCCTAACAACACAAAACACTAACACATTAACAACAAAAACCGCTCAACCCCAACAAGAAACAACCCTAAAACCCTAACAACAAGCACTAACACCCTAACAACAAACAACACTAAACCCCTAACAAGAAACTACCCTAACCCTGTAACAACAAACAACACTAACCCCGTAACAACAAACAACCCTAACCCCCAAACAACAAACAACCCTAACCCCGTAACAACAAACAATCCTAACCCCCGAACAACCAACAACACTAACCCCCTAACCACAATAAACACTAACACCCGAACAACAAAAACCACTAAACCCCAACAAGAAATAACCCTAAACCCCTAACAACAAACAACACTAACCCCCTAACAACAAACAACCCTAACCAAACAACAAACAAACCTAACCCACTAACAACAAACAACACTAACACCCTAACAACAAACAACCCTAACCCCTAACAACAAACAACACTAACACTCTAACAACAAACAACCCTAACCCCTAACAACAAACAACACTAACCCCCTAACAACAAACAAAACTAAACTCCTAACATCAAAGAACACTAACACCCTAACAACACAAAACACTAACACCCTAACAACAAACACTAACCCCCAGACAACAAACAACCCTAACCCGTAAAAACCAAAAACACTAAACCACTAACAACAAACAACCCTAACCCACTAAAAACAAACAACACTAACCTCCTAACAACAACCCTAAACCCCTAATATCAAACAACACTAACCTCCTAACAACACAAAACACTAACACCCTAACAACAAACAACACTAACACCCTAACAACAAAAACCACTAAACCCCAACAAGAAACAACCCTAAACCCCAAACAACAAACACTAACCCCCTAACAACAAACAACCCTAACCAAACAACAAAAAACCCTAACCCACTAACATCAAACAACACTAACACCCTAACAACAAACAACCCTAACCCCCTATCAAAAAACAACAGTAACACACTAACAACAAAAACCACTAAACCCCAACAAGAAACAACCCTAAAACCCTAACAACAAACAACACTAACCCCCTAACAACAAACAACCCTAACCAAACAACAAACAAACCTAACCCACTAACAACAAACAACACTAACACGCGAACAACAAACAACCCTAACCCCCCAACAGCAAACAACAGTAACACCCTAACAACAAAAACCAGTAAACCCCAACAAGAAACAACCCTAAACCCCTAACAAAAAACAACACTAACCCCCTAACAACAAACAACCCTAACCAAACAAGAAACAAACCTAACCCACTAACAACAAACAACACTAACACCCTAACAACAAACAACCCTAAACCCCTAACATCAAAGAACACAAACACCCTAACAACAAACAACTCTAACCCCCTAACAACAAACACTAACCCGCCAAACAACAAACAACCCTAAGCCCTAAAAACCGAAACCACTAACCCACTAACAACAACCCTAACCCACTAACAACAAACAGCCCTAACAACCTAACAACAAACAACACTAACCCCCTAACAACAAACAACCCTAAACCCCTAACAACAAACACTAACCCCCAACAACAAACAACACTAAACCCCTAACAAGAAACTAACCTAACCCCGTAACAACAAACAACACTAACCCCGTAACAACAAACAACCCTAACCCCGTAGCAACAAACAACCCTAACCCCCAAACAACAAAAAACCCTAACCCCCTAACAACAAACAATCCTAACCCCCGAACAACCAACAACACTAACCCCCTAACCACAATAAAGACTAACACCCGAACAACAAAAACCACTAAACCCCAACAAGAAACAACCCTAAACCCCTAACAACAAACAACACTAACCCCCTAACAACAAACAACCCTAACCAAACAACAAACAAACCTAACCCACTAACAACAAACAACACTAACACCCTAACAACAAACAACCCTAACCCCTGACAACAAACAACACTAACACCCTAACAACAAACAACCCTAACCCCTAACAACAAACAACACTAACCCCCTAACAACAAACAAAACTAAACTCCTAACATCTAAGAACACTAACACCCTAACAACACAAAACACTAACACCCTAACAACAAACACTAACCCCCAGACAACAAACAACCCTAACCCGTAAAAACCAAAAACACTAAACCACTAACAACAAACAACCCTAACCCACTAACAACAAACAACACTAACCTCCTAACAACAAACAACCCTAAACCCCTAACATCAAACAACACTTACCCACTAACAACACAAAACACTAACACCCTAACAACAAACAACACTAACACCCTAACAACAAAAACCACTAAACCCCAACAAGAAACAACCCTAAACCCCTAACAACAAACACTAACCCCCTAACAACAAACAACACTAAACCCCTAACAAGAAACTACCCTAACCCCGTAACAACAAACAACACTAACCCCGTAACAACAAACAACCCTAACCCCCAAACAACAAACAACCCTAACCCCCTAACAACAAACAATCCTAACCCCCGAACAACCAACAACACTAACCCCCTAACCACAGTAAACACTAACACCCTAACAACAAAAACCACTAAACCCCAACAAGAAACAACCCTAAACCCCTAACAACAAACAACACTAACCCCCTAACAACAAACAACCCTAACCAAACAACAAAAAACCCTAACCCACTAACATCAAACAACACTAACACCCTAACAACAAACAACCCTAACCCCCTAACAAAAAACAACAGTAACACCCTAACAACAAAAACCACTAAACCCCAACAAGAAACAACCCTAAACCCCTAACAACAAACAACACTAACCCCCTAACAGCAAACAACCCTAACCAAACAACAAACAAACCTAACCCACTAACAACAAACAACACTAACCCCGTAACAACAAACAACCCATACCCCCCAACAGCAAACAACAGTAACACCCTAAGAACAAAAACCAGTAAACCCCAACAAGAAACAACCCTAAACCCCTAACAAGAAACAACACTAACCCCTAACAACAAACAACCCAAACCTAGCACGAAACAAACCTAACCCACTAACAACAAACAACACTAACACCCTAACAACAAACAACCCTAAACCCCTAACATCAAAGAACACAAACACCCTAACAACAAAGAACTCTAACCCCCTAACAACAAACACTAACCCGCCAAACAACAAACAACCCTAACCCCTAAAAACCAAAACCAATAACCCACTAACAACAACCCTAACCCACTAACAACAAACAGCCCTAACAACCTAACAACAAACAACACTAACCCCCTAACAACAAACAACCCTAAACCCCTAACATCAAACAACACTAACCCCCTAACAACACAAAACACTAACACCCTAACAACAAAAACCGCTCAACCCCAACAAGAAACAACCCTAAAACCCTAACAACAAGCACTAACCCCCTAACAACAAACAACACTAAACCCCTAACAAGAAACTACCCTAACTCCGTAACAACAAACAACACTAACCCCGTAACAACAAACAACCCTAACCCCCAAACAACAAACAACCCTAACCCCGTAACAACAAACAATCCTAACCCCCGAACAACCAACAACACTAACCCCCTAACCACAATAAACACTAACACCCGAACAACAAAAACCACTAAACCCCAACAAGAAACAACCCTAAACCCCTAACAACAAACAACACTAACCCCCTAACAACAAACAACCCTAACCAAACAACAAACAAACCTAACCCACTAACAACAAACAACACTAACACCCTAACAACAAACAACCCTAACCCCTAACAACAAACAACACTAACACCCTAACAACAAACAACCCTAACCCCTAACAACAAACAACACTAACCCCCTAACAACAAACAAAACTAAACTCCTAACATCAAAGAACACTAACACCCTAACAACACAAAACACTAACACCCTAACAACAAACACTAACCCCCAGACAACAAACAACCCTAACCCGTAAAAACCAAAAACACTAAACCACTAACAACAAACAACCCTAACCCACTAAAAACAAACAACACTAACCTCCTAACAACAACCCTAAACCCCTAATATCAAACAACACTAACCTCCTAACAACACAAAACACTAACACCCTAACAACAAACAACACTAACACCCTAACAACAAAAACCACTAAACCCCAACAAGAAACAACCCTAAACCCCAAACAACAAACACTAACCCCCTAACAACAAACAACCCTAACCAAACAACAAAAAACCCTAACCCACTAACATCAAACAACACTAACACCCTAACAACAAACAACCCTAACCCCCTAACAAAAAACAACAGTAACACCCTAACAACAAAAACCACTAAACCCCAACAAGAAACAACCCTAAACCCCTAACAACAAACAACACTAACCCCCTAACAACAAACAACCCTAACCAAACAACAAACAAACCTAACCCACTAACAACAAACTACACTAACACGGGAACAACAAACAACCCTAACCCCCCAACAGCAAACAACAGTAACACCCTAACAACAAAAACCAGGAAACCCCAACAAGAAACAACCCTAAACCCCTAACAGGAATCAACACTAACCCCCTAACAACAAACAACCCTAACCAAACAAGAAACAAACCTAACCCACTAACAACAAACAACACTAACACCCTAACAACAAACAACCCTAAACCCCTAAAATCAAAGAACACAAACACCCTAACAACAAACAACTCTAAACCCCTAACAACAAACACTAACCCGCCAAACAACAAACAACCCTAACCCCTAAAAACCAAAACCACTAACCCACTAACAACAACCCTAACCCACTAACAACAAACAGCCCTAACAACCTAACAAGAAACAACACTAACCCCCTAACAACAAACAACCCTAAACCCCTAACATCAAACAACACTAACCCCCTAACAACACAAAACACTAACACCCTAACAACAAAAACTGCTCAACCCCAACAAGAAACAACCCTAAAACCCTAACAACAAGCACTAACCCCCTAACAACAAACAACACTAAACCCCTAACAAGAAACTACCCTAACCCCGTCACAACAAACAACACTAACCCCGTAACAACAAACAACCCTAACCCCCAAACAACAAACAACCCTAACCCCGTAGCAACAAACAACCCTAACCCCCAAACAACAAAAAACCCTATCCCCCTAACAACAAACAATCCTAACCCTCGAACAACCAACAACACTAACCCCCTAACCACAATAAAGACTAACACCCGAACAACAAAAACCACTAAACCCCAACAAGAAACAACCCTAAACCCCTAACAACAAACAACACTAACCCCCTAACAACAAACAACCCTAACCAAACAACAAACAAACCTAACCCACTAAGAACAAACAACACTAACACCCTAACAACAAACAACCCTAACCCCTGACAACAAACAACACTAACACCCTAACAACAAACAAACCTAACCCCTAACAACAAACAACACTAACCCCCTAACAACAAACAAAACTAAACTCCTAACATCTAAGAACACTAACACCCTAACAACACAAAACACTAACACCCTAACAACAAACACTAACCCCCAAAAAACAAACAACCCTAACCCGTAAAAACCAAAAACACTAAACCACTAACAACAAACAACCCTAACCCACTAACAACAAACAACACTAACCTCCTAACAACAAACAACCCTAAACCCCTAACATCAAACAACACTTACCCACTAACAACACAAAACACTAACACCCTAACAACAAACAACACTAACACCCTAACAACAAACACTAACCCCCAAACAACAAACAACCCTAACCCGTAAAAACCAAAAACACTAAACAACTAACAACAAACAACCCTAACCCACTAACAACAAACAACACTAACCCCCTAACAACAAACAACCCTAACCAAACAACAAAAAACCCTAACCCACTAACATCAAACAACACTAACACCCTAACAACAAACAACCCTAACCCCCTAACAAAAAACAACAGTAACACCCTAACAACAAAAACCACTAAACCCCAACAAGAAACAACCCTAAACCCCTAACAACAAACAACACTAACCCCCTAACAACAAACAACCCTAACCAAACAACAAACAAACCTAACCCACTAACAACAAACTACACTAACACGGGAACAACAAACAACCCTAACCCCCCAACAGCAAACAACAGTAACACCCTAACAACAAAAACCAGGAAACCCCAACAAGAAACAACCCTAAACCCCTAACAGGAATCAACACTAACCCCCTAACAACAAACAACCCTAACCAAACAAGAAACAAACCTAACCCACTAACAACAAACAACACTAACACCCTAACAACAAACAACCCTAAACCCCTAAAATCAAAGAACACAAACACCCTAACAACAAACAACTCTAAACCCCTAACAACAAACACTAACCCGCCAAACAACAAACAACCCTAACCCCTAAAAACCAAAACCACTAACCCACTAACAACAACCCTAACCCACTAACAACAAACAGCCCTAACAACCTAACAAGAAACAACACTAACCCCCTAACAACAAACAACCCTAAACCCCTAACATCAAACAACACTAACCCCCTAACAACACAAAACACTAACACCCTAACAACAAAAACTGCTCAACCCCATCAAGAAACAACCCTAAAACCCTAACAACAAGCACTAACCCCCTAACAACAAACAACACTAAACCCCTAACAAGAAACTACCCTAACCCCGTCACAACAAACAACACTAACCCCGTAACAACAAACAACCCTAACCCCCAAACAACAAACAACCCTAACCCCGTAACAACAAACAATCCTAACCCCCGAACAACCAACAACACTAACCCCCTAACCACAATAAACACTAACACCGGAAGAACAAAAACCACTAAACCCCAACAAGAAACAACCCTAAACCCCTAACAACAAACAACCCTAACCCCCTAACAACAAACAACCCTAACCAAACAACAAACAAACCTAACCCACTAACAACAAACAACCCTAACCCCTAACAACAAACAACACTAACACCCTAACAACAAACAACCCTAACCCCTAACAACAAACAACACTAACCCCCTAACAACAAACAAAACTAAACTCCTAACATCAAAGCATACTAACACTCTAACAACACAAAACACTAACACCCTAACAACAAACACTAACCCCCAAACAACAAACAACCCTAACCCGTAAAAACCAAAAACACTAAACCACTAACAACAAACAACCCTAACCCACTAACAACAAACAACACTAACCTCCTAACAACAAACAACCCTAAACCCCTAACATCAAACAACACTAACCCCCTAACAACACAAAACACTAACACCCTAACAACAAACAACACTAACACCCTAACAACAAAAACCACTAAACCCCAACAAGAAACAACCCTAAACCCCTAACAACAAACACTAACCCCCTAACAACAAACAACACTAAACCCCTAACAAGAAACTACCCTACCCCGTAACAACAAACACTAACCCCGTAACAACAAACAACCCTAACCCCCAAACAACAAACAACCCTAACCAAACAAGAAACAAACCTAACCCACTAACAACAAACAACACTAACACCCTAACAACAAACAACCCTAAACCCCTAACATCAAAGAACACAAACACCCTAACAACAAACAACTCTAACCCCCTAACAACAAACACTAACCCGCGAAACAACAAACAACCCTAACCCCTAAAAACCAAAACCACTAACCCACTAACAACAACCCCAACCCACTAACAACAAACAGCCCTAACAACCTAACAACAAACAACACTAACCCCCTAACAACAAACAACCCTAAACCCCTAACATCAAACAACACTAACCCCCTAACAACACAAAACACTAACACATTAACAACAAAAACCGCTCAACCCCAACAAGAAACAACCCTAAAACCCTAACAACAAGCACTAACACCCTAACAACAAACAACACTAAACCCCTAACAAGAAACTACCCTAACCCTGTAACAACAAACAACACTAACCCCGTAACAACAAACAACCCTAACCCCCAAACAACAAACAACCCTAACCCCGTAACAACAAACAATCCTAACCCCCGAACAACCAACAACACTAACCCCCTAACGACAATAAGCACTAACACCCGAACAACAAAAACCACTAAACCCCAACAAGAAATAACCCTAAACCCCTAACAACAAACAACACTAACCCCCTAACAACAAACAACCCTAACCAAACAACAAACAAACCTAACCCACTAACAACAAACAACACTAACACCCTAACAACAAACAACCCTAACCCCTAACAACAAACAACACTAACACTCTAACAACAAACAACCCTAACCCCTAACAACAAACAACACTAACCCCCTAACAACAAACAAAACTAAACTCCTAACATCAAAGAACACTAACACCCTAACAACACAAAACACTAACACCCTAACAACAAACACTAACCCCCAGACAACAAACAACCCTAACCCGTAAAAACCAAAAACACTAAACCACTAACAACAAACAACCCTAACCCACTAAAAACAAACAACACTAACCTCCTAACAACAACCCTAAACCCCTAATATCAAACAACACTAACCTCCTAACAACACAAAACACTAACACCCTAACAACAAACAACACTAACACCCTAACAACAAAAACCACTAAACCCCAACAAGAAACAACCCTAAACCCCAAACAACAAACACTAACCCCCTAACAACAAACAACCCTAACCAAACAACAAAAAACCCTAACCCACTAACATCAAACAACACTAACACCCTAACAACAAACAACCCTAACCCCCTATCAAAAAACAACAGTAACACACTAACAACAAAAACCACTAAACCCCAACAAGAAACAACCCTAAAACCCTAACAACAAACAACACTAACCCCCTAACAACAAACAACCCTAACCAAACAACAAACAAACCTAACCCACTAACAACAAACAACACTAACACGCGAACAACAAACAACCCTAACCCCCCAACAGCAAACAACAGTAACACCCTAACAACAAAAACCAGTAAACCCCAACAAGAAACAACCCTAAACCCCTAACAAGAAACAACACTAACCCCCTAACAACAAACAACCCTAACCAAACAAGAAACAAACCTAACCCACTAACAACAAACAACACTAACACCCTAACAACAAACAACCCTAAACCCCTAACATCAAAGAACACAAACACCCTAACAACAAACAACTCTAACCCCCTAACAACAAACACTAACCCGCCAAACAACAAACAACCCTAAGCCCTAAAAACCGAAACCACTAACCCACTAACAACAACCCTAACCCACTAACAACAAACAGCCCTAACAACCTAACAACAAACAACACTAACCCCCTAACAACAAACAACCCTAAACCCCTAACAACAAACACTAACCCCCAACAACAAACAACACTAAACCCCTAACAAGAAACTAACCTAACCCCGTAACAACAAACAACACTAACCCCGTAACAACAAACAACCCTAACCCCGTAGCAACAAACAACCCTAACCCCCAAACAACAAAAAACCCTAACCCCCTAACAACAAACAATCCTAACCCCCGAACAACCAACAACACTAACCCCCTAACCACAATAAAGACTAACACCCGAACAACAAAAACCACTAAACCCCAACAAGAAACAACCCTAAACCCCTAACAACAAACAACACTAACCCCCTAACAACAAACAACCCTAACCAAACAACAAACAAACCTAACCCACTAACAACAAACAACACTAACACCCTAACAACAAACAACCCTAACCCCTGACAACAAACAACACTAACACCCTAACAACAAACAACCCTAACCCCTAACAACAAACAACACTAACCCCCTAACAACAAACAAAACTAAACTCCTAACATCTAAGAACACTAACACCCTAACAACACAAAACACTAACACCCTAACAACAAACACTAACCCCCAGACAACAAACAACCCTAACCCGTAAAAACCAAAAACACTAAACCACTAACAACAAACAACCCTAACCCACTAACAACAAACAACACTAACCTCCTAACAACAAACAACCCTAAACCCCTAACATCAAACAACACTTACCCACTAACAACACAAAACACTAACACCCTAACAACAAACAACACTAACACCCTAACAACAAAAACCACTAAACCCCAACAAGAAACAACCCTAAACCCCTAACAACAAACACTAACCCCCTAACAACAAACAACACTAAACCCCTAACAAGAAACTACCCTAACCCCGTAACAACAAACAACACTAACCCCGTAACAACAAACAACCCTAACCCCCAAACAACAAACAACCCTAACCCCCTAACAACAAACAATCCTAACCCCCGAACAACCAACAACACTAACCCCCTAACCACAGTAAACACTAACACCCTAACAACAAAAACCACTAAACCCCAACAAGAAACAACCCTAAACCCCTAACAACAAACAACACTAACCCCCTAACAACAAACAACCCTAACCAAACAACAAAAAACCCTAACCCACTAACATCAAACAACACTAACACCCTAACAACAAACAACCCTAACCCCCTAACAAAAAACAACAGTAACACCCTAACAACAAAAACCACTAAACCCCAACAAGAAACAACCCTAAACCCCTAACAACAAACAACACTAACCCCCTAACAGCAAACAACCCTAACCAAACAACAAACAAACCTAACCCACTAACAACAAACAACACTAACCCCGTAACAACAAACAACCCATACCCCCCAACAGCAAACAACAGTAACACCCTAAGAACAAAAACCAGTAAACCCCAACAAGAAACAACCCTAAACCCCTAACAAGAAACAACACTAACCCCTAACAACAAACAACCCAAACCTAGCACGAAACAAACCTAACCCACTAACAACAAACAACACTAACACCCTAACAACAAACAACCCTAAACCCCTAACATCAAAGAACACAAACACCCTAACAACAAAGAACTCTAACCCCCTAACAACAAACACTAACCCGCCAAACAACAAACAACCCTAACCCCTAAAAACCAAAACCAATAACCCACTAACAACAACCCTAACCCACTAACAACAAACAGCCCTAACAACCTAACAACAAACAACACTAACCCCCTAACAACAAACAACCCTAAACCCCTAACATCAAACAACACTAACCCCCTAACAACACAAAACACTAACACCCTAACAACAAAAACCGCTCAACCCCAACAAGAAACAACCCTAAAACCCTAACAACAAGCACTAACCCCCTAACAACAAACAACACTAAACCCCTAACAAGAAACTACCCTAACTCCGTAACAACAAACAACACTAACCCCGTAACAACAAACAACCCTAACCCCCAAACAACAAACAACCCTAACCCCGTAACAACAAACAATCCTAACCCCCGAACAACCAACAACACTAACCCCCTAACCACAATAAACACTAACACCCGAACAACAAAAACCACTAAACCCCAACAAGAAACAACCCTAAACCCCTAACAACAAACAACACTAACCCCCTAACAACAAACAACCCTAACCAAACAACAAACAAACCTAACCCACTAACAACAAACAACACTAACACCCTAACAACAAACAACCCTAACCCCTAACAACAAACAACACTAACACCCTAACAACAAACAACCCTAACCCCTAACAACAAACAACACTAACCCCCTAACAACAAACAAAACTAAACTCCTAACATCAAAGAACACTAACACCCTAACAACACAAAACACTAACACCCTAACAACAAACACTAACCCCCAGACAACAAACAACCCTAACCCGTAAAAACCAAAAACACTAAACCACTAACAACAAACAACCCTAACCCACTAAAAACAAACAACACTAACCTCCTAACAACAACCCTAAACCCCTAATATCAAACAACACTAACCTCCTAACAACACAAAACACTAACACCCTAACAACAAACAACACTAACACCCTAACAACAAAAACCACTAAACCCCAACAAGAAACAACCCTAAACCCCAAACAACAAACACTAACCCCCTAACAACAAACAACCCTAACCAAACAACAAAAAACCCTAACCCACTAACATCAAACAACACTAACACCCTAACAACAAACAACCCTAACCCCCTAACAAAAAACAACAGTAACACCCTAACAACAAAAACCACTAAACCCCAACAAGAAACAACCCTAAACCCCTAACAACAAACAACACTAACCCCCTAACAACAAACAACCCTAACCAAACAACAAACAAACCTAACCCACTAACAACAAACTACACTAACACGGGAACAACAAACAACCCTAACCCCCCAACAGCAAACAACAGTAACACCCTAACAACAAAAACCAGGAAACCCCAACAAGAAACAACCCTAAACCCCTAACAGGAATCAACACTAACCCCCTAACAACAAACAACCCTAACCAAACAAGAAACAAACCTAACCCACTAACAACAAACAACACTAACACCCTAACAACAAACAACCCTAAACCCCTAAAATCAAAGAACACAAACACCCTAACAACAAACAACTCTAAACCCCTAACAACAAACACTAACCCGCCAAACAACAAACAACCCTAACCCCTAAAAACCAAAACCACTAACCCACTAACAACAACCCTAACCCACTAACAACAAACAGCCCTAACAACCTAACAAGAAACAACACTAACCCCCTAACAACAAACAACCCTAAACCCCTAACATCAAACAACACTAACCCCCTAACAACACAAAACACTAACACCCTAACAACAAAAACTGCTCAACCCCAACAAGAAACAACCCTAAAACCCTAACAACAAGCACTAACCCCCTAACAACAAACAACACTAAACCCCTAACAAGAAACTACCCTAACCCCGTCACAACAAACAACACTAACCCCGTAACAACAAACAACCCTAACCCCCAAACAACAAACAACCCTAACCCCGTAGCAACAAACAACCCTAACCCCCAAACAACAAAAAACCCTATCCCCCTAACAACAAACAATCCTAACCCTCGAACAACCAACAACACTAACCCCCTAACCACAATAAAGACTAACACCCGAACAACAAAAACCACTAAACCCCAACAAGAAACAACCCTAAACCCCTAACAACAAACAACACTAACCCCCTAACAACAAACAACCCTAACCAAACAACAAACAAACCTAACCCACTAAGAACAAACAACACTAACACCCTAACAACAAACAACCCTAACCCCTGACAACAAACAACACTAACACCCTAACAACAAACAAACCTAACCCCTAACAACAAACAACACTAACCCCCTAACAACAAACAAAACTAAACTCCTAACATCTAAGAACACTAACACCCTAACAACACAAAACACTAACACCCTAACAACAAACACTAACCCCCAAAAAACAAACAACCCTAACCCGTAAAAACCAAAAACACTAAACCACTAACAACAAACAACCCTAACCCACTAACAACAAACAACACTAACCTCCTAACAACAAACAACCCTAAACCCCTAACATCAAACAACACTTACCCACTAACAACACAAAACACTAACACCCTAACAACAAACAACACTAACACCCTAACAACAAAAACCACTAAACCCCAACAAGAAACAACCCTAAACCCCTAACAACAAACACTAACCCCCTAACAACAAACAATCCTAACCCCCGAACAAGCAACAACACTAACCCCCTAACCACAGTAAACACTAACACCCTAACAACAAAAACCACTAAACCCCAACAAGAAACAACCCTAAACCCCTAACAACAAACAACACTAACCCCCTAACAACAAACAACCCTAACCAAACAACAAAAAACCCTAACCCACTAACATCAAACAACACTAACACCCTAACAACAAACAACCCTAACCCCCTAACAAAAAACAACAGTAACACCCTAACAACAAAAACCACTAAACCCCAACAAGACAACTCTAAAACCCTAACAACAAACAACACTAACCCCCTAACAACAAACAACCCTAACCAAACAACAAACAAACCTAACCCACTAACAACAAACAACACTAACACGCGAACAACAAACAACCCTAACCCCCAACAGCAAACAACAGTAACACCCTAACAACAAAAAGCAGTAAACCCCAACAAGAAACAACCCTAAACCCCTAACAAGAAACAACACTAACCCCCTAACAACAAACAACCCTAACCAAACAAGAAACAAACCTAACCCACTAACAACAAACAACACTAACACCCTAACAACAAACAACCCTAAACCCCTAACATCAAAGAACACAAACACCCTAACAACAAACAACTCTAACCCTCTAAGAACAAACACTAACCCGCCAAACAACAAACAACCCTAACCCCTAAAAACCAAAACCACTAACCCACTAACAACAACCCTAACCCACTAACAACAAACAGCCCTAACAACCTAACAACAAACAACACTAACCCCCTAACAACAAACAACCCTAAACCCCTAACATCAAACAACACTAACCCCCTAAAAACACAAAACACTAACACCCTAACAACAAAAACCGCTCAACCCCAACAAGAAACAACACTAAAACCCTAACAACAAGCACTAACCCCCTAACAACAAACAACACTAAACCCCTAACAAGAAACTACCCTAACCCCATAACAAAAAACAACACTAACCCCGTAACAACAAACAACCCTAACCCCCAAACAACAAACAACCCTACCCCGTAACAACAAACAATCCTAACCCCCGAACAACCAACAACACTAACCCCCTAACCACAATAAACACTAACACCCGAACAACAAAAACCACTAAACCCCAACAAGAAACAACCCTAAACCCCTAACAACAAACAACACTAACCCCCTAACAACAAACAACCCTAACCAAACAACAAACAAACCTAACCCACTAACAACAAACAACACTAACACCCGAACAACAAACAACAGTAACACCCTAACAACAAAAACCACTAAACCCCAACAAGAAACAACCTTAAACCCCTAACAACAAACAAACCTAAACCCCTAACATCAAACAGCACTAACACCCTAACAACAAAAACCACTAAACCCCAACAAGAAACAACCGTAAACCCCTAACAACAAACAACCCTAAACCCCTAACATCAAACAGCACTAACACCCTAACAACAAACAACTCTAACCCCCTAACAACAAACAACCCTAAACCCCTAACATCAAACAACACTAACACCCTAACAACAAAAACCACTAAACCCCAACAAGAAACAACCTTAAACCCCTAACAACAAACAACCCTAAACCCCTAACATCAAACAACACTAACCCCCTAACAACACAAACCACTAACACCCTAACAACAAACAACACTAAAACCCTAACAACAAAAACCACTAAACCCCAACAAGAAACAACCTTAAACCCCTAACAAAAAACAACCCTAAACCCCTAACATCAAACAACACTAACACCCTAACAACAAACAACTCTAACCCCCTAACAACAAACAACCCTAAACCCCTAACATCAACAACACTAACCCCCTAACAACACAAACCACTAACACCCTAACAACAAACAACCCTAACCCCCTAACAACAAACAACCCTAACCCCTGAAAACCAAAAACACTAACCCACTAACAACAAACAACCCTAACCCACTAACAACAAACAACCCTAAACCCCTAACAACAAACAACACTAACACCCTAACAACAAACAACTATAACCCCCTAACAACAAACAACCCTAAACCCCTAACATCAAACAACACTAACCCCCTAACAACACAAACCACTAACACCCTAACAACAAACAACACTAAACCCCTAACAACAAACAACCCTAACCCCTGAAAACCAAAAACACTAACCCACTAACAACAAACAACCCTAACCCACTAACAACAAACAACCCTAAACCCCTAACATCAAACAACACTAACCCCCTAACAACACAAACCACTAACACCCTAACAACAAACAACACTAACACCCTAACAACAAAAACCACTAAACCCCAACAAGAAACAACCTTAAACCCCTAACAACAAACAACCCTAAACCCCTAACATCAAACAACACTAACACCCTAACAACAAACAACCCTAACCCCGTAACAACAAACAACCCTAAACCCCTAACATCAAACAACACTAACACCCTAACAACAAAAACCACTAAACCCCAACAAGAAACAACCTTAAACCCCTAACAACAAACAATCCTAAACCCCTAACATCAAACAACACTAACCCCCTAACAACACAAACCACTAACACCCTAACAACAAACAACACTAACACCCTAACAACAACAACCACTAAACCCCAACAAGAAACAACCTTAAACCCCTAACAACAAACAACCCTAAACCCCTAACATCAAACAACACTAACACCCTAACAACAAACAACTCTAACCCCCTAACAACAAACAGCCCTAAACCCCTAACATCAAACAACACTAACACCCTAACAACAAAAACCACTAAACCCCAACAAGAAACAACCTTAAACCCCTAACAACAAGCAACCCTAAACCCCTAACAACAAACAACCCTAAACCCCTAACATCAAACAACTCTAACCCCCTAACAACAAACAACCCTAAACCCCTAACATCAAACAACACTAACCCCCTAACAACACAAACCACTAACACCCTAACAACAAACAACACTAACACCCTAACAACAAAAACCACTAAACCCCAACAAGAAACAACCTTAAACGCCTAACAACAAACAACCCTAAACCCCTAACATCAAACAACACTAACACCCTAACAACAAACAACTCTAAACCCCTAACAACAAACAACCCTAAACCCCTAACATCAAACAACACTAACACCCTAACAACAAAAACCACTAAACCCCAACAAGAATCAACGTTAAACCCCTAACAACAAACAACCCTAAACCCCTAACATCAAACAACACTAACCCCCTAACAACACAAACCACTAACACCCTAACAACAAACAACACTAACACCCTAACAACAAAAACCACTAAACCCCAACAAGAAACAACCTTAAACCCCTAACAACAAACAACCCTAAACCCCTAACATCAAACAACACTAACACCCTAACAACAAACAACTCTAACCCCCTAACAACAAACAGCCCTAAACCCCTAACATCAAACAACACTAACACCCTAACAACAAAAACCACTAAACCCCAACAAGAAACAACCTTAAACCCCTAACAACAAACAACCCTAAACCCCTAACAACAAACAACACTAACACCCTAACAACAAACAACTCTAACCCCCTAACAACAAACAACCCTAAACCCCTAACATCAAACAACACTAACCCCCTAACAACCAAACCACTAACACCCTAACAACAAACAACACTAACACCCTAACAACAAAAACCACTAAACCCCAACAAGAAACAACCTTAAACCCCTAACAACAAACAACCCTAAACCCCTAACAACAAACAACCCTAAACCCCTAACAACAAACAACACTAACACCCTAACAACAAACGACCCTAAACCCCTAACATCAAACAACACTAACCCCCTAACAACACAAACCACTAACACCCTAACAACAAACAACACTAACACCCTAACAACAAAAACCACTAAACCCCAACAAGAAACAACCTTAAACCCCTAACAACAAACAACCCTAAACCCCTAACATCAAACAACACTAACCCCTTAACAACACAAACCACTAACACCCTAACAACAAACAACACTAACACCCTAACAACAAAAACCACTAAACCCCAACAAGAAACAACCTTAAACCCCTAACAACAAACAACCCTAAACCCCTAACATCAAACAACACTAACACCCTAACAACACAAACCACTAACACCCTAACAACAAACAACACTAACCCCCTAACAACAAACACTAACCCCCAAACAACAAACAACCCTAACCCCTGAAAACCAAAAACACTAACCCACTAACAACAAACAACCCTAACCCACTAACAACAAACAACCCTAAACCCCTAACATCAAACAACACTAACCCCCTAACAACACAAACCACTAACACCCTAACAACAAACAACACTAACACCCTAACAACAAAAACCACTAAACTCCAACAAGAAACAACCTTAAACCCCTAACAACAAACAACCCTAAACCCCTAACATCAAACAGCACTAACACCCTAACAACAAACAACTCTAACCCCCTAACAACAAACAACCCTAAACCCCTAACATCAAACAACACTAACACCCTAACAACAAAAACCACTAAACCCCAACAAGAAACAACCTTAAACCCCTAACAACAAACAACCCTAAACCCCTAACATCAAACAACACTAACCCCCTAACAACACAAACCACTAACACCCTAACAACAAACAACACTAACACCCTAACAACAAAAACCACTAAACCCCAACAAGAAACAACCTTAAACCCCTAACAACAAACAACCCTAAACCCCTAACATCAAACAACACTAACCCCCTAACAACAAAAACCACTAACACCCTAACAACAAACAACACTAACACCCTAACAACAAAAACCACTAAACCCCAACAAGAAACAACCTTAAACCCCTAACAACAAACAACCCTAAACCCCTAACATCAAACAACACTAACACCCTAACAACAAACAACTCTAACCCCCTAACAACAAACAACCCTAAACGCCTAACATCAAACAACACTAACCCCCTAACAACACAAACCACTAACACCCTAACAACAAACAACAGTAACCCCCAACAACAAACAACCCTAACCCCTGAAAACCAAAAACACTAACCCACTAACAACAAACAACCCTAACCCACTAACAACAAACAACCCTAAACCCCTAACATCAAACAACACTAACCCCCTAACAACACAAACCACTAACACCGTAACAACAAACAACACTAACACCCTAACAACAAAAACCACTAAACCCCAACAAGAAACAACCTTAAACCCCTAACAACAAACAACCCTAAACCCCTAACATCAAACAACACTAACACCCTAACAACAAACAACTCTAACTCCCTAACAACAAACAACCCTAAACCCCTAACATCAAACAACACTAACACCCTAACAACAAAAACCACTAAACCCCAACAAGAAACAACCTTAAACCCCTAACAACAAACAACCCTAAACCCCTAACATCAAACAACACTAACCCCTTAACAACACAAACCACTAACACCCTAACAACAAACAACACTAACACCCTAACAACAAAAACCACTAAACCCCAACAAGAAACAACCTTAAACCCCTAACAACAAACAACCCTAAACCCCTAACATCAAACAACACTAACACCCTAACAACACAAACCACTAACACCCTAACAAGAAACAACACTAACCCCCTAACAACAAACACTAACCCCCAAACAACAAACAACCCTAACCCCTGAAAACCAAAAACACTAACCCACTAACAACAAACAACCCTAACCCACTAACAACAAACAACCCTAAACCCCTAACATCAAACAACACTAACCCCCTAACAACACAAACCACTAACACCTTAACAACAAACAACACTAACACCCTAACAACAAAAACCACTAAACTCCAACAAGAAACAACCTTAAACCCCTAACAACAAACAACCCTAAACCCCTAACATCAAACAGCACTAACACCCTAACAACAAACAACTCTAACCCCCTAACAACAAACAACCCTAAACCCCTAACATCAAACAACACTAACACCCTAACAACAAAAACCACTAAACCCCAACAAGAAACAACCTTAAACCCCTAACAACAAACAACCCTAAACCCCTAACATCAAACAACACTAACCCCCTAACAACACAAACTACTAACACCCTAACAACAAACAACACTAACACCCTAACAACAAAAACCACTAAACCCCAACAAGAAACAACCTTAAACCCCTAACAACAAACAACCCTAAACCCCTAACATCAAACAACACTAACCCCCTAACAACACAAACCACTAACACCCTAACAACAAACAATACTAACCCCCTAACAACAAACAACCCTAACCCCTGAAAACCAAAAACACTAACGCACTAACAACAAACAACCCTAACCCACTAACAACAAACAACCCTAAACCCCTAACATCAAACAACACTAACCCCCTAACAACACAAACCACTAACACCCTAACAAAAAACAACACTAACACCCTAACAACAAAAACCACTAAACCCCAACAAGAAACAACCTTAAACCCCTAACAACAAACAACCCTAAACCCCTAACATCAAACAACACTAACACGCTAACAACACAAACCACTAACACCGTAACAACAAACAACCCTAACCCCCTAACAACAAACACTAACCCCCAAACAACAAACAACCCTAACCCCTGAAAACCAGAAACACTAACCCACTAACAACAAACAACCCTAACCCACTAACAACAAACAACCCTAAACCCCTAACATCAAACAACACTAACACCCTAACAACAAACAACTCTAACCCCCTAACAACAAACAACCCTAAACCCCTAACAACAAACAACACTAACACCCTAACAACAAACAACTCTAACCCCCTAACAACAAACAACCCTAAACCCCTAACATCAAACAACACTAACCCCCTAACAACACAAACCACTAACACCCTAACAACAAACACTAACACCCTAAAAACAAAAACCACTAAACCCCAACAAGAAACAACCTTAAACCCCTAACAACAAACAACCCTAAACCCCTAACAACAAACAACACTAACACCCTAACAACAAACAACTCTAACCCCCTAACAACAAACAACCCTAAACCCCTAACATCAAACAACACTAACCCCCTAACAACACAAACCACTAACACCCTAACAACAAACAACACTAACACCCTAACAACAAAAACCACTAAACCCCAACAAGAAACAACCTTAAACCCCTAACAACAAACAACCCTAAACCCCTAACATCAAACAACACTAACCCCCTAACAACAAAAACCACTAACACCCTAACAACAAACAACAGTAACCCCCAACAACAAACAACCCTAACCCCTGAAAACCAAAAACACTAACCCACTAACAACAAACAACCCTAACCCACTAACAACAAACAACCCTAAACCCCTAACATCAAACAACACTAACCCCCTAACAACACAAACCACTAACACCCTAACAACAAAAACACTAACACCCTAACAACAAAAACCACTAAACCCCAACAAGAAACAACCTTAAACCCCTAACAACAAACAACCCTAAACCCCTAACATCAAACAACACTAACACCCTAACAACAAACAACTCTAACTCCCTAACAACAAACAACCCTAAACCCCTAACATCAAACAACACTAACACCCTAACAACAAAAACCACTAAACCCCAACAAGAAACAACCTTAAACCCCTAACAACAAACAACCCTAAACCCCTAACATCAAACAACACTAACCCCTTAACAACACAAACCACTAACACCCTAACAACAAACAACACTAACACCCTAACAACAAAAACCACTAAACCCCAACAAGAAACAACCTTAAACCCCTAACAACAAACAACCCTAAACCCCTAACATCAAACAACACTAACACCCTAACAACACAAACCACTAACACCCTAACAACAAACAACACTAACCCCCTAACAACAAACACTAACCCCCAAACAACAAACAACCCTAACCCCTGAAAACCAAAAACACTAACCCACTAACAACAAACAACCCTAACCCACTAACAACAAACAACCCTAAACCCCTAACATCAAACAACACTAACCCCCTAACAACACAAACCACTAACACCCTAACAACAAACAACACTAACACCCTAACAACAAAAACCACTAAACTCCAACAAGAAACAACCTTAAACCCCTAACAACAAACAACCCTAAACCCCTAACATCAAACAGCACTAACACCCTAACAACAAACAACTCTAACCCCCTAACAACAAACAACCCTAAACCCCTCACATCAAACAACACTAACACCCTAACAACAAAAACCACTAAACCCCAACAAGAAACAACCTTAAACCCCTAACAACAAACAACCCTAAACCCCTAACATCAAACAACACTAACCCCTTAACAACACAAACCACTAACACCCTAACAACAAACAACACTAACACCCTAACAACAAAAACCACTAAACCCCAACAAGAAACAACCTTAAACCCCTAACAACAAACAACCCTAAACCCCTAACATCAAACAACACTAACACCCTAACAACACAAACCACTAACACCCTAACAACAAACAACACTAACCCCCTAACAACAAACACTAACCCCCAAACAACAAACAACCCTAACCCCTGAAAACCAAAAACACTAACCCACTAACAACAAACAACCCTAACCCACTAACAACAAACAACCCTAAACGCCTAACATCAAACAACACTAACCCCCTAACAACACAAACCACTAACACCCTAACAACAAACAACAGTAACCCCCAACAACAAACAACCCTAACCCCTGAAAACCAAAAACACTAACCCACTAACAACAAACAACCCTAACCCACTAACAACAAACAACCCTAAACCCCTAACATCAAACAACACTAACCCCCTAACAACACAAACCACTAACACCCTAACAACAAACAACACTAACACCCTAACAACAAAAACCACTAAACCCCAACAAGAAACAACCTTAAACCCCTAACAACAAACAACCCTAAACCCCTAACATCAAACAACACTAACACCCTAACAACAAACAACACTAACTCCCTAACAACAAACAACCCTAAACCCCTAACATCAAACAACACTAACACCCTAACAACAAACAACTCTAACCCCCTAACAACAAACAACCCTAAACCCCTAACATCAAACAACACTAACACCCTAACAACAAACAACTCTAACTCCCTAACAACAAACAACCCTAAACCCCTAACAACAAACAACACTAACACCCTAACAACAAACAACTCTAACCCCCTAACAACAAACAACCCTAAACCCCTAACATCAAACAACACTAACCCCCTAACAACACAAACCACTAACACCCTAACAACAAACAACACTAACACCCTAACAACAAAAACCACTAAACCCCAACAAGAAACAACCTTAAACCCCTAACAACAAACAACCCTAAACCCCTAACAACAAACAACACTAACACCCTAACAACAAACAACCCTAAACCCCTAACATCAAACAACACTAAAACCCTAACAACACAAACCACTAACACCCTAACAACAAACAACCCTAACCCCCTAACAACAAACACTAACCCCCAAACAACAAACAACCCTAACCCCTGAAAACCAAAAACACTAACCCACTAACAACAAACAACCCTAACCCGCTAAAAACAAACAACCCTAAACCGCTAACATCAAACAACACTAACCCCCTAACAACACAAACCACTAACACCCTAACAACAAACAGCACTAACACCCTAACAACAAAAACCACTAAACCCCAACAACAAACAACTCTAACCCCCTAACAACAAACAACCCTAAACCCCTAACATCAAACAACACTAACCCCCTAACACACAAACCACTAACACCCTAACAACAAACAACACTAACACCCTAACAACAAAAACCACTAAACCCCAACAAGAAACAACCCTAAACACCTAACAACAAAGAATACTAACCCCCTAACAACAAACAACCCTAACCAAACAACAAAAAACCCTAACCCACTAACATCAAACAACACTAACACCCTAACAACAAACAACCCTAACCCCCTAACAAAAAACAACAGTAACACCCTAACAACAAAAACCACTAAACCCCAACAAGAAACAACCCTAAACCCCTAACAACAAACAACACTAACCCCCTAACAGCAAACAACCCTAACCAAACAACAAACAAACCTAACCCACTAACAACAAACAACACTAACCCCGTAACAACAAACAACCCATACCCCCCAACAGCAAACAACTGTAACACCCTAACAACAAAAACCAGTGAACCCCAACAAGAAACAACCCTAAACCCCTAACAAGAAACAACACTAACCCCTAACAACAAACAACCCAAACCAAGCAAGAAACAAACCTAACCCACTAACAACAAACAACACTAACACCCTAACAACAAACAACCCTAAACCCCTAACATCAAAGAACACAAACACCCTAACAACAAACAACTCTAACCCCCTAACAACAAACACTAACCCGCCAAACAACAAACAACCCTAACCCCTAAAAACCAAAACCACTAACCCACTAACAACAACCCTAACCCACTAACAACAAACAGCCCTAACAACCTAACAACAAACAACACTAACCCCCTAACAACAAACAACCCTAAACCCCTAACATCAAACAACACTAACCCCCTAACAACACAAAACACTAACACCCTAACAACAAAAACCGCTCAACCCCAACAAGAAACAACCCTAAAACCCTAACAACAAGCACTAACCCCCTAACAACAAACAACACTAAACCCCTAACAAGAAACTACCCTAACTCCGTAACAACAAACAACACTAACCCCGTAACAACAAACAACCCTAACCCCCAAACAACAAACAACCCTAACCCCGTAACAACAAACAATCCTAACCCCCGAACAACCAACAACACTAACCCCCTAACCACAATAAACACTAACACCCGAACAACAAAAACCACTAAACCCCAACAAGAAACAACCCTAAACCCCTAACAACAAACAACACTAACCCCCTAACAACAAACAACCCTAACCAAACAACAAACAAACCTAACCCACTAACAACAAACAACACTAACACCCTAACAACAAACAACCCTAACCCCTAACAACAAACAACACTAACACCCTAACAACAAACAACCCTAACCCCTAACAACAAACAACACTAACCCCCTAACAACAAACAAAACTAAACTCCTAACATCAAAGAACACTAACACCCTAACAACACAAAACACTAACACCCTAACAACAAACAGTACCCCCAGACAACAAACAACCCTAACCCGTAAAAACCAAAAACACTAAACCACTAACAACAAACAACCCTAACCCACTAAAAACAAACAACACTAACCTCCTAACAACAACCCTAAACCCCTAATATCAAACAACACTAACCTCCTAACAACACAAAACACTAACACCCTAACAACAAACAACACTAACACCCTAACAACAAAAACCACTAAACCCCAACAAGAAACAACCCTAAACCCCAGACAACAAACACTAACCCCCTAACAACAAACAACCCTAACCAAACAACAAAAAACCCTAACCCACTAACATCAAACAACACTAACACCCTAACAACAAACAACCCTAACCCCCTAACAAAAAACAACAGTAACACACTAACAACAAAAACCACTAAACCCCAACAAGAAACAACCCTAAAACCCTAACAACAAACAACACTAACCCCCTAACAACAAACAACCCTAACCAAACAACAAACAAACCTAACCCACTAACAACAAACAACACTAACACGCGAACAACAAACAACCCTAACCCCCCAACAGCAAACAACAGTAACACCCTAACAACAAAAACCAGTAAACCCCAACAAGAAACAACCCTAAACCCCTAACAAGAAACAACACTAACCCCCTAACAACAAACAACCCTAACCAAACAAGAAACAAACCTAACCCACTAACAACAAACAACACTAACACCTTAACAACAAACAACCCTAAACCCCTAACATCAAAGAACACAAACACCCTAACAACAAACAACTCTAACCCCCTAACAACAAACACTAACCCGCCAAACAACAAACAACCCTAAGCCCTAAAAACCAAAACCACTAACCCACTAACAACAACCCTAACCCACTAACAACAAACAGCCCTAACAACCTAACAACAAACAACACTAACCCCCTAACAACAAACAACCCTAAACCCCTAACAACAAACACTAACCCCCAACAACAAACAACACTAAACCCCTAACAAGAAACTAACCTAACCCCGTAACAACAAACAACACTAACCCCGTAACAACAAACAACCCTAACCCCGTAGCAACAAACAACCCTAACCCCCAAACAACAAAAAACCCTATCCCCCTAACAACAAACAATCCTAACCCCCGAACAACCAACAACACTAACCCCCTAACCACAATAAAGACTAACACCCGAACAACAAAAACCACTAAACCCCAACAAGAAACAACCCTAAACCCCTAACAACAAACAACACTAACCCCCTAACAACAAACAACCCTAACCAAACAACAAACAAACCTAACCCACTAACAACAAACAACACTAACACCCTAACAACAAACAACCCTAACCAAACAACAAAAAACCCTAACCCACTAACATCAAACAACACTAACACCCTAACAACAAACAACCATAACCCCCTAACAAAAAACAACAGTAACACCCTAACAACAAAAACCACTAAACCCCAACAAGAAACAACCCTAAACCCCTAACAACAAACAACACTAACCCCCTAACAGCAAACAACCCTAACCAAACAACAAACAAACCTAACCCACTAACAACAAACAACACTAACCCCGTAACAACAAACAACCCATACCCCCCAACAGCAAACAACAGTAACACCCTAACAACAAAAACCAGTAAACCCCAACAAGAAACAACCCTAAACCCCTAACAAGAAACAACACTAACCCCTAACAACAAACAACCCAAACCAAGCAAGAAACAAACCTAACCCACTAACAACAAACAACACTAACACCCTAACAACAAACAACCCTAAACCCCTAACATCAAAGAACACAAACACCCTAACAACAAACAACTCTAACCCCCTAACAACAAACACTAACCCGCCAAACAACAAACAACACTAACCCCTAAAAACCAAAACCAATAACCCACTAACAACAACCCTAACCCACTAACAACAAACAGCCCTAACAACCTAACAACAAACAACACTAACCCCCTAACAACAAACAACCCTAAACCCCTAACATCAAACAACACTAACCCCCTAACAACACAAAACACTAACACCCTAACAACAAAAACCGCTCAACCCCAACAAGAAACAACCCTAAAACCCTAACAACAAGCACTAACCCCCTAACAAGAAACAACACTAAACCCCTAACAAGAAACTACCCTAACTCCGTAACAACAAACAACACTAACCCCGTAACAACAAACAACCCTAACCCCCAAACAACAAACAACCCTAACCCGGTAACAACAAACAATCCTAACCCCCGAACAACCAACAACACTAACCCCCTAACCACAATAAACACTAACACCCGAACAACAAAAACCACTAAACCCCAACAAGAAACAACCCTAAACCCCTAACAACAAACAACACTAACCCCCTAACAACAAACAACCCTAACCAAACAACAAACAAACCTAACCCACTAACAACAAACAACACTAACACCCTAACAACAAACAACACTAACACCCTAACAACAAATACCAATAAACCCCAACAAGAAACAACCCTAAAACCCTAACAACAAACAACACTAACCCCCTAACAACAAACAACCCTAACCAAACAACAAAAAACCCTAACCCACTAACAACAAACAACACTAACACCCTAACAACAAACAACCCTAACCCCCTAACAACAAACAACAGTAACACTCTAACCAGAAACAACCCTAACCCCCTAACAACAAACAACACTAACCCCCTAACAACAAACAACCCTAACCAAACAACAAACAAACCTAACCCACTAACAACAAACAACCCTAACACCCGAACAACAAACAACCCTAACCCCCTAACAACAAACAACAGTAACACCCTAACAACAAAAACCACTAAACCCCAACAAGAAACAACCCTAAGCCCCTAACAACAAACAACACTAACCCCCTAACAAGAAACAACCCTAAACCCCTAACAACAAACAACACTAACCCCCTAACAACAAACAACACTAACACCCTAACAACAACCAACCCTAACCCCCTAAGAACAAACAACACTAACGCCCTAAGAACAAACAACACTAACCCCCAGCAACGAACAATACTGACCCCCTTACAACACAAAACCTAACCTCTTATCAAAAAACAACCCTAACCCACTAACAACAACCCTAACACCCTAACAACAAACAACACTAACCCCCTAACAACAAACAACCCTAAACCCCTAACATCAAAGAACACTAACACTCTAACAACAAACAACTCTAACCCCCTAACAACACAAAACACTAACACCCTAACAACAAACAGCACTAACACCCTAACAACAAAAACCACTAAACCCCAACAAGAAACAACCCTAAACCCCTAACAACAAACAACACTAACCCCCTAACAACAAACAACCCTAACCAAACAACAAACAAACCTAACCCACTAACAACAAACAACACTAACACCCTAACAACAAACAACCCTAACCCCTAACAACAAACAACACTAACACCCTAACAACAAACAACCCTAACCCCTAACAACAAACAACACTAACCCCCTAACAACAAACAAAACTAAACTCCTAACATCAAAGAACACTAACACCCTAACAACACAAAACACTAACACCCTAACAACAAACACTAACCCCCAAACAACAAACAACCCTAACCCGTAAAAACCAAAAACACTAAACCACTAACAACAAACAACCCTAACCCACTACCAACAAACACTAACCTCCTAACAAAAAACAACCCTAAACCCCTAACATCAAACAACACTAACCCCCTAACAACACAAAACACTAACACCCTAACAACAAACAACACTAACACCCTAACAACAAAAACCACTAAACCCCAACAAGAAACAACCCTAAACCCCTAACAACAAACACTAACCCCCTAACAACAAACAACACTAAACCCCTAACAAGAAACTACCCTAACCCCGTAACAACAAACAACACTAACCCCGTAACAACAAACAACCCTAACCCCCAAACAACAAACAACCCTAACCCCCTAACAACAAACAATCCTAACCCCCGAACAACCAACAACACTAACCCCCTAACCACAGTAAACACTAACACCCTAACAACAAAAACCACTAAACCCCAACAAGAAACAACCCTAAACCCCTAACAACAAACAACACTAACCCCCTAACAACAAACAACCCTAACCAAACAACAAAAAACCCTAACCCACTAACATCAAACAACACTAACACCCTTACAACAAACAACCCTAACCCCCTAACAAAAAACAACAGTAACACCCTAACAACAAAAACCACTAAACCCCAACAAGAAACAACCCTAAACCCCTAACAACAAACAACACTAACCCCCTAAAAACAAACAACCCTAACCAAACAACAAACACACCTAACCCACTAACAACAAACAACACTAACACGCGAACAACAAACAAGCCTAACCCCCCAACAGCAAACAACAGTAACACCCTAACAACAAAAACCAGTAAACCCCAACAAGAAACAACCCTAAACCCCTAACAAGAAACAACACTAACCCCCTAACAACAAACAACCCTAACCAAACAGGAAACAAACCTAACCCACTAACAACAAACAACACTAACACCCTAACAACAAACAACCCTAAACCCCTAACATCAAAGAACACAAACACCCTAACAACAAACAACTCTAACCCCCTAACAACAAACACTAACCCGCCAAACAACAAACAACCCTAACCCCTAAAAACCAAAACCACTAACCCACTAACAACAACCCTAACCCACTAACAACAAACAGCCCTAACAACCTAACAACAAACAACACTAACCCCCTAACAACAAACAACCCTAAACCCCTAACGTCAAACAACACTAACCCCCTAACAACACAAAACACTAACACCCTAACAACAAAAACCGCTCAACCCCAACAAGAAACAACCCTAAAACCCTAACAACAAGCACTAACCCCCTAACAACAAACAACACTAAACCCCTAACAAGAAACTACCCTAACCCCGTAACAACAAACAACACTAACCCCGTAACAACAAACAACCCTAACCCCCAAACAACAAACAACCCTAACCCGGTAACAACAAACAATCCTAACCCCCGAACAACCAACAACACTAACCCCCTAACCACAATAAACACTAACACCCGAACAACAAAAACCACTAAACCCCAACAAGAAACAACCCTAAACCCCTAACAACAAACAACACTAACCCCCTAACAACAAACAACCCTAACCAAACAACAAACAAACCTAACCCACTAACAACAAACAACACTAACACCCTAACAACAAACAACACTAACACCCTAACAACAAATACCAATAAACCCCAACAAGAAACAACCCTAAAACCCTAACAACAAACAACACTAACCCCCTAACAACAAACAACCCTAACCAAACAACAAAAAACCCTAACCCACTAACAACAAACAACACTAACACCCTAACAACAAACAACCCTAACCCCCTAACAACAAACAACAGTAACACTCTAACCAGAAACAACCCTAACCCCCTAACAACAAACAACACTAACCCCCTAACAACAAACAACCCTAACCAAACAACAAACAAACCTAACCCACTAACAACAAACAACCCTAACACCCGAACAACAAACAACCCTAACCCCCTAACAACAAACAACAGTAACACCCTAACAACAAAAACCACTAAACCCCAACAAGAAACAACCCTAAGCCCCTAACAACAAACAACACTAACCCCCTAACAAGAAACAACCCTAAACCCCTAACAACAAACAACACTAACCCCCTAACAACAAACAACACTAACACCCTAACAACAACCAACCCTAACCCCCTAAGAACAAACAACACTAACGCCCTAAGAACAAACAACACTAACCCCCAGCAACGAACAATACTGACCCCCTTACAACACAAAACCTAACCTCTTATCAAAAAACAACCCTAACCCACTAACAACAACCCTAACACCCTAACAACAAACAACACTAACCCCCTAACAACAAACAACCCTAAACCCCTAACATCAAAGAACACTAACACTCTAACAACAAACAACTCTAACCCCCTAACAACACAAAACACTAACACCCTAACAACAAACAGCACTAACACCCTAACAACAAAAACCACTAAACCCCAACAAGAAACAACCCTAAACCCCTAACAACAAACAACACTAACCCCCTAACAACAAACAACCCTAACCAAACAACAAACAAACCTAACCCACTAACAACAAACAACACTAACACCCTAACAACAAACAACCCTAACCCCTAACAACAAACAACACTAACACCCTAACAACAAACAACCCTAACCCCTAACAACAAACAACACTAACCCCCTAACAACAAACAAAACTAAACTCCTAACATCAAAGAACACTAACACCCTAACAACACAAAACACTAACACCCTAACAACAAACACTAACCCCCAAACAACAAACAACCCTAACCCGTAAAAACCAAAAACACTAAACCACTAACAACAAACAACCCTAACCCACTACCAACAAACACTAACCTCCTAACAAAAAACAACCCTAAACCCCTAACATCAAACAACACTAACCCCCTAACAACACAAAACACTAACACCCTAACAACAAACAACACTAACACCCTAACAACAAAAACCACTAAACCCCAACAAGAAACAACCCTAAACCCCTAACAACAAACACTAACCCCCTAACAACAAACAACACTAAACCCCTAACAAGAAACTACCCTAACCCCGTAACAACAAACAACACTAACCCCGTAACAACAAACAACCCTAACCCCCAAACAACAAACAACCCTAACCCCCTAACAACAAACAATCCTAACCCCCGAACAACCAACAACACTAACCCCCTAACCACAGTAAACACTAACACCCTAACAACAAAAACCACTAAACCCCAACAAGAAACAACCCTAAACCCCTAACAACAAACAACACTAACCCCCTAACAACAAACAACCCTAACCAAACAACAAAAAACCCTAACCCACTAACATCAAACAACACTAACACCCTTACAACAAACAACCCTAACCCCCTAACAAAAAACAACAGTAACACCCTAACAACAAAAACCACTAAACCCCAACAAGAAACAACCCTAAACCCCTAACAACAAACAACACTAACCCCCTAACAACAAACAACCCTAACCAAACAACAAACACACCTAACCCACTAACAACAAACAACACTAACACGCGAACAACAAACAAGCCTAACCCCCCAACAGCAAACAACAGTAACACCCTAACAACAAAAACCAGTAAACCCCAACAAGAAACAACCCTAAACCCCTAACAAGAAACAACACTAACCCCCTAACAACAAACAACCCTAACCAAACAGGAAACAAACCTAACCCACTAACAACAAACAACACTAACACCCTAACAACAAACAACCCTAAACCCCTAACATCAAAGAACACAAACACCCTAACAACAAACAACTCTAACCCCCTAACAACAAACACTAACCCGCCAAACAACAAACAACCCTAACCCCTAAAAACCAAAACCACTAACCCACTAACAACAACCCTAACCCACTAACAACAAACAGCCCTAACAACCTAACAACAAACAACACTAACCCCCTAACAACAAACAACCCTAAACCCCTAACATCAAACAACACTAACCCCCTAACAACACAAAACACTAACACCCTAACAACAAAAACCACTCAACCCTAACAAGAAACAACCCTAAAACCCTAACAACAAGCACTAATCCCCTAACAACAAACAACACTAAACCCCTAACAAGAAACTACCCTAACCCCTTAACAACAAACAACACTAACCCCGTAACAACAAACAACCCTAACCCCCAAACAACAAACAACCCTAACCCGGTAACAACAAACAATCCTAACCCCCGAACAACCAACAACACTAACCCCCTAACCACAATAAACACTAACACCCGAACAACAAAAACCACTAAACCCCAACAAGAAACAACCCTAAACCCCTAACAACAAACAACACTAACCCCCTAACAACAAACAACCCTAACCAAACAACAAACAAACCTAACCCACTAACAACAAACAACACTAACACCCTAACAACAAACAACCCTAACCCCTAACAACAAACAACACTAACACCCTAACAACAAACAACCCTAACCCCTAACAACAAACAACACTAACCCCCTAACAACAAACAAAACTAAACTCCTAACATCAAAGAACACTAACACCCTAACAACACAAAACACTAACACCCTAACAACAAACACTAACCCCCAGACAACAAACAACCCTAACCCGTAAAAACCAAAAACACTAAACCACTAACAACAAACAACCCTAACCCACTAAAAACAAACAACACTAACCTCCTAACAACAAACAACCCTAAACCCCTAACATCAAACAACACTAACCCCCTAACAACACAAAACACTAACACCCTAACAACAAACAACACTAACACCCTAACAACAAAAACCACTAAACCCCAACAAGAAACAACCCTAAACCCCAAACAACAAACACTAACCCCCTAACAACAAACAACACTAAACCCCTAACAAGAAACTACCCTAACCCCGTAACAACAAACAACACTAACCCCGTAACAACAAACAACCCTAACCCCCAAACAACAAACAACCCTAACCCTCTAACAACAAACAATCCTAACCCCCGAACAACCAACAACACTAACCCCCTAACCACAGTAAACACTAACACCCTAACAACAAAAACCACTAAACCCCAAGAAGGAACAACCCTAAACCCCTAACAACAAACAACACTAACCCCCTAACAACAAACAACCCTAACCAAACAACAAAAAACCCTAACCCACTAACATCAAACAACACTAACACCCTAACAGCAAACAACCCTAACCCCCTAACAAAAAACAACAGTAACACCCTAACAACAAAAACCACTAAACCCCAACAAGAAACAACCCTAAACCCCTAACAACAAACAACACTAACCCCCTAATAACAAACAACCCTAACCAAACAACAAACAAACCTAACCCACTAACAACAAACAACACTAACACGCGAACAACAAACAACCCTAACCCCACAACAGCAAACAACAGTAACACCCTAACAACAAAAACCAGTAAACCCCAACAAGAAACAACCCTAAACCCCTAACAAGAAACAACACTAACCCCCTAACAACAAACAACCCTAACCAAACAAGAAAGAAACCTAACTCACTAACAACAAACAACACTAACACCCTAACAAAAAACAACCCTAAACCCCTAACATCAAAGAACACAAACACCCTAACAACAAACAACTCTAACCCCCAACAACAAACACTAACCCGCCAAACAACAAACAACCCTAACCCCTAAAAACCAAAACCACTAACCCACTAACAACAACCCTATCCCACTAACAAAAAACAGCCCTAACAACCTAACAACAAACAACACTAACCCCCTAACAACAAACAACCCTAAACCCCTAACATCAAACAACACTAACCCCCTAACAACACAAAACACTACCACCCTAACAACAAAAACCGCTCAACCCCAACAAGAAACAGCCCTAAAACCCTAACAACAAGCACTAACCCCCTAACAAGAAACTACCCTAACCCCGTAACAACAAACAACACTAACCCCGTAACAACAAACAACCCTAACCCCCAAACAACAAACAACCCTAACCCCGTAACAACAAACAATCCTAACCCCCGAACAACCAACAACACTAACCCCCTAACCACAATAAACACTAACACCCGAACAACAAAAACCACTAAACCCCTACAAGAAACAACCCTAAACCCCTAACAACAAACAACACTAACCCCCTAACAACAAACAACCCTAACCAAACAACAAAAAACCCTAACCCACTAACAACAAACAACACTAACACCCTAACAACAAACAACCCTAACCCCCTAACAACAAACAACAGTAACACCCTAACCAGAAACAACCCTAACCCCCTAACAACAAACAACACTAACCCCCTAACAACAAACAACCCTAAACCCCTAACATCAAAGAACACTAACACCCTAACAACAAACAACCCTAACCCCCTAACAACAAACACTAACCCCCAAACAGCAAACAACCCTAACCCCTAAATACCAAAAACACTAACCCGCTAACAACAAACAACCCTAACAAACTAACAACAAACAACCCTAACACCCTAACAACAAACAACACTAACCCCCTAACAACAAACAACCCTAAACCCCTAACATCAAACAACACTAACCCCCTAACAACACAAAACACTAACACCCTAACAACAAACAACACTAAAACCCTAACAACAAAAACCACTAAACCCCAACAAGAAACAACCCTAAACCCCTAACAACAAACACTAACCCCCTAACAACAAACAACACTAAACCCCTAACAAGAAACTACCCTAACCCCGTAACAACAAACAACACTAACCTGGTAACAAGAAACAACCCTAACCCTCAAACAACACACAACCCTAACCCCCTAACAACAAACAATCCTAACCCCCGAACAACGAACAACACTAACCTCCTAACCACAATAAACACTAACACCCGAACAACAAAAACCACTAAACCCCAACAAGAAACAACCCTAAACCCCTAACAACAAACAACACTAACCCCCTAACAACAAACAACCCTAACCAAACAACAAACAAACCTAAACCACTAACAACAAACAACACTATCACGCGAACATCAAACAACCCTAACCCCCTAACAACAAACAACACTAACACCCTAACAACAAAAACCAATAAACCCCAACAAGAAACAACCCTAAAACCCTAACAACAAACAACACTAACCCCCTAACAACAAACAACCCTAACCAAACAACAAACAAACCTAACCCACTCACAACAAACAACACTAACACCCGAACAACAAACAACCCTAACCCCCTAACAACAAACAACACTAACACCCTAACAACAAACAACCCTAACCCCCTAACAACAAACAGCACTAACCCCATAACAACAAACAACCTTAAACCCCTAACATCAAAGAACACTAACACCCAAACAACAAACAACCCTAAAACCCTAAAAGCAAACAACACTAAACCCCTAAAAACAAACAACACTAAGCCCCTAACAACAAACAACACTAACACCCGAACAACAAACACCACTAAACCCCAACAAGAAACAACCCTAAGCCCCTAACAACAAACAACACTAACCACCTAACAAGAAACAACCCTAACCCCCTAACAACAAACAACAGTAACACCCTAACCAGAAACAACCCTAACCCCCTAACAACAAACAACACTAACCCCCAACAACAACCAACCTTAAACCCCTAACATCAAAGAACACTAACACCCTAACAACAAACAACACTAACACCCTAACAACAAAAACCACTAAACCCCAACAAGAAACAACCCTAAACCCATAACAACAAACAACACTAACCCCCTAACAACAAACAACCCTAACCAAACAACAAAAAACCCTAACCCACTAACAACAAACAACACTAACACCCTAACAACAAACAACCCTAACCCCCTAACAAGAAACAACAGTAACACCCTAACCAGAAACAACCCTAACCCCCTAACAACAAACAACACTAACCCCCTAACAACAAACAACCCTAAACCCCTAACATCAAAGAACACTAACACCCTAACAACAAACAACCCTAACCCCCTAACAACAAACACTAACCCCCAAACAACAAACAACCCTAACCCCTAAAAACCAAAAACACTAACCCACTAACAACAAACAACCCTAACAAACTAACAACAAACAACCCTAACACCCTAACAACAAACAAAACTAACCCCCTAACAACAAACAACCCTAAACCCCTAACATCAAACAACACTAACTCCCTAACAACACAAAACACTAACACCCTAACAACAAACAACACTAACCCCCTAACAACAAGAACCACTAAACCCCAACAAGAAACAACCCTAAACCCCAAACAACAAACACTAACCCCTAACAACAAACAACACTAAACCCCTAACAAGAAACTAACCTAACCCCGTAACAAAAAACAACACTAACCCCGTAACAACAAACAACCCTAACCCCCTAACAACAAACAATCCGAAACCCCGAACAACCAACAACACTAACCCCCTAACCACAATAAAGACTAACACCCTAACAACAAAAAAAACTAAACCCCAACAAGAAACAACCCTAAACCCCTAACAACAAACAACACTAACCCCCTAACAACAAACAACCCTAACCAAACAACAAACAAACCTAACCCACTAACAACAAACAACACTAACACCCTAACAACAAACAACCCTAAACCCCTAACATCAAAGAACACAAACACCCTAACAACAAACAACTCTAACCCCCTAACAACAAACACTAACCCGCCAAACAACAAACAACCCTAAGCCCTAAAAACCAAAACCACTAACCCACTAACAACAACCCTAACCCACTAACAACAAACAGCCCTAACAACCTAACAACAAACAACACTAACCCCCTAACAACAAACAACCCTAAACCCCTAACAACAAACACTAACCCCCAACAACAAACAACACTAAACCCCTAACAAGAAACTAACCTAACCCCGTAACAACAAACAACACTAACCCCGTAACAACAAACAACCCTAACCCCGTAGCAACAAACAACCCTAACCCCCAAACAACAAAAAACCCTAACCCCTTAACAACAAACAATCCTAACCCCCGAACAACCAACAACACTAACCCCCTAACCACAATAAAGACTAACACCCGAACAACAAAAACCACTAAACCCCAACAAGAAACAACCCTAAACCCCTAACAACAAACAACACTAACCCCCTAACAACAAACAACCCTAACCAAACAACAAACAAACCTAACCCACTAACAACAAACAACACTAACACCCTAACAACAAACAACCCTAACCCCTGACAACAAACAAAACTAACACCCTAACAACAAACAACCCTAACCCCTAACAACAAACAACACTAACCCCCTAACAACAAACAAAACTAAACTCCTAACATCTAAGAACACTAACACCCTAACAACACAAAACACTAACACCCTAACAACAAACACTAACCCCCACACAACAAACAACCCTAACCCGTAAAAACCAAAAACACTAAACCACTAACAACAAACAACCCTAACCCACTAACAACAAACAACACTAACCTCCTAACAACAAACAACCCTAAACCCCTAACATCAAACAACACTTACCCACTAACAACACAAAACACTAACACCCTAACAACAAACAACACTAACACCCTAACAAGAAACTACCCTAACCCCATAACAACAAACAACACTAACCCCGTAACAACAAACAACCCTAACCCCCAAACAACAAACAACCCTAACCCCCTAACAACAAACAATCCTAACCCCCGAACAACCAACAACACTAACCCCCTAACCACAGTAAACACTAACACCCTAACAACAAAAACCACTAAACCCCAACAAGAAACAACCCTAAACCCCTAACAACAAACAACCCTAACCACCTAACAACAAACAACCCTAACCAAACAACAAAAAACCCTAACCCACTAACATCAAACAACACTAACACCCTAACAACAAACAACCCTAACCCCCTAACAAAAAACAAAAGTAACACCCTAACAACAAAAACCACTAAACCCCAACAAGAAACAACCCTAAACCCCTAACAACAAACAACACTAACCCCCTAACAACAAACAACACTAAACCCCTAACAAGAAACTACCCTAACCCCGTAACAACAAACAACACTAACCCCGTAACAACAAACAACCCTAACCCCCAAACAACAAACAACCCTAACCCCCTAACAACAAACAATCCTAACCCCCGAACAACCAACAACACTAACCCCCTAACCACAGTAAACACTAACACCCTAACAACAAAAACCACTAAACCCCAACAAGAAACAACCCTAAACCCCTAACAACAAACAACCCTAACCACCTAACAACAAACAACCCTAACCAAACAACAAAAAACCCTAACCCACTAACATCAAACAACACTAACACCCTAACAACAAACAACCCTAACCCCCTAACAAAAAACAACAGTAACACCCTAACAACAAAAACCACTAAACCCCAACAAGAAACAACCCTAAACCCCTAACAACAAACAACACTAACCCCCTAACAACAAACAACCCTAACCAAACAACAAACAAACCTAACCCACTAACAACAAACAACACTAACACGCGAACAACAAACAACCCTAACCCCCCAACAGCAAACAACAGTAACACCCTAACAACAAAAACCAGGAAACCCCAACAAGAAACAACCCTAAACCCCTAACAAGAAACAACACTAACCCCCTAACAACAAACAACCCTAACCAAACAAGAAACAAACCTAACCCACTAACAACAAACAACACTAACACCCTAACAACAAACAACCCTAAACCCCTAACATCAAAGAACACAAACACCCTAACAACAAACAACTCTAACCCCCTAACAACAAACACTAACCCGCCAAACAACAAACAACCCTAACCCCTAAAAACCAAAACCACTAAACCACTAACAACAACCCTAACCCACTAACAACAAACAGCCCTAACAACCTAACAACAAACAACACTAACCCCCTAACAACAAACAACCCTAAACCCCTAACGTCAAACAACACTAACCCACTAACAACACAAAACACTAACACCCTAACAACAAAAACCGCTCAACCCCAACAAGAAACAACCCTAAAACCCTAACAACAAACACTAACCCCCTAACAACAAACAACACTAAACCCCTAACAAGAAACTACCCTAACCCCGTAACAACAAACAACACTAACCCCGTAACAACAAACAACCCTAACCCCCAAACAACAAACAACCCTAACCCCGTAACAACAAACAATCCTAACCCCCGAACAACCAACAACACTAACCCCCTAACCACAATAAACACTAACACCCGAACAACAAAAACCACTAAACCCCAACAAGAAACAACCCTAAACCCCTAACAACAAACAACACTAACCCCCTAACAACAAACAACCCTAACGAAACAACAAACAAACCTAACCCACTAACAACAAACAACACTAACACCCTAACAACAAACAACCCTAACCCCTAACAACAAACAACACTAACACCCTAACAACAAACAACCCTAACCCCTAACAACAAACAACACTAACCCCCTAACAACAAACAAAACTAAACTCCTAACATCAAAGAACACTAACACCCTAACAACACAAAACACTAACCCCCAGACAACAAACAACCCTAACCCGTAAAAACCAAAAACACTAAACCACTAACAACAAACAACCCTAACCCACTAAAAACAAACAACACTAACCTTCTAACAACAACCCTAAAGCCCTAATATCAAACAACACTAACCCCCTAACAACACAAAACACTAACACCCTAACAACAAACAACACTAACACCCTAACAACAAAAACCACTAAACCCCAACAAGAAACAACCCTAAACCCCAAACAACAAACACTAACCCCCTAACAACAAACAACACTAAACCCCTAACAAGAAACTACCCTAACCCCGTAACAACAAACAACACTAACCCCGTAACAACAAACAACCCTAACCCCCAAACAACAAACAACCCTAACCCCCTAACAACAAACAATCCTAACCCCCGAACAACCAACAACACTAACCCCCTAACCACAGTAAACACTAACACCCTAACAACAAAAACCACTAAACCCCAACAAGAACCAACCCTAAACCCCTAACAACAAACAACACTAACCCCCTAACAACAAACAACCCTAACCAAACAACAAAAAACCCTAACCCACTAACATCAAACAACACTAACACCCTAACAACAAACAACCCTAACCCCCTAACAAAAAACAACAGTAACACCCTAACAACAAAAACCACTAAACCCCAACAAGAAACAACCCTAAACCCCTAACAACAAACAACACTAACCCCCTAACAACAAACAACCCTAACCAAACAAGAAACAAACCTAACCCACTAACAACAAACAACACTAACACGCGAACAACAAACAACCCTAACCCCCCAACAGCAAACAACAGTAACACCCTAACAACAAAAGCCAGCAAACCCCAACAAGAAACAACCCTAAACCCCTAACAAGAAACAACACTAACCCCCTAACAACAAACAACCCTAACCAAACAAGAAACAAACCTAACCCACTAACAACAAACAACACTAACACCCTAACAACAAACAACCCTAAACCCCTAACATCAAAGAACACAAACACCCTAACAACAAACAACTCTAACCCCCTAACAACAAACACTAACCCGCCAAACAACAAACAACCCTAACCCCTAAAAACCAAAACCACTAACCCACTAACAACAACCCTAACCCACTAACAACAAACAGCCCTAACAACCTAACAACAAACAACACTAACCCCCTAACAACAAACAACCCTAAACCCCTAACATCAAACAACACTAACCCCCTAAAAACACAAAACACTAACACCCTAACAACAAAAACCGCTAAACCCCAACAAGAAACAACACTAAAACCCTAACAACAAGCACTAACCCCCTAACAACAAACAACACTAAACCCCTAACAAGAAACTACCCTAACCCCATAACAAAAAACAACACTAACCCCGTAACAACAAACAACCCTAACCCCCAAACAACAAACAACCCTACCCCGTAACAACAAACAATCCTAACCCCCGAACAACCAACAACACTAACCCCCTAACCACAATAAACACTAACACCCGAACAACAAAAACCACTAAACCCCAACAAGAAACAACCCTAAACCCCTTACAACAAACAACACTAACCCCCTAACAACAAACAACCCTAACCAAACAACAAACAAACCTAACCCACTAACAACAAACAACACTAACACCCGAACAACAAACAACCCTAAACCCCTAACAACAAACAACAGTAACACCCTAACAACAAAAACCACTAAACCCCAACAAGAAACAACCCTAAACCCCTAACAACAAACAACACTAACCCCCTAACAACAAACAACCCTAACCAAACAACAAACAAACCTAACCCACTAACAACAAACAACACTAACACCCGAACAACAAACAACCCTAACCCCCTAACAACAAACAACACTAACACCCTAACAACAAACAACCCTAACCCCCTAACAACAAACAACACTAACCCCATAACAACAAACAACCCTGAACCCCTATCATCAAAGAACACTAACACCCTAACAACAAACAACCCTAACCTCCTAACAACAAACACTAACCCCCAAACAACAAACAACCCTAAAACCTGAAAACCAAAAATACTAACCCACTAACAACAAACAACACTACCCCCCTAAAAACAAACAATCCTAACCCCCTAACAACAAACAACACTCACCCCTAAAAAACAAACAACCCTAAAACCCTAAAAGCAAACAACACTGAACCCCTAAAAACAAACAACACTAAGCCCTTAACAACAAACAACACTAACACCCGAACAACAACACCACTAAACCCCAACAAGAAACAACCCTAAGCCCCTAACAACAAACAACGCTAACCCCCTAACAAGAAACAACACTAAACCCCTAACAACAAACAACACTAACACCCTAACAACAACCAACCCTAACCCCCTAAGAACAAACAACACTAACGCCCTAAGAACAAACAACACTAACCCCCAGCAACGAACAATACTGACCCCCTTACAACACAAAACCTAACCTCTTATCAAAAAACAACCCTAACCCACTAACAACAACCCTAACACCCTAACAACAAACAACACTAACCCCCTAACAACAAACAACCCTAAACCCCTAACATCAAAGAACACTAACACTCTAACAACAAACAACTCTAAATCCCTAACAACACAAAACACTAACACCCTAACAACAAACAACACTAACACCCTAACAACAAAAACCACTTAACCCCAACAAGAAACAACCCTAAACCCCTAACAACAAACAACACTAACCCCCTAACAACAAACAACCCTAACCAAACAACAAACAAACCTAACCCACTAACAACAAACAACACTAACACCCTAACAACAAACAACCCTAACCCCTAACAACAAACAACACTAACACCCTAACAACAAACAACCCTAACCCCTAACAACAAACAACACTAACCCCCTAACAACAAACAAAACTAAACTCCTAACATCAAAGAAAACTAACACCCTAACAACACAAAACACTAACACCCTAACAACAAACACTAACCCCCAAACAACAAACAACCCTAACCCGTAAAAACCAAAAACACTAACCCACTAACAACAAACAACCCTAACCCACTAACAACAAACACTAACCTCCTAACAGCAAACAACCCTAAACCCCTAACATCAAACAACACTAACCCCCTAACAACACAAAACACTAACACCCTAACAACAAACAACACTAACACCCTAACAACAAAAACCACTAAACCCCAACAAGAAACAACCCTAAACCCCTAACAACAAACAACACTAACCCCCTAACAACAAACAACCCTAACCAAACAACAAACAAACCTAACCCACTAACAACAAACAACACTAACACCCTAACAACAAACAACCCTAACCCCTAACAACAAACAACACTAACACCCTAACAACAAACAACCCTAACCCCTAACAACAAACAACACTAACCCCCTAACAACAAACAAAACTAAACTCCTAACATCAAAGAACACTAACACCCTAACAACACAAAACACTAACACCCTAACAACAAACACTAACCCCCAAACAACAAACAACCCTAACCCGTAAAAACAAAAACACTAAACCACTAACAACAAACAACCCTAACCCACTAACAACAAACAACACTAACCTCCTAACAACAAACAACCCTAAACCCCTAACATCAAACAACACTAACCCACTAACAACACAAAACACTAACACCCTAACAGCAAACAACACTAACACCCTAACAACAAAAACCACTAAACCCCAACAAGAAACAACCCTAAGCCCCTAACAACAAACACTAACCCCCTAACAACAAACAACACTAAACCCCTAACAAGAAACTACCCAAACCCCGTAACAACAAACAACACTAACCCCGTAACAACAAAAAACCCTAACCGAAAAAACAACAAACAACCCTAACCCCCAAACAACAAACAACCCTAACCCCCTAACAACAAACAATCCTAACCCCCGAACAACCAACAACACTAACCCCCTAACCACAATAAACACTAACACCCGAACAACAAAAACCACTAAACCCCAACAAGAAACAACCCTAAACCCCTAACAACAAACAACACTAACCCCCTAACAACAAACAACCCTAAACCCCTAACATCAAAGAACACTATCACCCTAACAACAAACAACAATAACCCCCTAACAACAAACACTAAAACCCAAACAACAAACAACCCTAACCCCTAAAAACCAAAAACACTAACCCACTAACAACAAACAAGCCTAACCCACAAACAACAAACAACCCTAACACCCTAACAACAAACAACACTAACCCCCTAACAACAAACAACCCTAAACCCCTAACATCAAACAACACTAACCCCCTAACAACAAACAACCCTAGCCCCCTAACAACAAACACTAACCCCCAAACAACAAACAACCCTAAGCCCTAAAAACCAAAACCACTAACCCACTAACAACAACCCTAACCCACTAACAACAAACAGCCCTAACAACCTAACAACAAACAACACTAACCCCCTAACAACAAACAACCCTAAACCCCTAACATCAAACAACACTAATCCCCTAACAACACAAAACACTACCACCCTAACAACAAAAACCGCTCAACCCCAACAAGAAACAACCCTAAAACCCTAACAACAAGCACTAACCCCCTAACAAGAAACTACCCTAACCCCGTAACAACAAACAACACTATCCCCGTAACAACAAACAACCCTAACCCCCAAACAACAAACAACCCTAACCCCGTAACAACAAACAATCCTAACCCCCGAACAACCAACAACACTAACCCCCTAACCACAATAAACACTACCACCCGAACAACAAAAACCACCAAACCCCAACAAGAAACAACCCTAAACCCCTAACAACAAACAACCCTAACCCCCTAACAACAAACAACACTAACACCCTAACAACAAAAACCAATAAACCCCAACAAGAAACAACCCTAAAACCCTAACAACAAACAACCCTAACCCCCTAACAACAAACAACAGTAACACCCTAACAACAAAAACCACTAAACCCCAACAAGAAACAACCCTAAAACCCTAACAACAAAAACACTAACCCCCTAACAACAAACAACCCTAACCAAACGACAAACAAACCTAACCCACTAACAACAAACAACACTAACACCCGAACAACAAACAACCCTAACCCCCTAACAACAAACAACACTAACACCCTAACAACAAACAACCCTAACCCCCTAACAACAAACAAAACTAAACCCATAACAACAAACAACCGTAAACCCCTATCATCAAAGAACACTAACACCCTAACAACAAACAACCCTAACCCCCTAACAATAAACACTAACCCCCAAACAACAAACAACCCTAAAAGCTGAAAACCAAAAACACTAACCCACTAACAACAAACAACACTAACCCCCTAAAAACAAACAATCCTAACCCCCTAACAACAAACAACACTCACCCCTAAAAAAGAAACAACCCTAAAACCCTAAAAGCAAACAACACTGAACCCCTAAAAACAAACAACACTAAGCCCTTAACAACAAACAACACTAACACCCGAACAACAACACCACTAAACCCCAACAAGAAACAACCCTAAGCCCCTAACAACAAACAACACTAACCCCCTAACAAGAAACAACACTAAACCCCTAACAACAAACAACACTAACACCCTAACAACAACCAACCCTAACCCCCTAAGAACAAACAACACTAACGCCCTAAGAACAAACAACACTAACCCCCAGCAACGAACAATACTGACCCCCTTACAACACAAAACCTAACCTCTTATCAACAAACAACCCTAACCCACTAACAACAACCCTAACACCCTAACAACAAACAACACTAACCCCCTAACAACAAACAACCCTAAACCCCTAACATCAAAGAACACTAACACTCTAACAACAAACAACTCTAAATCCCTAACAACACAAAACACTAACACCCTAACAACAAACAACACTAACACCCTAACAACAAAAACCACTTAACCCCAACAAGAAACAACCCTAAACCCCTAACAACAAACAACACTAACCCCCTAACAACAAACAACCCTAACCAAACAACAAACAAACCTAACCCACTAACAACAAACAACACTAACACCCTAACAACAAACAACCCTAACCCCTAACAACAAACAACACTAACACCCTAACAACAAACAACCCTAACCCCTAACAACAAACAACACTAACCCCCTAACAACAAACAAAACTAAACTCCTAACATCAAAGAAAACTAACACCCTAACAACACAAAACACTAACACCCTAACAACAAACACTAACCCCCAAACAACAAACAACCCTAACCCGTAAAAACCAAAAACACTAACCCACTAACAACAAACAACCCTAACCCACTAACAACAAACACTAACCTCCTAACAGCAAACAACCCTAAACCCCTAACATCAAACAACACTAACCCCCTAACAACACAAAACACTAACACCCTAACAACAAACAACACTAACACCCTAACAACAAAAACCACTAAACCCCAACAAGAAACAACCCTAAACCCCTAACAACAAACAACACTAACCCCCTAACAACAAACAACCCTAACCAAACAACAAACAAACCTAACCCACTAACAACAAACAACACTAACACCCTAACAACAAACAACCCTAACCCCTAACAACAAACAAAACTAACACCCTAACAACAAACAACCCTAACCCCTAACAACAAACAACACTAACCCCCTAACAACAAACAAAACTAAACTCCTAACATCAAAGAACACTAACACCCTAACAACACAAAACACTAACACCCTAACAACAAACACTAACCCCCAAACAACAAACAACCCTAACCCGTAAAAACAAAAACACTAAACCACTAACAACAAACAACCCTAACCCACTAACAACAAACAACACTAACCTCCTAACAACAAACAACCCTAAACCCCTAACATCAAACAACACTAACCCACTAACAACACAAAACACTAACACCCTAACAACAAACAACACTAACACCCTAACAACAAAAACCACTAAACCCCAACAAGAAACAACCCTAAGCCCCTAACAACAAACACTAACCCCCTAACAACAAACAACACTAAACCCCTAACAAGAAACTACCCAAACCCCGTAACAACAAACAACACTAACCCCGTAACAACAAAAAACCCTAACCGAAAAAACAACAAACAACCCTAACCCCCAAACAACAAACAACCCTAACCCCCTAACAACAAACAATCCTAACCCCCGAACAACCAACAACACTAACCCCCTAACCACAATAAACACTAACACCCGAACAACAAAAACCACTAAACCCCAACAAGAAACAACCCTAAACCCCTAACAACAAACAACACTAACCCCCTAACAACAAACAACCCTAAACCCCTAACATCAAAGAACACTATCACCCTAACAACAAACAACAATAACCCCCTAACAACAAACACTAAAACCCAAACAACAAACAACCCTAACCCCTAAAAACCAAAAACACTAACCCACTAACAACAAACAAGCCTAACCCACAAACAACAAACAACCCTAACACCCTAACAACAAACAACACTAACCCCCTAACAACAAACAACCCTAAACCCCTAACATCAAACAACACTAACCCCCTAACAACAAACAACCCTAGCCCCCTAACAACAAACACTAACCCCCAAACAACAAACAACCCTAAGCCCTAAAAACCAAAACCACTAACCCACTAACAACAACCCTAACCCACTAACAACAAACAGCCCTAACAACCTAACAACAAACAACACTAACCCCCTAACAACAAACAACCCTAAACCCCTAACATCAAACAACACTAATCCCCTAACAACACAAAACACTACCACCCTAACAACAAAAACCGCTCAACCCCAACAAGAAACAACCCTAAAACCCTAACAACAAGCACTAACCCCCTAACAAGAAACTACCCTAACCCCGTAACAACAAACAACACTATCCCCGTAACAACAAACAACCCTAACCCCCAAACAACAAACAACCCTAACCCCGTAACAACAAACAATCCTAACCCCCGAACAACCAACAACACTAACCCCCTAACCACAATAAACACTACCACCCGAACAACAAAAACCACCAAACCCCAACAAGAAACAACCCTAAACCCCTAACAACAAACAACCCTAACCCCCTAACAACAAACAACACTAACACCCTAACAACAAAAACCAATAAACCCCAACAAGAAACAACCCTAAAACCCTAACAACAAACAACCCTAACCCCCTAACAACAAACAACAGTAACACCCTAACAACAAAAACCACTAAACCCCAACAAGAAACAACCCTAAAACCCTAACAACAAAAACACTAACCCCCTAACAACAAACAACCCTAACCAAACAACAAACAAACCTAACCCACTAACAACAAACAACACTAACACCCGAACAACAAACAACCCCAACCCCCTAACAACAAACAACACTAACACCCTAACAACAAACAACCCTAACCCCCTAACAACAAACAAAACTAAACCCATAACAACAAACAACCGTAAACCCCTATCATCAAAGAACACTAACACCCTAACAACAAACAACCCTAACCCCCTAACAATAAATACTAACCCCCAAACAACAAACAACCCTAAAAGCTGAAAACCAAAAACACTAACCCACTAACAACAAACAACACTAACCCCCTAAAAACAAACAATCCTAACCCCCTAACAACAAACAACACTCACCCCTAAAAAAGAAACAACCCTAAAACCCTAAAAGCAAACAACACTGAACCCCTAAAAACAAACAACACTAAGCCCTTAACAACAAACAACACTAACACCCGAACAACAACACCACTAAACCCCAACAAGAAACAACCCTAAGCCCCTAACAACAAACAACACTAACCCCCTAACAAGAAACAACCCTAAACCGCTAACAACAAACAACACTAACCCCCTAAAAACAAACAACACTAACACCCTAACAACAACCAACCCTAACCCCCTAAGAACAAACAACACTAACGCCCTGAGAACAAACAACACTAACCCCCAGCAACGAACAATACTGACCCCCTAACAACACAAAACCTAAACTCTTATCAAAAAACAACCCTAACCCACTAACAACAAACAACCCTAACACCCTAACAACAAACAACACTAACCCCCTAACAACAAACAACCCTAAACCCCTAACATCAAAGAACACTAACACTCTAACAAACAACCCTAACCCCCTAACAACAAACACTAACCCCCAAACAACAAACAACCCTAACCCGTAAAAACCAAAAACACTAAACAACTAACAACAAACAACCCTAACCCACTAACAACAAACAACACTAACCCCCTAACAACAAACAACCCTAACCAAACAACAAAAAACCCTAACCCACTAACATCAAACAACACTAACACCCTAACAACAAACAACCCTAACCCCCTAACAAAAAACAACAGTAACACCCTAACAACAAAAACCACTAAACCTCAACAAGAAACAACCCTAAACCCCTAACAACAAACAACACTAACCCCCTAACAACAAACAACCCTAACCAAACAACAAACAAACCTAACCCACTAACAACAAACAACACTAACACGGGAACAACAAACAACCCTAACCTCCCAACAGCAAACAACAGTAACTCCCTAACAACAAAAACCAGGAAACCCCAACAAGAAGCAACCCTAAACCCCTAACAACAAACAACCCTAACCCGTAAAAACCAAAAACACTAAACCACTAACAACAAACAACCCTAACCCACTAACAACAAACAACACTAACCTCCTAACAACAAACAACCCTAAACCCCTAACATCAAACAACACTAACCCCCTAACAACACAAAACACAAACACCCTAACAACAAACAACACTAACACCCTAACAACAAAAACCACTAAACCCCAACAAGAAACAACCCTAAACCCCTAACAACAAACACTAACCCCCTAACAACAAACAACACTAAACCCCTAACAAGAAACTACCCTACCCCGTAACAACAAACACTAACCCCGTAACAACAAACAACCCTAACCCCCAAACAACAAACAACCCTAACCAAACAAGAAACAAACCTAACCCACTAACAACAAACAACACTAACACCCTAACAACAAACAACCCTAAACCCCTAACATCAAAGAACACAAACACCCTAACAACAAACAACTCTAACCCCCTAACAACAAACACTAACCCGCGAAACAACAAACAACCCTAACCCCTAAAAACCAAAACCACTAACCCACTAACAACAACCCCAACCCACTAACAACAAACAGCCCTAACAACCTAACAACAAACAACACTAACCCCCTAACAACAAACAACCCTAAACCCCTAACATCAAACAACACTAACCCCCTAACAACACAAAACACTAACACCCTAACAACAAAAACCGCTCAACCCCAACAAGAAACAACCCTAAAACCCTAACAACAAGCACTAACACCCTAACAACAAACAACACTAAACCCCTAACAAGAAACTACCCTAACCCCGTAACAACAAACAACACTAACCCCGTAACAACAAACAACCCTAACCCCCAAACAACAAACAACCCTAACCCCGTAACAACAAACAATCCTAACCCCCGAACAACCAACAACACTAACCCCCTAACCACAATAAACACTAACACCCGAACAACAAAAACCACTAAACCCCAACAAGAAATAACCCTAAACCCCTAACAACAAACAACACTAACCCCCTAACAACAAACAACCCTAACCAAACAACAAACAAACCTAACCCACTAACAACAAACAACACTAACACCCTAACAACAAACAACCCTAACCCCTAACAACAAACAACACTAACACCCTAACAACAAACAACCCTAACCCCTAACAACAAACAACACTAACCCCCTAACAACAAACAAAACTAAACTCCTAACATCAAAGAACACTAACACCCTAACAACACAAAACACTAACACCCTAACAACAAACACTAACCCCCAAACAACAAACAACCCTAACCCGTAAAAACCAAAAACACTAAACCACTAACAACAAACAACCCTAACCCACTAACAACAAACACTAACCTCCTAACAACAAACAACCCTAAACCCCTAACATCAAACAACACTAACCCCCCAACAACACAAAACACTAACACCCTAACAACAAACAACACTAACACCCTAACAACAAAAACCACTAAACCCCAACAAGAAACAACCCTAAACCCCTAACAACAAACACTAACCCCCTAACAACAAACAACACTAAACCCCTAACAAGAAACTACCCTAACCCCGTAACAACAAACAACACTAACCCGGTAACAACAAACAACCCTAACCCCCAAACAACAAACAACCATAACCCCCTAACAACAAACAATCCTAACCCCCGAACAACCAACAACACTAACCCCCTAACCACAGTAAACACTAACACCCTAACAACAAAAACCACTAAACCCCAACAAGAAACAACCCTAAACCCCTAACAACAAACAACACTAACCCCCTAACAACAAACAACACTAACCAAACAACAAAAAACCCTAACCCACTAACATCGAACAACACTAACACCCTAACAACAAACAACCCTAACCCCCTAACAAAAAACAACAGTAACACCCTAACAACAAAAACCACTAAACCCCAACAAGAAACAACCCTAAACCCCTAACAACAAACAACACTAACCCCCTAACAGCAAACAACCCTAACCAAACAACAAACAAACCTAACCCACTAACAACAAACAACACTAACCCCGTAACAACAAACAACCCATACCCCCCAACAGCAAACAACAGTAACACCCTAACAACAAAAACCAGTAAACCCCAACAAGAAACAACCCTAAACCCCTAACAAGAAACAACACTAACCCCTAACAACAAACAACCCAAACCAAGCAAGAAACAAACCTAACCCACTAACAACAAACAACACTAACACCCTAACAACAAACAACCCTAAACCCCTAACATCAAAGAACACAAACACCCTAACAAGAAACAACTCTAACCCCCTAACAACAAACACTAACCCGCCAAACAACAAACAACCCTAACCCCTAAAAACCAAAACCAATAACCCACTAACAACAACCCTAACCTACTAACAACAAACAGCCCTAACAACCTAACAACAAACAACACTAACCCCCTAACAACAAACAACCCTAAACCCCTAACATCAAACAACACTAACCCCCTAACAACACAAAACACTAACACCCTAACAACAAACAACACTAACCCCCTAACAACAAACAACCCTAACCAAACAACAAAAAACCCTAACCCACTAACATCAAACAACACTAACACCCTAACAACAAACAACCCTAACCCCCTAACAAAAAACAACAGTAACACCCTAACAACAAAAACCACTAAACCCCAACAAGAAACAACCCTAAACCCCTAACAACAAACAACACTAACCCCCTAACAACAAACAACCCTAACCAAACAACAAACAAACCTAACCCACTAACAACAAACAACACTAACACGCGAACAACAAACAAGCCTAACCCCCCAACAGCAAACAACAGTAACACCCTAACAACAAAAACCAGTAAACCCCAACAAGAAACAACCCTAAACCCCTAACAAGAAACAACACTAACCCCCTAACAACAAACAACCCTAACCAAACAGGAAACAAACCTAACCCACTAACAACAAACAACACTAACACCCTAACAACAAACAACCCTAAACCCCTAACATCAAAGAACACAAACACCCTAACAACAAACAACTCTAACCCCCTAACAACAAACACTAACCCGCCAAACAACAAACAACCCTAACCCCTAAAAACCAAAACCACTAACCCACTAACAACAACCCTAACCCACTAACAACAAACAGCCCTAACAACCTAACAACAAACAACACTAACCCCCTAACAACAAACAACCCTAAACCCCTAACGTCAAACAACACTAACCCCCTAACAACACAAAACACTAACACCCTAACAACAAAAACCGCTCAACCCCAACAAGAAACAACCCTAAAACCCTAACAACAAGCACTAACCCCCTAACAACAAACAACACTAAACCCCTAACAAGAAACTACCCTAACCCCGTAACAACAAACAACACTAACCCCGTAACAACAAACAACCCTAACCCCCAAACAACAAACAACCCTAACCCCGTAAAAACAAACAATCCTAACCCCCGAACAACCAACAACACTAACCCCCTAACCACAATAAACACTAACACCCGAACAACAAAAACCACTAAACCCCAACAAGAAACAACCCTAAACCCCTAACAACAAACAACACCAACCCCCTAACAACAAACAACCCTAACCAAACAACAAACAAACCTAACCCACTAACAACAAACAACACTAACACCCTAACAACAAACAACCCTAACCCCTAACAACAAACAACACTAACACCCTAACAACAAACAACCCTAACCCCTAACAACAAACAACACTAACCCCCTAACAACAAACAAAACTAAACTCCTAACATCAAAGAACACTAACACCCTAACAACACAAAACACTAACACCCTAACAACAAACACTAACCCCCAGACAACAAACAACCCTAACCCGTAAAAACCAAAAACACTAAACCACTAACAACAAACAACCCTAACCCACTAAAAACAAACAACACTAACCTCCTAACAACAAACAACCCTAAACCCCTAACATCAAACAACACTAACCCCCTAACAACACAAAACACTAACACCCTAACAACAAACAACACTAACACCCTAACAACAAAAACCACTAAACCCCAACAAGAAACAACCCTAAACCCCAAACAACAAACACTAACCCCCTAACAACAAACAACACTAAATCCCTAACAAGAAACTACCCTAACCCCGTAACAACAAACAACACTAACCCCGTAACAACAAACAACCCTAACCCCCAAACAACAAACAACCCTAACCCTCTAACAACAAACAATCCTAACCCCCGAACAACCAACAACATTAACCCCCTAACCACAGTAAACACTAACACCCTAACAACAAAAACCACTAAACCCCAACAAGAAACAACCCTAAACCCCTAACAACAAACAACACTAACCCCCTAACAACAAACAACCCTAACCAAACAACAAAAAACCCTAACCCACTAACATCAAACAACACTAACACCCTAACAACAAACAACCCTAACCCCCTAACAAAAAACAACAGTAACACCCTAACAACAAAAACCACTAAACCCCAACAAGAAACAACCCTAAACCCCTAACAACAAACAACACTAACCCCCTAACAGCAAACAACCCTAACCAAACAACAAACAAACCTAACCCACTAACAACAAACAACACTAACACGCGAACAAAAAACAACCCTAACCCCACAACAGCAAACAACAGTAACACCCTAACAACAAAAACCAGTAAAACCCAACAAGAAACAACCCTAAACCCCTAACAAGAAACAACACTAACCCCCTAACAACAAACAACCCTAACCAAACAAGAAACAAACCTAACTCACTAACAACAAACAACACTAACACCCTAACAACAAACAACCCTAAACCCCTAACATCAAAGAACACAAACACCCTAACAACAAACAACTCTAACCCCCAACAACAAACACTAACCCGCCAAACAACAAACAACCCTAAGCCCTAAAAACCAAAACCACTAACCCACTAACAACAACCCTAACCCACTAACAACAAACAGCCCTAACAACCTAACAACAAACAACACTAACCCCCTAACAACAAACAACCCTAAACCCCTAACAACAAACACTAACCCCCAACAACAAACAACACTAAACCCCTAACAAGAAACTAACCTAATCCCGTAACAACAAACAACACTAACCCCGTAACAACAAACAACCCTAACCCCGTAGCAACAAACAACCCTAACCCCCAAACAACAAAAAACCCTAACCCCCTAACAACAAACAATCCTAACCCCCGAACAACCAACAACACTAAACCCCTAACCACAATAAAGACTAACACCCGAACAACAAAAACCACTAAACCCCAACAAGAAACAACCCTAAACCCCTAACAACAAACAACACTAACCCCCTAACAACAAACAACCCTAACCAAACAACAAACAAACCTAACCCACTAACAACAAACAACATTAACACCCTAACAACAAACAACCCTAACCCCTAACAACAAACAACACTAACACCCTAACAACAAACAACCCTAACCCCTAACAACAAACAACACTAACCCCCTAACAACAAACAAAACTAAACTCCTAACATCAAAGAACACTAACACCCTAACAACACAAAACACTAACACCCTAACAACAAACACTAACCCCCAAACAACAAACAACCCTAACCCGTAAAAACCAAAAACACTAAACAACTAACAACAAACAACCCTAACCCACTAACAACAAACAACACTAACCCCCTAACAACAAACAACCCTAACCAAACAACAAAAAACCCTAACCCACTAACATCAAACAACACTAACACCCTAACAACAAACAACCCTAACCCCCTAACAAAAAACAACAGTAACACCCTAACAACAAAAACCACTAAACCTCAACAAGAAACAACCCTAAACCCCTAACAACAAACAACACTAACCCCCTAACAACAAACAACCCTAACCAAACAACAAACAAACCTAACCCACTAACAACAAACAACACTAACACGGGAACAACAAACAACCCTAACCCCCCAACAGCAAACAACAGTAACACCCTAACAACAAAAACCAGGAAACCCCAACAAGAAACAACCCTAAACCCCTAACAAGAATCAACACTAACCCCCTAACAGCAAACAACCCTAAGCAAACAAGAAACAAACCTAACCCACTAACAACAAACAACACTAACACCCTAACAACAAACAACCCTAAACCCCTAACATCAAAGAACACAAACACCCTAACAACAAACAACTCTAAACCCCTAACAACAAACACTAACCCGCCAAACAACAAACAACCCTAACCCCTAAAAACCAAAACCACTAACCCACTAACAACAACCCTAACCCACTAACAACAAACAGCCCTAACAACCTAACAAGAAACAACACTAACCCCCTAACAACAAACAACCCTAAACCCCTAACATCAAACAACACTAACCCCCTAACAACACAAAACACTAACACCCTAACAACAAAAACCGCTCAACCCCAACAAGAAACAACCCTAAAACCCTAACAACAAGCACTAACCCCCTAACAACAAACAACACTAAACCCCTAACAAGAAACTACCCTAACCCCGTAACAACAAACAACACTAACCCCGTAACAACAAACAACCCTAAACCCCAAACCACAAACAACCCTAACCCCGTAACAACAAACAATCCTAACCCCCGAACAACCAACAACACTAACCCCCTAACCACAATAAACACTAACACCGGAAGAACAAAAACCACTAAACCCCAACAAGAAACAACCCTAAACCCCTAACAACAAACAACACTAACCCCCTAACAACAAACAACCCTAACCAAACAACAAACAAACCTAACCCACTAACAACAAACAACCCTAACCCCTAACAACAAACAACACTAACACCCTAACAACAAACAACCCTAACCCCTAACAACAAACAACACTAACCCCCTAACAACAAACAAAACTAAACTCCTAACATCAAAGAATACTAACACTCTAACAACACAAAACACTAACACCCTAACAACAAACACTAACCCCCAAACAACAAACAACCCTAACCCGTAAAAACCAAAAACACTAAACCACTAACAACAAACAACCCTAACCCACTAACAACAAACAACACTAACCTCCTAACAACAAACAACCCTAAACCCCTAACATCAAACAACACTAACCCCCTAACAACACAAAACACTAACACCCTAACAACAAACAACACTAACACCCTAACAACAAAAACCACTAAACCCCAACAAGAAACAACCCTAAACCCCTAACAACAAACACTAACCCCCTAACAACAAACAACACTAAACCCCTAACAAGAAACTACCCTACCCCGTAACAACAAACACTAACCCCGTAACAACAAACAACCCTAACCCCCAAACAACAAACAACCCTAACCAAACAAGAAACAAACATAACCCACTAACAACAAACAACACTAACACCCTAACAACAAACAACCCTAAACCCCTAACATCAAAGAACACAAACACCCTAACAACAAACAACTCTAACCCCCTAACAACAAACACTAACCCGCCAAACAACAAACAACCCTAACCCCTAAAAACCAAAACCACTAACCCACTAACAACAACCCCAACCCACTAACAACAAACAGCCCTAACAACCTAACAACAAACAACACTAACCCCCTAACAACAAACAACCCTAAACCCCTAACATCAAACAACACTAACCCCCTAACAACACAAAACACTAACACCCTAACAACAAAAACCGCTCAACCCCAACAAGAAACAACCCTAAAACCCTAACAACAAGCACTAACACCCTAACAACAAACAACACTAAACCCCTAACAAGAAACTACCCTAACCCCGTAACAACAAACAACACTAACCCCGTAACAACAAACAACCCTAACCCCCAAACAACAAACAACCCTAACCCCGTAACAACAAACAATACTAACCCCCGAACAACCAACAACACTAACCCCCTAACCACAATAAACACTAACACCCGAACAACAAAAACCACTAAACCTCAACAAGAAATAACCCTAAACCCCTAACAACAAACAACACTAACCCCCTAACAACAAACAACCCTAACCAAACAACAAACAAACCTAACCCACTAACAACAAACAACACTAACACCCTAACAACAAACAACCCTAACCCCTAACAACAAACAACACTAACACCCTAACAACAAACAACCCTAACCCCTAACAACAAACAACACTAACCCCCTAACAACAAACAAAACTAAACTCCTAACATCAAAGAACACTAACACCCTAACAACACAAAACACTAACACCCTAACAACAAACACTAACCCCCAAACAACAAACAACCCTAACCCGTAAAAACCAAAAACACTAAACCACTAACAACAAACAACCCTAACCCACTAACAACAAACACTAACCTCCTAACAACAAACAACCCTAAACCCCTAACATCAAACAACACTAACCCCCCAACAACACAAAACACTAACACCCTAACAACAAACAACACTAACACCCTAACAACAAAAACCACTAAACCCCAACAAGAAACAACCCTAAACCCCTAACAACAAACACTAACCCCCTAACAACAAACAACACTAAACCCCTAACAAGAAACTACCCTAACCCCGTAACAACAAACAACACTAACCCGGTAACAACAAACAACCCTAACCCCCAAACAACAAACAACCATAACCCCCTAACAACAAACAATCCTAACCCCCGAACAACCAACAACACTAACCCCCTAACCACAGTAAACACTAACACCCTAACAACAAAAACCACTAAACCCCAACAAGAAACAACCCTAAACCCCTAACAACAAACAACACTAACCCCCTAACAACAAACAACCCTAACCAAACAACAAAAAACCCTAACCCACTAACATCAAACAACACTAACACCCTAACAACAAACAACCCTAACCCCCTAACAAAAAACAACAGTAACACCCTAACAACAAAAACCACTAAACCCCAACAAGAAACAACCCTAAACCCCTAACAACAAACAACACTAACCCCCTAACAGCAAACAACCCTAACCAAACAACAAACAAACCTAACCCACTAACAACAAACAACACTAACCCCGTAACAACAAACAACCCATACCCCCCAACAGCAAACAACAGTAACACCCTAACAACAAAAACCAGTAAACCCCAACAAGAAACAACCCTAAACCCCTAACAAGAAACAACACTAACCCCTAACAACAAACAACCCAAACCAAGCAAGAAACAAACCTAACCCACTAACAACAAACAACACTAACACCCTAACAACAAACAACCCTAAACCCCTAACATCAAAGAACACAAACACCCTAACAAGAAACAACTCTAACCCCCTAACAACAAACACTAACCCGCCAAACAACAAACAACCCTAACCCCTAAAAACCAAAACCAATAACCCACTAACAACAACCCTAACCTACTAACAACAAACAGCCCTAACAACCTAACAACAAACAACACTAACCCCCTAACAACAAACAACCCTAAACCCCTAACATCAAACAACACTAACCCCCTAACAACACAAAACACTAACACCCTAACAACAAACAACACTAACCCCCTAACAACAAACAACCCTAACCAAACAACAAAAAACCCTAACCCACTAACATCAAACAACACTAACACCCTAACAACAAACAACCCTAACCCCCTAACAAAAAACAACAGTAACACCCTAACAACAAAAACCACTAAACCCCAACAAGAAACAACCCTAAACCCCTAACAACAAACAACACTAACCCCCTAACAACAAACAACCCTAACCAAACAACAAACAAACCTAACCCACTAACAACAAACAACACTAACACGCGAACAACAAACAAGCCTAACCCCCCAACAGCAAACAACAGTAACACCCTAACAACAAAAACCAGTAAACCCCAACAAGAAACAACCCTAAACCCCTAACAAGAAACAACACTAACCCCCTAACAACAAACAACCCTAACCAAACAGGAAACAAACCTAACCCACTAACAACAAACAACACTAACACCCTAACAACAAACAACCCTAAACCCCTAACATCAAAGAACACAAACACCCTAACAACAAACAACTCTAACCCCCTAACAACAAACACTAACCCGCCAAACAACAAACAACCCTAACCCCTAAAAACCAAAACCACTAACCCACTAACAACAACCCTAACCCACTAACAACAAACAGCCCTAACAACCTAACAACAAACAACACTAACCCCCTAACAACAAACAACCCTAAACCCCTAACGTCAAACAACACTAACCCCCTAACAACACAAAACACTAACACCCTAACAACAAAAACCGCTCAACCCCAACAAGAAACAACCCTAAAACCCTAACAACAAGCACTAACCCCCTAACAACAAACAACACTAAACCCCTAACAAGAAACTACCCTAACCCCGTAACAACAAACAACACTAACCCCGTAACAACAAACAACCCTAACCCCCAAACAACAAACAACCCTAACCCCGTAAAAACAAACAATCCTAACCCCCGAACAACCAACAACACTAACCCCCTAACCACAATAAACACTAACACCCGAACAACAAAAACCACTAAACCCCAACAAGAAACAACCCTAAACCCCTAACAACAAACAACACCAACCCCCTAACAACAAACAACCCTAACCAAACAACAAACAAACCTAACCCACTAACAACAAACAACACTAACACCCTAACAACAAACAACCCTAACCCCTAACAACAAACAACACTAACACCCTAACAACAAACAACCCTAACCCCTAACAACAAACAACACTAACCCCCTAACAACAAACAAAACTAAACTCCTAACATCAAAGAACACTAACACCCTAACAACACAAAACACTAACACCCTAACAACAAACACTAACCCCCAGACAACAAACAACCCTAACCCGTAAAAACCAAAAACACTAAACCACTAACAACAAACAACCCTAACCCACTAAAAACAAACAACACTAACCTCCTAACAACAAACAACCCTAAACCCCTAACATCAAACAACACTAACCCCCTAACAACACAAAACACTAACACCCTAACAACAAACAACACTAACACCCTAACAACAAAAACCACTAAACCCCAACAAGAAACAACCCTAAACCCCAAACAACAAACACTAACCCCCTAACAACAAACAACACTAAACCCCTAACAAGAAACTACCCTAACCCCGTAACAACAAACAACACTAACCCCGTAACAACAAACAACCCTAACCCCCAAACAACAAACAACCCTAACCCTCTAACAACAAACAATCCTAACCCCCGAACAACCAACAACATTAACCCCCTAACCACAGTAAACACTAACACCCTAACAACAAAAACCACTAAACCCCAACAAGAAACAACCCTAAACCCCTAACAACAAACAACACTAACCCCCTAACAACAAACAACCCTAACCAAACAACAAAAAACCCTAACCCACTAACATCAAACAACACTAACACCCTAACAACAAACAACCCTAACCCCCTAACAAAAAACAACAGTAACACCCTAACAACAAAAACCACTAAACCCCAACAAGAAACAACCCTAAACCCCTAACAACAAACAACACTAACCCCCTAACAACAAACAACCCTAACCAAACAACAAACAAACCTAACCCACTAACAACAAACAACACTAACACGCGAACAACAAACAACCCTAACCCCACAACAGCAAACAACAGTAACACCCTAACAACAAAAACCAGTAAACCCCAACAAGAAACAACCCTAAACCCCTAACAAGAAACAACACTAAACCCCTAACAACAAACAACCCTAACCAAACAAGAAACAAACCTAACTCACTAACAACAAACAACATTAACACCCTAACAACAAACAACCCTAAACCCCTAACATCAAAGAACACAAACACCCTAACAACAAACAACTCTAACCCCCAACAACAAACACTAACCCGCCAAACAACAAACAAACCTAAGCCCTAAAAACCAAAACCACTAACCCACTAACAACAACCCTAACCCACTAACAACAAACAGCCCTAACAACCTAACAACAAACAACACTAACCCCCTAACAACAAACAACCCTAAACCCCTAACAACAAACACTAACCCCCAACAACAAACAACACTAAACCCCTAACAAGAAACTAACCTAATCCCGTAACAACAAACAACACTAACCCCGTAACAACAAACAACCCTAACCCCGTAGCAACAAACAACCCTAACCCCCAAACAACAAAAAACCCTAACCCCCTAACAACAAACAATCCTAACCCCCGAACAACCAACAACACTAAACCCCTAACCACAATAAAGACTAACACCCGAACAACAAAAACCACTAAACCCCAACAAGAAACAACCCTAAACCCCTAACAACAAACAACACTAACCCCCTAACAACAAACAACCCTAACCAAACAACAAACAAACCTAACCCACTAACAACAAACAACATTAACACCCTAACAACAAACAACCCTAACCCCTAACAACAAACAACACTAACACCCTAACAACAAACAACCCTAACCCCTAACAACAAACAACACTAACCCCCTAACAACAAACAAAACTAAACTCCTAACATCAAAGAACACTAACACCCTAACAACACAAAACACTAACACCCTAACAACAAACACTAACCCCCAAACAACAAACAACCCTAACCCGTAAAAACCAAAAACACTAAACAACTAACAACAAACAACCCTAACCCACTAACAACAAACAACACTAACCCCCTAACAACAAACAACCCTAACCAAACAACAAAAAACCCTAACCCACTAACATCAAACAACACTAACACCCTAAAACAAACAACCCTAACCCCCTAACAAAAAACAACAGTAACACCCTAACAACAAAAACCACTAAACCTCAACAAGAAACAACCCTAAACCCCTAACAACAAACAACACTAACCCCCTAACAACAAACAACCCTAACCAAACAACAAACAAACCTAACCCACTAACAACAAACAACACTAACACGGGAACAACAAACAACCCTAACCCCTCAACAGCAAACAACAGTAACTCCCTAACAACAAAAACCAGGAAACCCCAACAAGAAGCAACCCTAAACCCCTAACAACAAACAACCCTAACCCGTAAAAACCAAAAACACTAAACCACTAACAACAAACAACCGTAACCCACTAACAACAAACAACACTAACCTCCTAACAACAAACAACCCTAAACCCCTAACATCAAACAACACTAACCCCCTAACAACACAAAACACAAACACCCTAACAACAAACAACACTAACACCCTAACAACAAAAACCACTAAACCCCAACAAGAAACAACCCTAAACCCCTAACAACAAACACTAACCCCCTAACAACAAACAACACTAAACCCCTAACAAGAAACTACCCTACCCCGTAACAACAAACACTAACCCCGTAACAACAAACAACCCTAACCCCCAAACAACAAACAACCCTAACCAAACAAGAAACAAACCTAACCCACTAACAACAAACAACACTAACACCCTAACAACAAACAACCCTAAACCCCTAACATCAAAGAACACAAACACCCTAACAACAAACAACTCTAACCCCCTAACAACAAACACTAACCCGCGAAACAACAAACAACCCTAACCCCTAAAAACCAAAACCACTAACCCACTAACAACAACCCCAACCCACTAACAACAAACAGCCCTAACAACCTAACAACAAACAACACTAACCCCCTAACAACAAACAACCCTAAACCCCTAACATCAAACAACACTAACCCCCTAACAACACAAAACACTAACACCCTAACAACAAAAACCGCTCAACCCCAACAAGAAACAACCCTAAAACCCTAACAACAAGCACTAACACCCTAACAACAAACAACACTAAACCCCTAACAAGAAACTACCCTAACCCCGTAACAACAAACAACACTAACCCCGTAACAACAAACAACCCTAACCCCCAAACAACAAACAACCCTAACCCCGTAACAACAAACAATCCTAACCCCCGAACAACCAACAACACTAACCCCCTAACCACAATAAACACTAACACCCGAACAACAAAAACCACTAAACCCCAACAAGAAATAACCCTAAACCCCTAACAACAAACAACACTAACCCCCTAACAACAAACAACCCTAACCAAACAACAAACAAACCTAACCCACTAACAACAAACAACACTAACACCCTAACAACAAACAACCCTAACCCCTAACAACAAACAACACTAACACCCTAACAACAAACAACCCTAACCCCTAACAACAAACAACACTAACCCCCTAACAACAAACAAAACTAAACTCCTAACATCAAAGAACACTAACACCCTAACAACACAAAACACTAACACCCTAACAACAAACACTAACCCCCAAACAACAAACAACCCTAACCCGTAAAAACCAAAAACACTAAACCACTAACAACAAACAACCCTAACCCACTAACAACAAACACTAACCTCCTAACAACAAACAACCCTAAACCCCTAACATCAAACAACACTAACCCCCCAACAACACAAAACACTAACACCCTAACAACAAACAACACTAACACCCTAACAACAAAAACCACTAAACCCCAACAAGAAACAACCCTAAACCCCTAACAACAAACACTAACCCCCTAACAACAAACAACACTAAACCCCTAACAAGAAACTACCCTAACCCCGTAACAACAAACAACACTAACCCGGTAACAACAAACAACCCTAACCCCCAAACAACAAACAACCATAACCCCCTAACAACAAACAATCCTAACCCCCGAACAACCAACAACACTAACCCCCTAACCACAGTAAACACTAACACCCTAACAACAAAAACCACTAAACCCCAACAAGAAACAACCCTAAACCCCTAACAACAAACAACACTAACCCCCTAACAACAAACAACACTAACCAAACAACAAAAAACCCTAACCCACTAACATCGAACAACACTAACACCCTAACAACAAACAACCCTAACCCCCTAACAAAAAACAACAGTAACACCCTAACAACAAAAACCACTAAACCCCAACAAGAAACAACCCTAAACCCCTAACAACAAACAACACTAACCCCCTAACAGCAAACAACCCTAACCAAACAACAAACAAACCTAACCCACTAACAACAAACAACACTAACCCCGTAACAACAAACAACCCATACCCCCCAACAGCAAACAACAGTAACACCCTAACAACAAAAACCAGTAAACCCCAACAAGAAACAACCCTAAACCCCTAACAAGAAACAACACTAACCCCTAACAACAAACAACCCAAACCAAGCAAGAAACAAACCTAACCCACTAACAACAAACAACACTAACACCCTAACAACAAACAACCCTAAACCCCTAACATCAAAGAACACAAACACCCTAACAAGAAACAACTCTAACCCCCTAACAACAAACACTAACCCGCCAAACAACAAACAACCCTAACCCCTAAAAACCAAAACCAATAACCCACTAACAACAACCCTAACCTACTAACAACAAACAGCCCTAACAACCTAACAACAAACAACACTAACCCCCTAACAACAAACAACCCTAAACCCCTAACATCAAACAACACTAACCCCCTAACAACACAAAACACTAACACCCTAACAACAAACAACACTAACCCCCTAACAACAAACAACCCTAACCAAACAACAAAAAACCCTAACCCACTAACATCAAACAACACTAACACCCTAACAACAAACAACCCTAACCCCCTAACAAAAAACAACAGTAACACCCTAACAACAAAAACCACTAAACCCCAACAAGAAACAACCCTAAACCCCTAACAACAAACAACACTAACCCCCTAACAACAAACAACCCTAACCAAACAACAAACAAACCTAACCCACTAACAACAAACAACACTAACACGCGAACAACAAACAAGCCTAACCCCCCAACAGCAAACAACAGTAACACCCTAACAACAAAAACCAGTAAACCCCAACAAGAAACAACCCTAAACCCCTAACAAGAAACAACACTAACCCCCTAACAACAAACAACCCTAACCAAACAGGAAACAAACCTAACCCACTAACAACAAACAACACTAACACCCTAACAACAAACAACCCTAAACCCCTAACATCAAAGAACACAAACACCCTAACAACAAACAACTCTAACCCCCTAACAACAAACACTAACCCGCCAAACAACAAACAACCCTAACCCCTAAAAACCAAAACCACTAACCCACTAACAACAACCCTAACCCACTAACAACAAACAGCCCTAACAACCTAACAACAAACAACACTAACCCCCTAACAACAAACAACCCTAAACCCCTAACGTCAAACAACACTAACCCCCTAACAACACAAAACACTAACACCCTAACAACAAAAACCGCTCAACCCCAACAAGAAACAACCCTAAAACCCTAACAACAAGCACTAACCCCCTAACAACAAACAACACTAAACCCCTAACAAGAAACTACCCTAACCCCGTAACAACAAACAACACTAACCCCGTAACAACAAACAACCCTAACCCCCAAACAACAAACAACCCTAACCCCGTAAAAACAAACAATCCTAACCCTCGAACAACCAACAACACTAACCCCCTAACCACAATAAACACTAACACCCGAACAACAAAAACCACTAAACCCCAACAAGAAACAACCCTAAACCCCTAACAACAAACATCACCAACCCCCTAACAACAAACAACCCTAACCAAACAACAAACAAACCTAACCCACTAACAACAAACAACACTAACACCCTAACAACAAACAACCCTAACCCCTAACAACAAACAACACTAACACCCTAACAACAAACAACCCTAACCCCTAACAACAAACAACACTAACCCCCTAACAACAAACAAAACTAAACTCCTAACATCAAAGAACACTAACACCCTAACAACACAAAACACTAACACCCTAACAACAAACACTAACCCCCAGACAACAAACAACCCTAACCCGTAAAAACCAAAAACACTAAACCACTAACAACAAACAACCCTAACCCACTAAAAACAAACAACACTAACCTCCTAACAACAAACAACCCTAAACCCCTAACATCAAACAACACTAACCCCCTAACAACACAAAACACTAACACCCTAACAACAAACAACACTAACACCCTAACAACAAAAACCACTAAACCCCAACAAGAAACAACCCTAAACCCCAAACAACAAACACTAACCCCCTAACAACAAACAACACTAAATCCCTAACAAGAAACTACCCTAACCCCGTAACAACAAACAACACTAACCCCGTAACAACAAACAACCCTAACCCCCAAACAACAAACAACCCTAACCCTCTAACAACAAACAATCCTAACCCCCGAACAACCAACAACATTAACCCCCTAACCACAGTAAACACTAACACCCTAACAACAAAAACCACTAAACCCCAACAAGAAACAACCCTAAACCCCTAACAACAAACAACACTAACCCCCTAACAACAAACAACCCTAACCAAACAACAAAAAACCCTAACCCACTAACATCAAACAACACTAACACCCTAACAACAAACAACCCTAACCCCCTAACAAAAAACAACAGTAACACCCTAACAACAAAAACCACTAAACCCCAACAAGAAACAACCCTAAACCCCTAACAACAAACAACACTAACCCCCTAACAGCAAACAACCCTAACCAAACAACAAACAAACCTAACCCACTAACAACAAACAACACTAACACGCGAACAAAAAACAACCCTAACCCCACAACAGCAAACAACAGTAACACCCTAACAACAAAAACCAGTAAAACCCAACAAGAAACAACCCTAAACCCCTAACAAGAAACAACACTAACCCCCTAACAACAAACAACCCTAACCAAACAAGAAACAAACCTAACTCACTAACAACAAACAACACTAACACCCTAACAACAAACAACCCTAAACCCCTAACATCAAAGAACACAAACACCCTAACAACAAACAACTCTAACCCCCAACAACAAACACTAACCCGCCAAACAACAAACAACCCTAAGCCCTAAAAACCAAAACCACTAACCCACTAACAACAACCCTAACCCACTAACAACAAACAGCCCTAACAACCTAACAACAAACAACACTAACCCCCTAACAACAAACAACCCTAAACCCCTAACAACAAACACTAACCCCCAACAACAAACAACACTAAACCCCTAACAAGAAACTAACCTAATCCCGTAACAACAAACAACACTAACCCCGTAACAACAAACAACCCTAACCCCGTAGCAACAAACAACCCTAACCCCCAAACAACAAAAAACCCTAACCCCCTAACAACAAACAATCCTAACCCCCGAACAACCAACAACACTAAACCCCTAACCACAATAAAGACTAACACCCGAACAACAAAAACCACTAAACCCCAACAAGAAACAACCCTAAACCCCTAACAACAAACAACACTAACCCCCTAACAACAAACAACCCTAACCAAACAACAAACAAACCTAACCCACTAACAACAAACAACATTAACACCCTAACAACAAACAACCCTAACCCCTAACAACAAACAACACTAACACCCTAACAACAAACAACCCTAACCCCTAACAACAAACAACACTAACCCCCTAACAACAAACAAAACTAAACTCCTAACATCAAAGAACACTAACACCCTAACAACACAAAACACTAACACCCTAACAACAAACACTAACCCCCAAACAACAAACAACCCTAACCCGTAAAAACCAAAAACACTAAACAACTAACAACAAACAACCCTAACCCACTAACAACAAACAACACTAACCCCCTAACAACAAACAACCCTAACCAAACAACAAAAAACCCTAACCCACTAACATCAAACAACACTAACACCCTAACAACAAACAACCCTAACCCCCTAACAAAAAACAACAGTAACACCCTAACAACAAAAACCACTAAACCTCAACAAGAAACAACCCTAAACCCCTAAAAACAAACAACACTAACCCCCTAACAACAAACAACCCTAACCAAACAACAAACAAACCTAACCCACTAACAACAAACAACACTAACACGGGAACAACAAACAACCCTAACCCCCCAACAGCAAACAACAGTAACACCCTAACAACAAAAACCAGGAAACCCCAACAAGAAACAACCCTAAACCCCTAACAAGAATCAACACTAACCCCCTAACAGCAAACAACCCTAAGCAAACAAGAAACAAACCTAACCCACTAACAACAAACAACACTAACACCCTAACAACAAACAACCCTAAACCCCTAACATCAAAGAACACAAACACCCTAACAACAAACAACTCTAAACCCCTAACAACAAACACTAACCCGCCAAACAACAAACAACCCTAACCCCTAAAAACCAAAACCACTAACCCACTAACAACAACCCTAACCCACTAACAACAAACAGCCCTAACAACCTAACAAGAAACAACACTAACCCCCTAACAACAAACAACCCTAAACCCCTAACATCAAACAACACTAACCCCCTAACAACACAAAACACTAACACCCTAACAACAAAAACCGCTCAACCCCAACAAGAAACAACCCTAAAACCCTAACAACAAGCACTAACCCCCTAACAACAAACAACACTAAACCCCTAACAAGAAACTACCCTAACCCCGTAACAACAAACAACACTAACCCCGTAACAACAAACAACCCTAAACCCCAAACAACAAACAACCCTAACCCCGTAACAACAAACAATCCTAACCCCCGAACAACCAACAACACTAACCCCCTAACCACAATAAACACTAACACCGGAAGAACAAAAACCACTAAACCCCAACAAGAAACAACCCTAAACCCCTAACAACAAACAACACTAACCCCCTAACAACAAACAACCCTAACCAAACAACAAACAAACCTAACCCACTAACAACAAACAACCCTAACCCCTAACAACAAACAACACTAACACCCTAACAACAAACAACCCTAACCCCTAACAACAAACAACACTAACCCCCTAACAACAAACAAAACTAAACTCCTAACATCAAAGAATACTAACACTCTAACAACACAAAACACTAACACCCTAACAACAAACACTAACCCCCAAACAACAAACAACCCTAACCCGTAAAAACCAAAAACACTAAACCACTAACAACAAACAACCCTAACCCACTAACAACAAACAACACTAACCTCCTAACAACAAACAACCCTAAACCCCTAACATCAAACAACACTAACCCCCTAACAACACAAAACACTAACACCCTAACAACAAACAACACTAACACCCTAACAACAAAAACCACTAAACCCCAACAAGAAACAACCCTAAACCCCTAACAACAAACACTAACCCCCTAACAACAAACAACACTAAACCCCTAACAAGAAACTACCCTACCCCGTAACAACAAACACTAACCCCGTAACAACAAACAACCCTAACCCCCAAACAACAAACAACCCTAACCAAACAAGAAACAAACCTAACCCACTAACAACAAACAACACTAACACCCTAACAACAAACAACCCTAAACCCCTAACATCAAAGAACACAAACACCCTAACAACAAACAACTCTAACCCCCTAACAACAAACACTAACCCGCCAAACAACAAACAACCCTAACCCCTAAAAACCATAACCACTAACCCACTAACAACAACCCCAACCCACTAACAACAAACAGCCCTAACAACCTAACAACAAACAACACTAACCCCCTAACAACAAACAACCCTAAACCCCTAACATCAAACAACACTAACCCCCTAACAACACAAAACACTAACACCCTAACAACAAAAACCGCTCAACCCCAACAAGAAACAACCCTAAAACCCTAACAACAAGCACTAACACCCTAACAACAAACAACACTAAACCCCTAACAAGAAACTACCCTAACCCCGTAACAACAAACAACACTAACCCCGTAACAACAAACAACCCTAACCCCCAAACAACAAAGAACCCTAACCCCGTAACAACAAACAATCCTAACCCCCGAACAACCAACAACACTAACCCCCTAACCACAATAAACACTAACACCCGAACAACAAAAACCACTAAACCTCAACAAGAAATAACCCTAAACCCCTAACAACAAACAACACTAACCCCCTAACAACAAACAACCCTAACCAAACAACAAACAAACCTAACCCACTAACAACAAACAACACTAACACCCTAACAACAAACAACCCTAACCCCTAACAACAAACAACACTAACACCCTAACAACAAACAACCCTAACCCCTAACAACAAACAACACTAACCCCCTAACAACAAACAAAACTAAACTCCTAACATCAAAGAACACTAACACCCTAACAACACAAAACACTAACACCCTAACAACAAACACTAACCCCCAAACAACAAACAACCCTAACCCGTAAAAACCAAAAACACTAAACCACTAACAACAAACAACCCTAACCCACTAACAACAAACACTAACCTCCTAACAACAAACAACCCTAAACCCCTAACATCAAACAACACTAACCCCCCAACAACACAAAACACTAACACCCTAACAACAAACAACACTAACACCCTAACAACAAAAACCACTAAACCCCAACAAGAAACAACCCTAAACCCCTAACAACAAACACTAACCCCCTAACAACAAACAACACTAAACCCCTAACAAGAAACTACCCTAACCCCGTAACAACAAACAACACTAACCCGGTAACAACAAACAACCCTAACCCCCAAACAACAAACAACCATAACCCCCTAACAACAAACAATCCTAACCCCCGAACAACCAACAACACTAACCCCCTAACCACAGTAAACACTAACACCCTAACAACAAAAACCACTAAACCCCAACAAGAAACAACCCTAAACCCCTAACAACAAACAACACTAACCCCCTAACAACAAACAACCCTAACCAAACAACAAAAAACCCTAACCCACTAACATCAAACAACACTAACACCCTAACAACAAACAACCCTAACCCCCTAACAAAAAACAACAGTAACACCCTAACAACAAAAACCACTAAACCCCAACAAGAAACAACCCTAAACCCCTAACAACAAACAACACTAACCCCCTAACAGCAAACAACCCTAACCAAACAACAAACAAACCTAACCCACTAACAACAAACAACACTAACCCCGTAACAACAAACAACCCATACCCCCCAACAGCAAACAACAGTAACACCCTAACAACAAAAACCAGTAAACCCCAACAAGAAACAACCCTAAACCCCTAACAAGAAACAACACTAACCCCTAACAACAAACAACCCAAACCAAGCAAGAAACAAACCTAACCCACTAACAACAAACAACACTAACACCCTAACAACAAACAACCCTAAACCCCTAACATCAAAGAACACAAACACCCTAACAACAAACAACTCTAACCCCCTAACAACAAACACTAACCCGCCAAACAACAAACAACCCTAACCCCTAAAAACCAAAACCAATAACCCACTAACAACAACCCTAACCTACTAACAACAAACAGCCCTAACAACCTAACAACAAACAACACTAACCCCCTAACAACAAACAACCCTAAACCCCTAACATCAAACAACACTAACCCCCTAACAACACAAAACACTAACACCCTAACAACAAACAACACTAACCCCCTAACAACAAACAACCCTAACCAAACAACAAAAAACCCTAACCCACTAACATCAAACAACACTAACACCCTAACAACAAACAACCCTAACCCCCTAACAAAAAACAACAGTAACACCCTAACAACAAAAACCACTAAACCCCAACAAGAAACAACCCTAAACCCCTAACAACAAACAACACTAACCCCCTAACAACAAACAACCCTAACCAAACAACAAACAAACCTAACCCACTAACAACAAACAACACTAACACGCGAACAACAAACAAGCCTAACCCCCCAACAGCAAACAACAGTAACACCCTAACAACAAAAACCAGTAAACCCCAACAAGAAACAACCCTAAACCCCTAACAAGAAACAACACTAACCCCCTAACAACAAACAACCCTAACCAAACAGGAAACAAACCTAACCCACTAACAACAAACAACACTAACACCCTAACAACAAACAACCCTAAACCCCTAACATCAAAGAACACAAACACCCTAACAACAAACAACTCTAACCCCCTAACAACAAACACTAACCCGCCAAACAACAAACAACCCTAACCCCTAAAAACCAAAACCACTAACCCACTAACAACAACCCTAACCCACTAACAACAAACAGCCCTAACAACCTAACAACAAACAACACTAACCCCCTAACAACAAACAACCCTAAACCCCTAACGTCAAACAACACTAACCCCCTAACAACACAAAACACTAACACCCTAACAACAAAAACCGCTCAACCCCAACAAGAAACAACCCTAAAACCCTAACAACAAGCACTAACCCCCTAACAACAAACAACACTAAACCCCTAACAAGAAACTACCCTAACCCCGTAACAACAAACAACACTAACCCCGTAACAACAAACAACCCTAACCCCCAAACAACAAACAACCCTAACCCCGTAAAAACAAACAATCCTAACCCCCGAACAACCAACAACACTAACCCCCTAACCACAATAAACACTAACACCCGAACAACAAAAACCACTAAACCCCAACAAGAAACAACCCTAAACCCCTAACAACAAACAACACCAACCCCCTAACAACAAACAACCCTAACCAAACAACAAACAAACCTAACCCACTAACAACAAACAACACTAACACCCTAACAACAAACAACCCTAACCCCTAACAACAAACAACACTAACACCCTAACAACAAACAACCCTAACCCCTAACAACAAACAACACTAACCCCCTAACAACAAACAAAACTAAACTCCTAACATCAAAGAACACTAACACCCTAACAACACAAAACACTAACACCCTAACAACAAACACTAACCCCCAGACAACAAACAACCCTAACCCGTAAAAACCAAAAACACTAAACCACTAACAACAAACAACCCTAACCCACTAAAAACAAACAACACTAACCTCCTAACAACAAACAACCCTAAACCCCTAACATCAAACAACACTAACCCCCTAACAACACAAAACACTAACACCCTAACAACAAACAACACTAACACCCTAACAACAAAAACCACTAAACCCCAACAAGAAACAACCCTAAACCCCAAACAACAAACACTAACCCCCTAACAACAAACAACACTAAACCCCTAACAAGAAACTACCCTAACCCCGTAACAACAAACAACACTAACCCCGTAACAACAAACAACCCTAACCCCCAAACAACAAACAACCCTAACCCTCTAACAACAAACAATCCTAACCCCCGAACAACCAACAACATTAACCCCCTAACCACAGTAAACACTAACACCCTAACAACAAAAACCACTAAACCCCAACAAGAAACAACCCTAAACCCCTAACAACAAACAACACTAACCCCCTAACAACAAACAACCCTAACCAAACAACAAAAAACCCTAACCCACTAACATCAAACAACACTAACACCCTAACAACAAACAACCCTAACCCCCTAACAAAAAACAACAGTAACACCCTAACAACAAAAACCACTAAACCCCAACAAGAAACAACCCTAAACCCCTAACAACAAACAACACTAACCCCCTAACAGCAAACAACCCTAACCAAACAACAAACAAACCTAACCCACTAACAACAAACAACACTAACCCCGTAACAACAAACAACCCATACCCCCCAACAGCAAACAACAGTAACACCCTAACAACAAAAACCAGTAAACCCCAACAAGAAACAACCCTAAACCCCTAACAAGAAACAACACTAACCCCTAACAACAAACAACCCAAACCAAGCAAGAAACAAACCTAACCCACTAACAACAAACAACACTAACACCCTAACAACAAACAACCCTAAACCCCTAACATCAAAGAACACAAACACCCTAACAACAAACAACTCTAACCCCCTAACAACAAACACTAACCCGCCAAACAACAAACAACCCTAACCCCTAAAAACCAAAACCAATAACCCACTAACAACAACCCTAACCTACTAACAACAAACAGCCCTAACAACCTAACAACAAACAACACTAACCCCCTAACAACAAACAACCCTAAACCCCTAACATCAAACAACACTAACCCCCTAACAACACAAAACACTAACACCCTAACAACAAACAACACTAACCCCCTAACAACAAACAACCCTAACCAAACAACAAAAAACCCTAACCCACTAACATCAAACAACACTAACACCCTAACAACAAACAACCCTAACCCCCTAACAAAAAACAACAGTAACACCCTCACAACAAAAACCACTAAACCCCAACAAGAAACAACCCTAAACCCCTAACAACAAACAACACTAACCCCCTAACAACAAACAACCCTAACCAAACAACAAACAAACCTAACCCACTAACAACAAACAACACTAACACGCGAACAACAAACAAGCCTAACCCCCCAACAGCAAACAACAGTAACACCCTAACAACAAAAACCAGTAAACCCCCAAAAGAAACAACCCTAAACCCCTAACAAGAAACAACACTAACCCCCTAACAACAAACAACCCTAACCAAACAGGAAACAAACCTAACCCACTAACAACAAACAACACTAACACCCTAACAACAAACAACCCTAAACCCCTAACATCAAAGAACACAAACACCCTAACAACAAACAACTCTAACCCCCTAACAACAAACACTAACCTGCCAAACAACAAACAACCCTAACCCCTAAAAACCAAAACCACTAACCCACTAACAACAACCCTAACCCACTAACAACAAACAGCCCTAACAACCTAACAACAAACAACACTAACCCCCTAACAACAAACAACCCTAAACCCCTAACGTCAAACAACACTAACCCCCTAACAACACAAAACACTAACACCCTAACAACAAAAACCGCTCAACCCCAACAAGAAACAACCCTAAAACCCTAACAACAAGCACTAACCCCCTAACAACAAACAACACTAAACCCCTAACAAGAAACTACCCTAACCCCGTAACAACAAACAACACTAACCCCGTAACAACAAACAACCCTAACCCCCAAACAACAAACAACCCTAACCCCGTAAAAACAAACAATCCTAACCCCCGAACAACCAACAACACTAACCCCCTAACCACAATAAACACTAACACCCGAACAACAAAAACCACTAAACCCCAACAAAAAACAACCCTAAACCCCTAACAACAAACAACACCAACCCCCTAACAACAAACAACCCTAACCAAACAACAAACAAACCTAACCCACTAACAACAAACAACACTAACACCCTAACAACAAACAACCCTAACCCCTAACAACAAACAACACTAACACCCTAACAACAAACAACCCTAACCCCTAACAACAAACAACACTAACCCCCTAACAACAAACAAAACTAAACTCCTAACATCAAAGAACACTAACACCCTAACAACACAAAACACTAACACCCTAACAACAAACACTAACCCTCAGACAACAAACAACCCTAACCCGTAAAAACCAAAAACACTAAACCACTAACAACAAACAACCCTAACCCACTAAAAACAAACAACACTAACCTCCTAACAACAAACAACCCTAAACCCCTAACATCAAACAACACTAACCCACTAACAACACAAAACACTAACACCCTAACAACAAACAACACTAACACCCTAACAACAAAAACCACTAAACCCCAACAAGAAACAACCCTAAACCCCAAACAACAAACACTAACCCCCTAACAACAAACAACACTAAACCCCTAACAAGAAACTACCCTAACCCCGTAACAACAAACAACACTAACCCCGTAACAACAAACAACCCTAACCCCCAAACAACAAACAACCCTAACCCTCTAACAACAAACAATCCTAACCCCCGAACAACCAACAACATTAACCCCCTAACCACAGTAAACACTAACACCCTAACAACAAAAACCACTAAACCCCAACAAGAAACAACCCTAAACCCCTAACAACAAACAACACTAACCCCCTAACAACAAACAACCCTAACCAAACAACAAAAAACCCTAACCCACTAACATCAAACAACACTAACACCCTAACAACAAACAACCCTAACCCCCTAACAAAAAACAACAGTAACACCCTAACAACAAAAACCACTAAACCCCAACAAGAAACAACCCTAAACCCCTAACAACAAACAACACTAACCCCCTAACAACAAACAACCCTAACCAAACAACAAACAAACCTAACCCACTAACAACAAACAACACTAACACGCGAACAACAAACAACCCTAACCCCACAACAGCAAACAACAGTAACACCCTAACAACAAAAACCAGTAAACCCCAACAAGAAACAACCCTAAACCCCTAACAAGAAACAACACTAACCCCCTAACAACAAACAACCCTAACCAAACAAGAAACAAACCTAACTCACTAACAACAAACAACACTAACACCCTAACAACAAACAACCCTAAACCCCTAACATCAAAGAACACAAACACCCTAACAACAAACAACTCTAACCCCCAACAACAAACACTAACCCGCCAAACAACAAACAACCCTAAGCCCTAAAAACCAAAACCACTAACCCACTAACAACAACCCTAACCCACTAACAACAAACAGCCCTAACAACCTAACAACAAACAACACTAACCCCCTAACAACAAACAACCCTAAACCCCTAACAACAAACACTAACCCCCAACAACAAACAACACTAAACCCCTAACAAGAAACTAACCTAATCCCGTAACAACAAACAACACTAACCCCGTAACAACAAACAACCCTAACCCCGTAGCAACAAACAACCCTAACCCCCAAACAACAAAAAACCCTAACCCCCTAACAACAAACAATCCTAACCCCCGAACAACCAACAACACTAAACCCCTAACCACAATAAAGACTAACACCCGAACAACAAAAACCACTAAACCCCAACAAGAAACAACCCTAAACCCCTAACAACAAACAACACTAACCCCCTAACAACAAACAACCCTAACCAAACAACAAAAAACCCTAACCCACTAACATCAAACAACACTAACACCCTAACAACAAACAACCCTAACCCCCTAACAAAAAACAACAGTAACACCCTAACAACAAAAACCACTAAACCCCAACAAGAAACAACCCTAAACCCCTAACAACAAACAACACTAACCCCCTAACAGCAAACAACCCTAACCAAACAACAAACAAACCTAACCCACTAACAACAAACAACACTAACCCCGTAACAACAAACAACCCATACCCCCCAACAGCAAACAACAGTAACACCCTAACAACAAAAACCAGTAAACCCCAACAAGAAACAACCCTAAACCCCTAACAAGAAACAACACTAACCCCTAACAACAAACAACCCAAACCAAGCAAGAAACAAACCTAACCCACTAACAACAAACAACACTAACACCCTAACAACAAACAACCCTAAACCCCTAACATCAAAGAACACAAACACCCTAACAACAAACAACTCTAACCCCCTAACAACAAACACTAACCCGCCAAACAACAAACAACCCTAACCCCTAAAAACCAAAACCAATAACCCACTAACAACAACCCTAACCTACTAACAACAAACAGCCCTAACAACCTAACAACAAACAACACTAACCCCCTAACAACAAACAACCCTAAACCCCTAACATCAAACAACACTAACCCCCTAACAACACAAAACACTAACACCCTAACAACAAACAACACTAACCCCCTAACAACAAACAACCCTAACCAAACAACAAAAAACCCTAACCCACTAACATCAAACAACACTAACACCCTAACAACAAACAACCCTAACCCCCTAACAAAAAACAACAGTAACACCCTCACAACAAAAACCACTAAACCCCAACAAGAAACAACCCTAAACCCCTAACAACAAACAACACTAACCCCCTAACAACAAACAACCCTAACCAAACAACAAACAAACCTAACCCACTAACAACAAACAACACTAACACGCGAACAACAAACAAGCCTAACCCCCCAACAGCAAACAACAGTAACACCCTAACAACAAAAACCAGTAAACCCCCAAAAGAAACAACCCTAAACCCCTAACAAGAAACAACACTAACCCCCTAACAACAAACAACCCTAACCAAACAGGAAACAAACCTAACCCACTAACAACAAACAACACTAACACCCTAACAACAAACAACCCTAAACCCCTAACATCAAAGAACACAAACACCCTAACAACAAACAACTCTAACCCCCTAACAACAAACACTAACCTGCCAAACAACAAACAACCCTAACCCCTAAAAACCAAAACCACTAACCCACTAACAACAACCCTAACCCACTAACAACAAACAGCCCTAACAACCTAACAACAAACAACACTAACCCCCTAACAACAAACAACCCTAAACCCCTAACGTCAAACAACACTAACCCCCTAACAACACAAAACACTAACACCCTAACAACAAAAACCGCTCAACCCCAACAAGAAACAACCCTAAAACCCTAACAACAAGCACTAACCCCCTAACAACAAACAACACTAAACCCCTAACAAGAAACTACCCTAACCCCGTAACAACAAACAACACTAACCCCGTAACAACAAACAACCCTAACCCCCAAACAACAAACAACCCTAACCCCGTAAAAACAAACAATCCTAACCCCCGAACAACCAACAACACTAACCCCCTAACCACAATAAACACTAACACCCGAACAACAAAAACCACTAAACCCCAACAAAAAACAACCCTAAACCCCTAACAACAAACAACACCAACCCCCTAACAACAAACAACCCTAACCAAACAACAAACAAACCTAACCCACTAACAACAAACAACACTAACACCCTAACAACAAACAACCCTAACCCCTAACAACAAACAACACTAACACCCTAACAACAAACAACCCTAACCCCTAACAACAAACAACACTAACCCCCTAACAACAAACAAAACTAAACTCCTAACATCAAAGAACACTAACACCCTAACAACACAAAACACTAACACCCTAACAACAAACACTAACCCTCAGACAACAAACAACCCTAACCCGTAAAAACCAAAAACACTAAACCACTAACAACAAACAACCCTAACCCACTAAAAACAAACAACACTAACCTCCTAACAACAAACAACCCTAAACCCCTAACATCAAACAACACTAACCCACTAACAACACAAAACACTAACACCCTAACAACAAACAACACTAACACCCTAACAACAAAAACCACTAAACCCCAACAAGAAACAACCCTAAACCCCAAACAACAAACACTAACCCCCTAACAACAAACAACACTAAACCCCTAACAAGAAACTACCCTAACCCCGTAACAACAAACAACACTAACCCCGTAACAACAAACAACCCTAACCCCCAAACAACAAACAACCCTAACCCTCTAACAACAAACAATCCTAACCCCCGAACAACCAACAACATTAACCCCCTAACCACAGTAAACACTAACACCCTAACAACAAAAACCACTAAACCCCAACAAGAAACAACCCTAAACCCCTAACAACAAACAACACTAACCCCCTAACAACAAACAACCCTAACCAAACAACAAAAAACCCTAACCCACTAACATCAAACAACACTAACACCCTAACAACAAACAACCCTAACCCCCTAACAAAAAACAACAGTAACACCCTAACAACAAAAACCACTAAACCCCAACAAGAAACAACCCTAAACCCCTAACAACAAACAACACTAACCCCCTAACAACAAACAACCCTAACCAAACAACAAACAAACCTAACCCACTAACAACAAACAACACTAACACGCGAACAACAAACAACCCTAACCCCACAACAGCAAACAACAGTAACACCCTAACAACAAAAACCAGTAAACCCCAACAAGAAACAACCCTAAACCCCTAACAAGAAACAACACTAACCCCCTAACAACAAACAACCCTAACCAAACAAGAAACAAACCTAACTCACTAACAACAAACAACACTAACACCCTAACAACAAACAACCCTAAACCCCTAACATCAAAGAACACAAACACCCTAACAACAAACAACTCTAACCCCCAACAACAAACACTAACCCGCCAAACAACAAACAACCCTAAGCCCTAAAAACCAAAACCACTAACCCACTAACAACAACCCTAACCCACTAACAACAAACAGCCCTAACAACCTAACAACAAACAACACTAACCCCCTAACAACAAACAACCCTAAACCCCTAACAACAAACACTAACCCCCAACAACAAACAACACTAAACCCCTAACAAGAAACTAACCTAATCCCGTAACAACAAACAACACTAACCCCGTAACAACAAACAACCCTAACCCCGTAGCAACAAACAACCCTAACCCCCAAACAACAAAAAACCCTAACCCCCTAACAACAAACAATCCTAACCCCCGAACAACCAACAACACTAAACCCCTAACCACAATAAAGACTAACACCCGAACAACAAAAACCACTAAACCCCAACAAGAAACAACCCTAAACCCCTAACAACAAACAACACTAACCCCCTAACAACAAACAACCCTAACCAAACAACAAACAAACCTAACCCACTAACAACAAACAACATTAACACCCTAACAACAAACAACCCTAACCCCTAACAACAAACAACACTAACACCCTAACAACAAACAACCCTAACCCCTAACAACAAACAACACTAACCCCCTAACAACAAACAAAACTAAACTCCTAACATCAAAGAACACTAACACCCTAACAACACAAAGCACGAACACCCTAACAACAAACACTAACCCCCAAACAACAAACAACCCTAACCCGTAAAAACCAAAAACACTAAACAACTAACAACAAACAACCCTAACCCACTAACAACAAACAACACTAACCCCCTAACAACAAACAACCCTAACCAAACAACAAAAAACCCTAACCCACTAACATCAAACAACACTAACACCCTAACAACAAACAACCCTAACCCCCTAACAAAAAACAACAGTAACACCCTAACAACAAAAACCACTAAACCCCAACAAGAATCAACCCTAAACCCCTAACAACAAACAACACTAACCCCCTAACAACAAACAACCCTAACCAAACAACAAACAAACCTAACCCACTAACAACAAACAACACTAACACGGGAACAACAAACAACCCTAACCCCCCAACAGCAAACAACAGTAACACCCTAACAACAAAAACCAGGAAACCCCAACAAGAAACAACCCTAAACCCCTAACAAGAATCAACACTAACCCCCTAACAACAAACAACCCTAACCAAACAAGAAACAAACCTAACCCACTAACAACAAACAACACTAACACCCTAACAACAAACAACCCTAAACCCCTAAAATCAAAGAACACAAACACCCTAACAACAAACAACTCTAAACCCCTAACAACAAACACTAACCCGCCAAACAACAAACAACCCTAACCCCTAAAAACCAAAACCACTAACCCACTAACAACAACCCTAACCCACTAACAACAAACAGCCCTAACAACCTAACAAGAAACAACACTAACCCCCTAACAACAAACAACCCTAAACCCCTAACATCAAACAACACTAACCCCCTAACAACACAAAACACTAACACCCTAACAACAAAAACCGCTCAACCCCAACAAGAAACAACCCTAAAACCCTAACAACAAGCACTAACCCCCTAACAACAAACAACACTAAACCCCTAACAAGAAACTACCCTAACCCCGTCACAACAAACAACACTAACCCCGTAACAACAAACAACCCTAAACCCCAAACAACAAACAACCCTAACCCCGTAACAACAAACAATCCTAACCCCCGAACAACCAACAACACTAACCCCCTAACCACAATAAACACTAACACCGGAAGAACAAAAACCACTAAACCCCAACAGGAAACAACCCTAAACCCCTAACAACAAACAACACTAACCCCCTAACAACAAACAACCCTAACCAAACAACAAACAAACCTAACCCGCTAACAACAAACAACCCTAACCCCTAACAACAAACAACACTAACACCCTAACAACAAACAACCCTAACCCCTAACAACAAACAACACTAACCCCCTAACAACAAACAAAACTAAACTCCTAACATCAAAGAATACTAACACTCTAACAACACAAAACACTAACACCCTAACAACAAACACTAACCCCCAAACAACAAACAACCCTAACCCGTAAAAACCAAAAACACTAAACCACTAACAACAAACAACCCTAACCCACTAACAACAAACAACACTAACCTCCTAACAACAAACAACCCTAAACCCCTAACATCAAACAACACTAACCCCCTAACAACACAAAACACTAACACCCTAACAACAAACAACACTAACACCCTAACAACAAAAACCACTAAACCCCAACAAGAAACAACCCTAAACCCCTAACAACAAACACTAACCCCCTAACAACAAACAACACTAAACCCCTAACAAGAAACTACCCTACCCCGTAACAACAAACACTAACCCCGTAACAACAAACAACCCTAACCCCCAAACAACAAACAACCCTAACCAAACAAGAAACAAACCTAACCCACTAACAACAAACAACACTAACACCCTAACAACAAACAACCCTAACCCCGTAACAAAAAACAATCCTAACCCCCGAACAACCAACAACACTAACCCCCTAACCACAATAAACACTAACACCCGAACAACAAAAACCACTAAACCCCAACAAGAAATAACCCTAAACCCCTAACAACAAACAACACTAACCCCCTAACAACAAACAACCCTAACCAAACAACAAACAAACCTAACCCACTAACAACAAACAACACTAACACCCTAACAACAAACAACCCTAACCCCTAACAACAAACAACACTAACACTCTAACAACAAACAACCCTAACCCCTAACAACAAACAACACTAACCCCCTAACAACAAACAAAACTAAACTCCTAACATCAAAGAACACTAACACCCTAACAACACAAAACACTAACACCCTAACAACAAACACTAACCCCCAGACAACAAACAACCCTAACCCGTAAAAACCAAAAACACTAAACCACTAACAACAAACAACCCTAACCCACTAAAAACAAACAACACTAACCTCCTAACAACAACCCTAAACCCCTAATATCAAACAACACTAACCTCCTAACAACACAAAACACTAACACCCTAACAACAAACAACACTAACACCCTAACAACAAAAACCACTAAACCCCAACAAGAAACAACCCTAAACCCCAAACAACAAACACTAACCCACTAACAACAAACAACCCTAACCAAACAACAAAAAACCCTAACCCACTAACATCAAACAACACTAACACCCTAACAACAAACAACCCTAACCCCCTAACAAAAAACAACAGTAACACACTAACAACAAAAACCACTAAACCCCAACAAGAAACAACCCTAAAACCCTAACAACAAACAACACTAACCCCCTAACAACAAACAACCCTAACCAAACAACAAACAAACCTAACCCACTAACAACAAACAACACTAACACGCGAAAAACAAACAACCCTAACCCCCCAACAGCAAACAACAGTAACACCCTAACAACAAAAACCAGTAAACCCCAACAAGAAACAACCCTAAACCCCTAACAAGAAACAACACTAACCCCCTAACAACAAACAACCCTAACCAAACAAGAAACAAACCTAACCCACTAACAACAAACAACACTAACACCCTAACAACAAACAACCCTAAACCCCTAACATCAAAGAACACAAACACCCTAACAACAAACAACTCTAACCCCCTAACAACAAACACTAACCCGCCAAACAACAAACAACCCTAAGCCCTAAAAACCAAAACCACTAACCCACTAACAACAACCCTAACCCACTAACAACAAACAGCCCTAACAACCTAACAACAAACAACACTAACCCCCTAACAACAAACAACCCTAAACCCCTAACAACAAACACTAACCCCCAACAACAAACAACACTAAACCCCTAACAAGAAACTAACCTAACCCCGTAACAACAAACAACACTAACCCCGTAACAACAAACAACCCTAACCCCGTAGCAACAAACAACCCTAACCCCCAAACAACAAAAAACCCTAACCCCCTAACAACAAACAATCCTAACCCCCGAACAACCAACAACACTAACCACCTAACCACAATAAAGACTAACACCCGAACAACAAAAACCACTAAACCCCAACAAGAAACAACCCTAAACCCCTAACAACAAACAACACTAACCCCCTAACAACAAACAACCCTAACCAAACAACAAACAAACCTAACCCACTAACAACAAACAACACTAACACCCTAACAACAAACAACCCTAACCCCTGACAACAAACAACACTAACACCCTAACAACAAACAACCCTAACCCCTAACAACAAACAACACTAACCCCCTAACAACAAACAAAACTAAACTCCTAACATCTAAGAACACTAACACCCTAACAACACAAAACACTAACACCCTAACAACAAACACTAACCCCCAGACAACAAACAACCCTAACCCGTAAAAACCAAAAACACTAAACCACTAACAACAAACAACCCTAACCCACTAACAACAAACAACACTAACCTCCTAACAACAAACAACCCTAAACCCCTAACATCAAACAACACTTACCCACTAACAACACAAAACACTAACACCCTAACAACAAACAACACTAACACCCTAACAACAAAAACCACTAAACCCCAACAAGAAACAACCCTAAACCCCTAACAACAAACACTAACCCCCTAACAACAAACAACACTAAACCCCTAACAAGAAACTACCCTAACCCCGTAACAACAAACAACACTAACCCCGTAACAACAAACAACCCTAACCCCCAAACAACAAACAACCCTAACCCCCTAACAACAAACAATCCTAACCCCCGAACAACCAACAACACTAACCCCCTAACCACAGTAAACACTAACACCCTAACAACAAAAACCACTAAACCCCAACAAGAAACAACCCTAAACCCCTAACAACAAACAACACTAACCCCCTAACAACAAACAACCCTAACCAAACAACAAAAAACCCTAACCCACTAACATCAAACAACACTAACACCCTAACAACAAACAACCCTAACCCCCTAACAAAAAACAACAGTAACACCCTAACAACAAAAACCACTAAACCCCAACAAGAAACAACCCTAAACCCCTAACAACAAACAACACTAACCCCCTAACAGCAAACAACCCTAACCAAACAACAAACAAACCTAACCCACTAAAAACAAACAACACTAACCCCGTAACAACAAACAACCCATACCCCCCAACAGCAAACAACAGTAACACCCTAACAACAAAAACCAGTAAACCCCAACAAGAAACAACCCTAAACCCCTAACAAGAAACAACACTAACCCCTAACAACAAACAACCCAAACCTAGCAAGAAACAAACCTAACCCACTAACAACAAACAACACTAACACCCTAACAACAAACAACCCTAAACCCCTAACATCAAAGAACACAAACACCCTAACAACAAACAACTCTAACCCCCTAACAACAAACACTAACCCGCCAAACAACAAACAACCCTAACCCCTAAAAACCAAAACCAATAACCCACTAACAACAACCCTAACCCACTAACAACAAACAGCCCTAACAACCTAACAACAAACAACACTAACCCCCTAAAAACAAACAACCCTAAACCCCTAACATCAAACAACACTAACCCCCTAACAACACAAAACACTAACACCCTAACAACAAAAACCGCTCAACCCCAACAAGAAACAACCCTAAAACCCTAACAACAAGCACTAACCCCCTAACAACAAACAACACTAAACCCCTAACAAGAAACTACCCTAACTCCGTAACAACAAACAACACTAACCCCGTAACAACAAACAACCCTAACCCCCAAACAACAAACAACCCTAACCCCGTAACAACAAACAATCCTAACCCCCGAACAACCAACAACACTAACCCCCTAACCACAATAAACACTAACACCCGAACAACAAAAACCACTAAACCCCAACAAGAAACAACCCTAAACCCCAAACAACAAACAACACTAACCCCCTAACAACAAACAACCCTAACCAAACAACAAACAAACCTAACCCACTAACAACAAACAACACTAACACCCTAACAACAAACAACCCTAACCCCTAACAACAAACAACACTAACACCCTAACAACAAACAACCCTAACCCCTAACAACAAACAACACTAACCCCCTAACAACAAACAAAACTAAACTCCTAACATCAAAGAACACTAACACCCTAACAACACAAAACACTAACACCCTAACAACAAACACTAACCCCCAGACAACAAACAACCCTAACCCGTAAAAACCAAAAACACTAAACGACTAACAACAAACAACCCTAACCCACTAAAAACAAACAACACTAACCTCCTAACAACAACCCTAAACCCCTAATATCAAACAACACTAACCTCCTAACAACACAAAACACTAACACCCAAACAACAAACAACACTAACACCCTAACAACAAAAACCACTAAACCCCAACAAGAAACAACCCTAAACCCCAAACAACAAACACTAACCCCCTAACAACAAACAACCCTAACCAAACAACAAAAAACCCTAACCCACTAACATCAAACAACACTAACACCCTAACAACAAACAACCCTAACCCCCTAACAAAAAACAACAGTAACACACTAACAACAAAAACCACTAAACCGCAACAAGAAACAACCCTAAAACCCTAACAACAAACAACACTAACCCCCTAACAACAAACAACCCTAACCAAACAACAAACAAACCTAACCCACTAACAACAAACAACACTAACACGCGAACAACAAACAACCCTAACCCCCCAACAGCAAACAACAGTAACACCCTAACAACAAAAACCAGTAAACCCCAACAAGAAACAACCCTAAACCCCTAACAAGAAACAACACTAACCCCCTAACAACAAACAACCCTAACCAAACAAGAAACAAACCTAACCCACTAACAACAAACAACACTAACACCCTAACAACAAACAACCCTAAACCCCTAACATCAAAGAACACAAACACCCTAACAACAAACAACTCTAACCCCCTAACAACAAACACTAACCCGCCAAACAACAAACAACCCTAAGCCCTAAAAACCAAAACCACTAACCCACTAACAACAACCCTAACCCACTAACAACAAACAGCCCTAACAACCTAACAACAAACAACACTAACCCCCTAACAACAAACAACCCTAAACCCCTAACAACAAACACTAACCCCCAACAACAAACAACACTAAACCCCTAACAAGAAACTAACCTAACCCCGTAACAACAAACAACACTAACTTCGTAACAACAAACAACCCTAACCCCGTAGCAACAAACAACCCTAACCCCCAAACAACAAAAAACCCTATCCCCCTAACAACAAACAATCCTAACCCCCGAACAACCAACAACACTAACCCCCTAACCACAATAAAGACTAACACCCGAACAACAAAAACCACTAAACCCCAACAAGAAACAACCCTAAACCCCTAACAACAAACAACACTAACCCCCTAACAACAAACAACCCTAACCAAACAACAAACAAACCTAACCCACTAACAACAAACAACACTAACACCCTAACAACAAACAACCCTAACCCCTGACAACAAACAACACTAACACCCTAACAACAAACAACCCTAACCCCTAACAACAAACAACACTAACCCCCTAACAACAAACAAAACTAAACTCCTAACATCTAAGAACACTAACACCCTAACAACACAAAACACTAACACCCTAACAACAAACACTAACCCCCAAAAAACAAACAACCCTAACCCGTAAAAACCAAAAACACTAAACCACTAACAACAAACAACCCTAACCCACTAACAACAAACAACACTAACCTCCTAACAACAAACAACCCTAAACCCCTAACATCAAACAACACTTACCCACTAACAACACAAAACACTAACACCCTAACAACAAACAACACTAACACCCTAACAACAAAAACCACTAAACCCCAACAAGAAACAACCCTAAACCCCTAACAACAAACACTAACCCCCTAACAACAAACAACACTAAACCCCTAACAAGAAACTACCCTAACCCCGTAACAACAAACAACACTAACCCCGTAACAACAAACAACCCTAACCCCCAAACAACAAACAACCCTAACCCCCTAACAACAAACAATCCTAACCCCCGAACAACCAACAACACTAACCCCCTAACCACAGTAAACACTAACACCCTAACAACAAAAACCACTAAACCCCAACAAGAAACAACCCTAAACCCCTAACAACAAACAACACTAACCCCCTAACAACAAACAACCCTAACCAAACAACAAAAAACCCTAACCCACTAACATCAAACAACACTAACACCCTAACAACAAACAACCCTAACCCCCTAACAAAAAACAACAGTAACACCCTAACAACAAAAACCACTAAACCCCAACAAGAAACAACCCTAAACCCCTAACAACAAACAACACTAACCCCCTAACAGCAAACAACCCTAACCAAACAACAAACAAACCTAACCCACTAACAACAAACAACACTAACCCCGTAACAACAAACAACCCATACCCCCCAACAGCAAACAACAGTAACACCCTAACAACAAAAATCAGTAAACCCCAACAAGAAACAACCCTAAACCCCTAACAAGAAACAACACTAACCCCTAACAACAAACAACCCAAACCAAGCAAGAAACAAACCTAACCCACTAACAACAAACAACACTAACACCCTAACAACAAACAACCCTAAACCCCTAACATCAAAGAACACAAACACCCTAACAACAAACAACTCTAACCCCCTAACAACAAACACTAACCCGCCAAACAACAAACAACACTAACCCCTAAAAACCAAAACCAATAACCCACTAACAACAACCCTAACCCACTAACAACAAACAGCCCTAACAACCTAACAACAAACAACACTAACCCCCTAACAACAAACAACCCTAAACCCCTAACATCAAACAACACTAACCCCCTAACAACACAAAACACTAACACCCTAACAACAAAAACCGCTCAACCCCAACAAGAAACAACCCTAAAACCCTAACAACAAGCACTAACCCCCTAACAACAAACAACACTAAACCCCTAACAAGAAACTACCCTAACTCCGTAACAACAAACAACACTAACCCCGTAACAACAAACAACCCTAACCCCCAAACAACAAACAACCCTAACCCCGTAACAACAAACAATCCTAACCCCCGAACAACCAACAACACTAACCCCCTAACCACAATAAACACTAACACCCGAACAACAAAAACCACTAAACCCCAACAAGAAACAACCCTAAACCCCTAACAACAAACAACACTAACCCCCTAACAACAAACAACCCTAACCAAACAACAAACAAACCTAACCCACTAACAACAAACAACACTAACACCCTAACAACAAACAACCCTAACCCCTAACAACAAACAACACTAACACCCTAACAACAAACAACCCTAACCCCTAACAACAAACAACACTAACCCCCTAACAACAAACAAAACTAAACTCCTAACATCAAAGAACACTAACACCCTAACAACACAAAACACTAACACCCTAACAACAAACACTAACCCCCAGACAACAAACAACCCTAACTCGTAAAAACCAAAAACACTAAACCACTAACAACAAACAACCCTAACCCACTAAAAACAAACAACACTAACCTCCTAACAACAACCCTAAACCCCTAATATCAAACAACACTAACCCCCTAACAACACAAAACACTAACACCCTAACAACAAACAACACTAACACCCTAACAACAAAAACCACTAAACCCCAACAAGAAACAACCCTAACCCCGTAACAACAAACAACACTAACCCCGTAACAACAAACAACCCTAACCCCCAAACAACAAACAACCCTAACCCCCTAACAACAAACAATCCTAACCCCCGAACAACCAACAACACTAACCCCCTAACCACAGTAAACACTACCACCCTAACAACAAAAACCACTAAACCCCAACAAGAAACAACCCTAAACCCCTAACAACAAACAACACTAACCCCCTAACAACAAACAACCCTAACCAAACAACAAAAAACCCTAACCCACTAACATCAAACAACACTAACACCCTAACAACAAACAACCCTAACCCCCTAACAAAAAACAACAGTAACACCCTAACAACAAAAACCACTAAACCCCAACAAGAAACAACTCTAAAACCCTAACAACAAACAACACTAACCCCGTAACAACAAACAACCCTAACCAAACAACAAACAAACCTAACCCACTAACAACAAACAACACTAACACGCGAACAACAAAGAACCCTAACCCCCCAACAGCAAACAACAGTAACACCCTAACAACAAAAAGCAGTAAACCCCAACAAGAAACAACCCTAAACCCCTAACAAGAAACAACACTAACCCCCTAACAACAAACAACCCTAACCAAACAAGAAACAAACCTAACCCACTAACAACAAACAACACTAACACCCTAACAACAAACAACCCTAAACCCCTAACATCAAAGAACACAAACACCCTAACAACAAACAACTCTAACCCTCTAAAAACAAACACTAACCCGCCAAACAACAAACAACCCTAACCCCTAAAAACCAAAACCACTAACCCACTAACAACAACCCTAACCCACTAACAACAAACAGCCCTAACAACCTAACAACAAACAACACTAACCCCCTAACAACAAACAACCCTAAACCCCTAACATCAAACAACACTAACCCCCTAAAAACACAAAACACTAACACCCTAACAACAAAAACCGCTCAACCCCAACAAGAAACAACACTAAAACCCTAACAACAAGCACTAACCCCCTAACAACAAACAACACTAAACCCCTAACAAGAAACTACCCTAACCCCATAACAAAAAACAACACTAACCCCGTAACAACAAACAACCCTAACCCCCAAACAACAAACAACCCTACCCCGTAACAACAAACAATCCTAACCCCCGAACAACCAACAACACTAACCCCCTAACCACAATAAACACTAACACCCGAACAACAAAAACCACTAAACCCCAACAAGAAACAACCCTAAACCCCTAACAACAAAAAACACTAACCCCGTAACAACAAACAACCCTAACCAAACAACAAACAAACCTAACCCACTAACCACAAACAACACTAACACCCGAACAACAAACAACAGTAACACCCTAACAACAAAAACCACTAAACCCCAACAAGAAACAACCCTAAACCCCTAACAACAAACAACACTAACCCCCTAACAACAAACAACCCTAACCAAACAACAAAGAAACCTAACCCACTAACAACAAACAACACTAACACCCTAACAACAAACAACCCTAACCCCCTAACAACAAACAACACTAACACCCTAACAACAAACAACCCTAACCCCCTAACAACAAACAACACTAACCCCATAACAACAAACAACCCTAAACCCCTATCATCAAAGAACACTAACACCCTAACAACAAACAACCCTAACCTCCTAACAACAAACACTAACCCCCAAACAACAAACAACCCTAAAACCTGAAAACCAAAAACACTAACCCACTAACAACAAACAACACTACCCCCCTAAAAACAAACAATCCTAACCCCCTAACAACAAACAACACTCACCCCTAAAAAACAAACAACCCTAAAACCCTAAAAGCAAACAACACTGAACCCCTAAAAACAAACAACACTAAGCCCTTAACAACAAACAACACTAACACCCGAACAACAACACCACTAAACCCCAACAAGAAACAACCCTAAGCCCCTAACAACAAACAACACTAACCCCCTAACAAGAAACAACCCTAAACCCCTAACAACAAACAACACTAACCCCCTAACAACAAACAACACTAACACCCTAACAACAACCAACCCTAACCCCCTAAGAACAAACAACACTAACGCCCTAAGAACAAACAACACTAACCCCCAGCAACGAACAATACTGACCCCCTTACAACACAAAACCTAACCTCTTATCAAAAAACAACCCTAACCCACTAACAACAACCCTAACACCCTAACAACAAACAACACTAACCCCCTAACAATAAACAACCCTAAACCCCTAACATCAAAGAACACTAACACTCTAACAACAAACAACTCTAACCCCCTAACAACACAAAACACTAACACCCTAACAACAAACAACACTAACACCCTAACAACAAAAACCACTAAACCCCAACAAGAAACAACCCTAAACCCCTAACAACAAACAACACTAACCCCCTAACAACAAACAACCCTAACCAAACAACAAACAAACCTAACCCACTAACAACAAACAACACTAACACCCTAACAACAAACAACCCTAACCCCTAACAACAAACAACACTAACACCCTAACAACAAACAACCCTAACCCCTAACAACAAACAACACTAACCCCCTAACAACAAACAAAACTAAACTCCTAACATCAAAGAACACTAACACCCTAACAACACAAAACACTAACACCCTAACAACAAACACTAACCCCCAAACAACAAACAACCCTAACCCGTAAAAACCAAAAACACTAAACCACTAACAACAAACAACCCTAACCCACTAACAACAAACACTAACCTCCTAACAACAAACAACCCTAAACCCCTAACATCAAACAACACTAACCCCCTAACAACACAAAACACTAACACCCTAACAACAAACAACACTAACACCCTAACAACAAAAACCACTAAACCCCAACAAGAAACAACCCTAAACCCCTAACAACAAACACTAACCCCCTAACAACAAACAACACTAAACCCCTAACAAGAAACTACCCTAACCCCGTAACAACAAACAACACTAACCCGGTAACAACAAACAACCCTAACCCCCAAGCAACAAACAACCCTAACCCCCTAACAACAAACAATCCTAACCCCCGAACAACCAACAACACTAACCCCCTAACCACAGTAAACACTAACACCCTAACAACAAAAACCACTAAACCCCAAGAAGGAACAACCCTAAACCCCTAACAACAAACAACACTAACCCCCTAACAACAAACAACCCTAACCAAACAACAAAAAACCCTAACCCACTAACATCAAACAACACTAACACCCTAACAACAAACAAACCTAACCCCCTAACAAAAAACAACAGTAACACCCTAACAACAAAAACCACTAAACCCCAACAAGAAACAACCCTAAACCCCTAACAACAAACAACACTAACCCCCTAACAACAAACAACCCTAACCAAACAAGAAACAAACCTAACTCACTAACAACAAACAACACTAACACCCTAACAACAAACAACCCTAAACCCCTAACATCAAAGAACACAAACACCCTAACAACAAACAACTCTAACCCCCAACAACAAACACTAACCCGCCAAACAACAAACAACCCTAACCCCTAAAAACCAAAACCACTAACCCACTAACAACAACCCTAACCCACTAACAAAAAACAGCCCTAACAACCTAACAACAAACAACACTAACCCCCTAACAACAAACAACCCTAAACCCCTAACATCAAACAACACTAACCCCCTAACAACACAAAACACTACCACCCTAACAACAAAAACCGCTCAACCCCAACAAGAAACAGCCCTAAAACCCTAACAACAAGCACTAACCCCCTAACAAGAAACTACCCTAACCCCGTAACAACAAACAACACTAACCCTGTAACAACAAACAACCCTAACCCCCAAACAACAAACAACCCTAACCCCGTAACAACAAACAATCCTAACCCCCGAACAACCAACAACACTAACCCCCTAACCACAATAAACACTAACACCCGAACAACAAAAACCACCAAACCCCAACAAGAAACAACCCTAAACCCCTAACAACAAACAACCCTAACCCCCTAACAACAAACAACACTAACACCCTAACAACAAATACCAATAAACCCCAACAAGAAACAACCCTAAAACCCTAACAACAAACAACACTAACCCCCTAACAACAAACAACCCTAACCAAACAAAAAACAAACCTAACCCACTAACAACAAACAACACTAACACGCGAACAACAAACAACCCTAACCCCCTAACAACAAACAACAGTAACACCCTAACAACAAAAACCACTAAACCCCAACAAGAAACAACCCTAAACCCCTAACAACAAAAACACTAACCCCCTAACAACAAACAACCCTAACCAAACAACAAACAAACCTAACCCACTAACAACAAACAACACTAACACCCGAACAACAAACAACCCTAACCCCCTAACAACAAACAACACTAACACCCTAACAACAAACAACCCTAACCCCCTAACAACAAACAACACTAACCCCATAACAACAAACAACCGTAAACCCCTATCATCAAAGAACACTAACACCCTAACAACAAACAACCCTAACCCCCTAACAATAAACACTAACCCCCAAACAACAAACAACCCTAAAAGCTGAAAACCAAAAACAATAACGCACTAACAACAAACAACACTAACCCCCTAAAAACAAACAATCCTAACCCCCTGAGAACAAACAACACTCACCCCTAAAAAACAAACAACCCTAAAACCCTAAAAGCAAACAAAACTGAACCCCTAAAAACAAACAACACTAAGCCCTTAACAACAAACAACACTAACACCCGAACAACAACACCACTAAACCCGAACAAGAAACAACCCTAAGCCCCTAACAACAAACAACACTAACCCCCTAACAAGAAACAACCCTAAACCCCTTATAACAAACAACACTAACCCCCTAAAAACAAACAACACTAACACCCTAACAACAACCAACCCTAACCCCCTAAGAACAAACAACACTAACGCCCTAAGAACAAACAACACTACCCCCAGCAACGAACAATACTGACCCCCTAACAACACAAAACCTAACCTCTTATCAAAAAACAACCCTAACCCACTAACAACAAACAACCCTAACACCCTAACAACAAACAACACTAACCAGCTAACAACAAACAACCCTAAACCCCTAACATCAAAGAACACTAACACTCTAACAACAAACAACCCTAGCCCCCTAACAACAAACACTAACCCCCAAACAACAAACAACCCTAACCCCTAAAAACGAAAAACACTAACCCAATAACAACAAACAACCCTAACCCACTAACAACAAACAACCCTAACCCCCTAACAACAAACAACCCTAAACCCCTAACATCCAACAACACTAACCCCCTAACAACACAGAACACTAACACCCTAACAACAAACAACACTAACACCCTAACAACAAACAACCCTAAACCCCTAACATCAAAGAACACAAACACCCTAACAACAAACAACTCTAACCCTCTAAAAACAAACACTAACCCGCCAAACAACAAACAACCCTAACCCCTAAAAACCAAAACCACTAACCCACTAACAACAACCCTAACCCACTAACAACAAACAGACCTAACAACCTAACAACAAACAACACTAACCCCCTAACAACAAACAACCCTAAACCCCTAACATCAAACAACACTAACCCCCTAAAAACACAAAACACTAACACCCTAACAACAAAAACCGCTCAACCCCAACAAGAAACAACACTAAAACCCTAACAACAAGCACTAACCCCCTAACAACAAACAACACTAAACCCCTAACAAGAAACTACCCTAACCCCATAACAAAAAACAACACTAACCCCGTAACAACAAACAACCCTAACCCCCAAACAACAAACAACCCTACCCCGTAACAACAAACAATCCTAACCCCCGAACAACCAACAACACTAACCCCCTAACCACAATAAACACTAACACCCGAACAACAAAAACCACTAAACCCCAACAAGAAACAACCCTAAACCCCTAACAACAAAAAACACTAACCCCGTAACAACAAACAACCCTAACCAAACAACAAACAAACCTAACCCACTAACCACAAACAACACTAACACCCGAACAACAAACAACAGTAACACCCTAACAACAAAAACCACTAAACCCCAACAAGAAACAACCCTAAACCCCTAACAACAAACAACACTAACCCCCTAACAACAAACAACCCTAACCAAACAACAAAGAAACCTAACCCACTAACAACAAACAACACTAACACCCTAACAACAAACAACCCTAACCCCCTAACAACAAACAACACTAACACCCTAACAACAAACAACCCTAACCCCCTAACAACAAACAACACTAACCCCATAACAACAAACAACCCTAAACCCCTATCATCAAAGAACACTAACACCCTAACAACAAACAACCCTAACCTCCTAACAACAAACACTAACCCCCAAACAACAAACAACCCTAAAACCTGAAAACCAAAAACACTAACCCACTAACAACAAACAACACTACCCCCCTAAAAACAAACAATCCTAACCCCCTAACAACAAACAACACTCACCCCTAAAAAACAAACAACCCTAAAACCCTAAAAGCAAACAACACTGAACCCCTAAAAACAAACAACACTAAGCCCTTAACAAACAACACTAACACCCGAACAACAACACCACTAAACCCCAACAAGAAACAACCCTAAGCCCCTAACAACAAACAACACTAACCCCCTAACAAGAAACAACCCTAAACCCCTAACAACAAACAACACTAACCCCCTAACAACAAACAACACTAACACCCTAACAACAACCAACCCTAACCCCCTAAGAACAAACAACACTAACGCCCTAAGAACAAACAACACTAACCCCCAGCAACGAACAATACTGACCCCCTTACAACACAAAACCTAACCTCTTATCAAAAAACAACCCTAACCCACTAACAACAACCCTAACACCCTAACAACAAACAACACTAACCCCCTAACAATAAACAACCCTAAACCCCTAACATCAAAGAACACTAACACTCTAACAACAAACAACTCTAACCCCCTAACAACACAAAACACTAACACCCTAACAACAAACAACACTAACACCCTAACAACAAAAACCACTAAACCCCAACAAGAAACAACCCTAAACCCCTAACAACAAACAACACTAACCCCCTAACAACAAACAACCCTAACCAAACAACAAACAAACCTAACCCACTAACAACAAACAACACTAACACCCTAACAACAAACAACCCTAACCCCTAACAACAAACAACACTAACACCCTAACAACAAACAACCCTAACCCCTAACAACAAACAACACTAACCCCCTAACAACAAACAAAACTAAACTCCTAACATCAAAGAACACTAACACCCTAACAACACAAAACACTAACACCCTAACAACAAACACTAACCCCCAAACAACAAACAACCCTAACCCGTAAAAACCAAAAACACTAAACCACTAACAACAAACAACCCTAACCCACTAACAACAAACACTAACCTCCTAACAACAAACAACCCTAAACCCCTAACATCAAACAACACTAACCCCCTAACAACACAAAACACTAACACCCTAACAACAAACAACACTAACACCCTAACAACAAAAACCACTAAACCCCAACAAGAAACAACCCTAAACCCCTAACAACAAACACTAACCCCCTAACAACAAACAACACTAAACCCCTAACAAGAAACTACCCTAACCCCGTAACAACAAACAACACTAACCCGGTAACAACAAACAACCCTAACCCCCAAGCAACAAACAACCCTAACCCCCTAACAACAAACAATCCTAACCCCCGAACAACCAACAACACTAACCCCCTAACCACAGTAAACACTAACACCCTAACAACAAAAACCACTAAACCCCAAGAAGGAACAACCCTAAACCCCTAACAACAAACAACACTAACCCCCTAACAACAAACAACCCTAACCAAACAACAAAAAACCCTAACCCACTAACATCAAACAACACTAACACCCTAACAACAAACAAACCTAACCCCCTAACAAAAAACAACAGTAACACCCTAACAACAAAAACCACTAAACCCCAACAAGAAACAACCCTAAACCCCTAACAACAAACAACACTAACCCCCTAACAACAAACAACCCTAACCAAACAACAAACAAACCTAACCCACTAACAACAAACAACACTAACACGCGAACAACAAACAACCCTAACCCCACAACAGCAAACAACAGTAACACCCTAACAACAAAAACCAGTAAACCCCAACAAGAAACAACCCTAAACCCCTAACAACAAACAACACTAACCCCCTAACAACAAACAACCCTAACCAAACAAGAAACAAACCTAACTCACTAACAACAAACAACACTAACACCCTAACAACAAACAACCCTAAACCCCTAACATCAAAGAACACAAACACCCTAACAACAAACAACTCTAACCCCCAACAACAAACACTAACCCGCCAAACAACAAACAACCCTAACCCCTAAAAACCAAAACCACTAACCCACTAACAACAACCCTAACCCACTAACAAAAAACAGCCCTAACAACCTAACAACAAACAACACTAACCCCCTAACAACAAACAACCCTAAACCCCTAACATCAAACAACACTAACCCCCTAACAACACAAAACACTACCACCCTAACAACAAAAACCGCTCAACCCCAACAAGAAACAGCCCTAAAACCCTAACAACAAGCACTAACCCCCTAACAAGAAACTACCCTAACCCCGTAACAACAAACAACACTAACCCTGTAACAACAAACAACCCTAACCCCCAAACAACAAACAACCCTAACCCCGTAACAACAAACAATCCTAACCCCCGAACAACCAACAACACTAACCCCCTAACCACAATAAACACTAACACCCGAACAACAAAAACCACCAAACCCCAACAAGAAACAACCCTAAACCCCTAACAACAAACAACCCTAACCCCCTAACAACAAACAACACTAACACCCTAACAACAAATACCAATAAACCCCAACAAGAAACAACCCTAAAACCCTAACAACAAACAACACTAACCCCCTAACAACAAACAACCCTAACCAAACAAAAAACAAACCTAACCCACTAACAACAAACAACACTAACACGCGAACAACAAACAACCCTAACCCCCTAACAACAAACAACAGTAACACCCTAACAACAAAAACCACTAAACCCCAACAAGAAACAACCCTAAACCCCTAACAACAAAAACACTAACCCCCTAACAACAAACAACCCTAACCAAACAACAAACAAACCTAACCCACTAACAACAAACAACACTAACACCCGAACAACAAACAACCCTAACCCCCTAACAACAAACAACACTAACACCCTAACAACAAACAACCCTAACCCCCTAACAACAAACAACACTAACCCCATAACAACAAACAACCGTAAACCCCTATCATCAAAGAACACTAACACCCTAACAACAAACAACCCTAACCCCCTAACAATAAACACTAACCCCCAAACAACAAACAACCCTAAAAGCTGAAAACCAAAAACAATAACGCACTAACAACAAACAACACTAACCCCCTAAAAACAAACAATCCTAACCCCCTGAGAACAAACAACACTCACCCCTAAAAAACAAACAACCCTAAAACCCTAAAAGCAAACAAAACTGAACCCCTAAAAACAAACAACACTAAGCCCTTAACAACAAACAACACTAACACCCGAACAACAACACCACTAAACCCGAACAAGAAACAACCCTAAGCCCCTAACAACAAACAACACTAACCCCCTAACAAGAAACAACCCTAAACCCCTTATAACAAACAACACTAACCCCCTAAAAACAAACAACACTAACACCCTAACAACAACCAACCCTAACCCCCTAAGAACAAACAACACTAACGCCCTAAGAACAAACAACACTACCCCCAGCAACGAACAATACTGACCCCCTAACAACACAAAACCTAACCTCTTATCAAAAAACAACCCTAACCCACTAACAACAAACAACCCTAACACCCTAACAACAAACAACACTAACCAGCTAACAACAAACAACCCTAAACCCCTAACATCAAAGAACACTAACACTCTAACAACAAACAACCCTAGCCCCCTAACAACAAACACTAACCCCCAAACAACAAACAACCCTAACCCCTAAAAACGAAAAACACTAACCCAATAACAACAAACAACCCTAACCCACTAACAACAAACAACCCTAACCCCCTAACAACAAACAACCCTAAACCCCTAACATCCAACAACACTAACCCCCTAACAACACAGAACACTAACACCCTAACAACAAACAACACTAACACCCTAACAACAAACAACCCTAAACCCCTAACATCAAAGAACACAAACACCCTAACAACAAACAACTCTAACACCCTAACAACAAACACTAACCCGCCAAACAACAAACAACCCTAACCCCTAAAAACCAAAACCACTAACCCACTAACAACAACCCTAACCCACTAACAACAAACAGCCCTAACAACCTAACAACAAACAACACTAACCCCCTAACAACAAACAACCCTAAACCCCTAACATCAAACAACACTAACCCCCTAACAACACAAAACACTAACAGCCTAACAACAAAAACCGCTCAACCCCAACAAGAAACAACCCTAAAACCCTAACAACAAGCACTAACCCCCTAACAACAAACAACACTAAACCCCTAACAAGAAACTACCCTAACCCCGTAACAACAAACAACACTAACCCCGTAACAACAAACAACCCTAACCCCCAAACAACAAACAACCCTAACCCCGTAACAACAAACAATCCTAACCCCCGAACAACCAACAACACTAACCCCCTAACCACAATAAACACTAACACCCGAACAACAAAAACCACTAAACCCCAACAAGAAACAACCCTAAACCCCTAACAACAAACAACACTAACCCCCTAACAACAAACAACCCTAACCAAACAACAAACAAACCTAACCCACTAACAACAAACAACACTAACACCCTAACAACAAACAACCCTAACCCCTAACAACAAACAACACTAACACCCTAACAACAAACAACCCTAACCCCTAACAACAAACAACACTAACCCCCTAACAACAAACAAAACTAAACTCCTAACATCAAAGAACACTAACACCCTAACAACACAAAACACTAACACCCTAACAACAAACACTAACCCCCAGACAACAAACAACCCTAACCCGTAAAAACCAAAAACACTAAACCACTAACAACAAACAACCCTAAGCCACTAAAAACAAACAACACTAACCTCCTAACAACAAACCCTAAACCCCTAACATCAAACAACACTAACCCCCTAACAACACAAAACACTAACACCCTAACAACAAACAACACTAACACCCTAACAACAAAAACCACTAAATCCCAACAAGAAACAACCCTAAACCCCAAACAACAAACACTAACCCCCTAACAACAAACAACACTAAACCCCTAACAAGAAACTACCCTAACCCCGTAACAAAAAACAACACTAACCCCGTAACAACAAACAACCCTAACCCCCAAACAACAAACAACCCTAACCCTCTAACAACAAACAATCCTAACCCCCGAACAACCAACAACACTAACCCCCTAACCACAGTAAACACTAACACCCTAACAACAAAAACCACTAAACCCCAACAAGAAACAACCCTAAACCCCTAACAAAAAACAACAGTAACACCCTAACAACAAAAACCACTAAACCCCAACAAGAAACAACCCTAAACCCCTAACAACAAACAACACTAACCCCCTAACAACAAACAACCCTAACCAAACAACAAACAAACCTAACCCACTAACAACAAACAACACTAACACGCGAACAACAAACAACCCTAACCCCCCAACAGCAAACAACAGTAACACCCTAACAACAAAAACCAGTAAACCCCAACAAGAAACAACCCTAAACCCCTAAAAAGAAACAACACTAACTCCCTAACAACAAACAACCCTAACCAAACAAGAAACAAACCTAACCCACTAACAACAAACAACACTAAAACCCTAACAACAAACAACCCTAAACCCCTAACATCAAAGAACACAAACACCCTAACAACAAACAACTCTAACCCCCTAACAACAAACACTAACCCGCCAAACAACAAACAACCCTAACCCCTAAAAACCAAAACCTCTAACCCACTAAAAACAACCCTAACCCACTAACAACAAACAGCCCTAACAACCTAACAACAAACAACACTAACCCCCTAACAACAAACAACCCTAAACCCCTAACATCAAACAACACTAACCCCCTAACAACACAAAACACTAACACCCTAACAACAAAAACTGCTCAACCCCAACAAGAAACAACCCTAAAACCCTAACAACAAGCACTAACCCCCTAACAACAAACAACACTAAACCCCTAACAAGAAACTACCCTAACCCCGTAACAACAAACAACACTAACCCCGTAACAACAAACAACCCTAACCCCCAAACAACAAACAACCCTAACCCCGTAACAACAAACAATCCTAACCCCCGAACAACCAACAACACTAACCCCCTAACCACAATAAACACACCCGAACAACAAAAACCACTAAACCCCAACAAGAAACAACCCTAAACCCCTAACAACAAACAACACTAACCCCCTAACAACAAACAACCCTAACCAAACAACAAACAAACCTAACCCACTAACAACAAACAACACTAACACCCTAACAACAAACAACCCTAACCCCTAACAACAAACAACACTAACACCCTAACAACAAACAACCCTAACCCCTAACAACAAACAACACTAACCCCCTAACAACAAACAAAACTAAACTCCTAACATCAAAGAACACTAACACCCTAACAACACAAAACACTAACACCCTAACAACAAACACTAACCCCCAGACAACAAACAACCCTAACCCGTAAAAACCAAAAACACTAAACCACTAACAACAAACAACCCTAACCCACTAAAAACAAACAACACTAACCTCCTAACAACAAACAACCCTAAACCCCTAACATCAAACAACACTAACCCCCTAACAACACAAAACACTAACACCCTAACAACAAACAACACTAACACCCTAACAACAAAAACCACTAAACCCCAACAAGAAACAACCCTAAACCCCAAACAACAAACACTAACCCCCTAACAACAAACAACACTAAACCCCTAACAAGAAACTACCCTAACCCCGTAACAACAAACAACACTAACCCCGTAACAACAAACAACCCTAACCCCCAAACAACAAACAACCCTAACCCCGTAACAACAAACAATCCTAACCCCCGAACAACCAACAACACTAACCCCCTAACCACAATAAACACTAACACCCGATCAACAAAAACCACTAAACCCCAACAAGAAACAACCCTAAACCCCTAACAACAAACAACACTAACCCCCTAACAACAAACAACCCTAACCAAACAACAAAAAACCCTAACCCACTAACATCAAACAACACTAACACCCTAACAACAAACAACCCTAACCCCCTAACAAAAAACAACAGTAACACCCTAACAACAAAAACCACTAAACCCCAACAAGAAACAACCCTAAACCCCTAGCAACAAACAACACTAACCCCCTAACAACAAACAACCCTAACCAAACAACAAACAAACCTAACCCACTAACAGCAAACAACACTAACACGCGAACAACAAACAACCCTAACCCCCCAACAGCAAACAACAGTAACACCCTAACAACAAAAACCAGTAAACCCCAACAAGAAACAACCCTAAACCCCGAACAAGAAACAACACTAACCCCCTAACAACAAACAACCCTAACCAAACAAGAAACAAACCTAACCCACTAACAACAAACAACACTAACACCCTAACAACAAACAACCCTAAACCCCTAACATCAAAGAACACAAACACCCTAACAACAAACAACTCTAAACCTCTAACAACAAACACTAACCCGCCAAACAACAAACAACCCTAACCCCTAAAAACCAAAACCACTAACCCACTAACAACAACCCTAACCCGCTAACAACAAACAGCCCTAACAACCTAACAACAAACAACACTAACCTCCTAACAACAAACAACCCTAAACCCCTAACATCAAACAACACTAACCCCCTAACAACACAAAACACTAACACCCTAACAACAAACAACACTAACCTCCTAACAACAAACAACCCTAAACCCCTAACATCAAACAACACTAACCCCCTAACAACACAAAACACTAGCACCCTGACAACAAGCAACACTAACACCCTAACAACAAAAAGCACTAAACCCCAACAAGAAACAACCCTAAACCCCTAACAAAAAACACTAACCCCCTAACAACAAAAAACACTAAACTCCTAACAAGAAACTACCCTAACCCCGTAACAACAAACAACACTAACCTGGTAACAACAAACAACACTAACCCGGTAACAACAAACAACCCTAACCCCCAAACAACAAACAACCCTAACCCCCTAACAACAAACAATCCTAACCCCCGAACAACCAACAACACTAACCCCCTAACCACAGTAAACACTAACACCCTAACAACAAAAACCACTAAACCCCAACAAGAAACAACCCTAAACCCCTAACAACAAACAACACTAACCCCCTAACAACAAACAACCCTAACCAAACAACAAAAAACCCTAACCCCTAAAAACCAAAACCAATAACCCACTAACAACAACCCTAACCTACTAACAACAAACAGCCCTAACAACCTAACAACAAACAACACTAACCCCCTAACAACAAACAACCCTAAACCCCTAACATCAAACAACACTAACCCCCTAACAACACAAAACACTAACACCCTAACAACAAACAACACTAACCCCCTAACAACAAACAACCCTAACCAAACAACAAAAAACCCTAACCCACTAACATCAAACAACACTAACACCCTAACAACAAACAACCCTAACCCCCTAACAAAAAACAACAGTAACACCCTCACAACAAAAACCACTAAACCCCAACAAGAAACAACCCTAAACCCCTAACAACAAACAACACTAACCCCCTAACAACAAACAACCCTAACCAAACAACAAACAAACCTAACCCACTAACAACAAACAACACTAACACGCGAACAACAAACAAGCCTAACCCCCCAACAGCAAACAACAGTAACACCCTAACAACAAAAACCAGTAAACCCCCAAAAGAAACAACCCTAAACCCCTAACAAGAAACAACACTAACCCCCTAACAACAAACAACCCTAACCAAACAGGAAACAAACCTAACCCACTAACAACAAACAACACTAACACCCTAACAACAAACAACCCTAAACCCCTAACATCAAAGAACACAAACACCCTAACAACAAACAACTCTAACCCCCTAACAACAAACACTAACCTGCCAAACAACAAACAACCCTAACCCCTAAAAACCAAAACCACTAACCCACTAACAACAACCCTAACCCACTAACAACAAACAGCCCTAACAACCTAACAACAAACAACACTAACCCCCTAACAACAAACAACCCTAAACCCCTAACGTCAAACAACACTAACCCCCTAACAACACAAAACACTAACACCCTAACAACAAAAACCGCTCAACCCCAACAAGAAACAACCCTAAAACCCTAACAACAAGCACTAACCCCCTAACAACAAACAACACTAAACCCCTAACAAGAAACTACCCTAACCCCGTAACAACAAACAACACTAACCCCGTAACAACAAACAACCCTAACCCCCAAACAACAAACAACCCTAACCCCGTAAAAACAAACAATCCTAACCCCCGAACAACCAACAACACTAACCCCCTAACCACAATAAACACTAACACCCGAACAACAAAAACCACTAAACCCCAACAAAAAACAACCCTAAACCCCTAACAACAAACAACACCAACCCCCTAACAACAAACAACCCTAACCAAACAACAAACAAACCTAACCCACTAACAACAAACAACACTAACACCCTAACAACAAACAACCCTAACCCCTAACAACAAACAACACTAACACCCTAACAACAAACAACCCTAACCCCTAACAACAAACAACACTAACCCCCTAACAACAAACAAAACTAAACTCCTAACATCAAAGAACACTAACACCCTAACAACACAAAACACTAACACCCTAACAACAAACACTAACCCTCAGACAACAAACAACCCTAACCCGTAAAAACCAAAAACACTAAACCACTAACAACAAACAACCCTAACCCACTAAAAACAAACAACACTAACCTCCTAACAACAAACAACCCTAAACCCCTAACATCAAACAACACTAACCCACTAACAACACAAAACACTAACACCCTAACAACAAACAACACTAACACCCTAACAACAAAAACCACTAAACCCCAACAAGAAACAACCCTAAACCCCAAACAACAAACACTAACCCCCTAACAACAAACAACACTAAACCCCTAACAAGAAACTACCCTAACCCCGTAACAACAAACAACACTAACCCCGTAACAACAAACAACCCTAACCCCCAAACAACAAACAACCCTAACCCTCTAACAACAAACAATCCTAACCCCCGAACAACCAACAACATTAACCCCCTAACCACAGTAAACACTAACACCCTAACAACAAAAACCACTAAACCCCAACAAGAAACAACCCTAAACCCCTAACAACAAACAACACTAACCCCCTAACAACAAACAACCCTAACCAAACAACAAAAAACCCTAACCCACTAACATCAAACAACACTAACACCCTAACAACAAACAACCCTAACCCCCTAACAAAAAACAACAGTAACACCCTAACAACAAAAACCACTAAACCCCAACAAGAAACAACCCTAAACCCCTAACAACAAACAACACTAACCCCCTAACAACAAACAACCCTAACCAAACAACAAACAAACCTAACCCACTAACAACAAACAACACTAACACGCGAACAACAAACAACCCTAACCCCACAACAGCAAACAACAGTAACACCCTAACAACAAAAACCAGTAAACCCCAACAAGAAACAACCCTAAACCCCTAACAAGAAACAACACTAACCCCCTAACAACAAACAACCCTAACCAAACAAGAAACAAACCTAACTCACTAACAACAAACAACACTAACACCCTAACAACAAACAACCCTAAACCCCTAACATCAAAGAACACAAACACCCTAACAACAAACAACTCTAACCCCCAACAACAAACACTAACCCGCCAAACAACAAACAACCCTAAGCCCTAAAAACCAAAACCACTAACCCACTAACAACAACCCTAACCCACTAACAACAAACAGCCCTAACAACCTAACAACAAACAACACTAACCCCCTAACAACAAACAACCCTAAACCCCTAACAACAAACACTAACCCCCAACAACAAACAACACTAAACCCCTAACAAGAAACTAACCTAATCCCGTAACAACAAACAACACTAACCCCGTAACAACAAACAACCCTAACCCCGTAGCAACAAACAACCCTAACCCCCAAACAACAAAAAACCCTAACCCCCTAACAACAAACAATCCTAACCCCCGAACAACCAACAACACTAAACCCCTAACCACAATAAAGACTAACACCCGAACAACAAAAACCACTAAACCCCAACAAGAAACAACCCTAAACCCCTAACAACAAACAACACTAACCCCCTAACAACAAACAACCCTAACCAAACAACAAACAAACCTAACCCACTAACAACAAACAACATTAACACCCTAACAACAAACAACCCTAACCCCTAACAACAAACAACACTAACACCCTAACAACAAACAACCCTAACCCCTAACAACAAACAACACTAACCCCCTAACAACAAACAAAACTAAACTCCTAACATCAAAGAACACTAACACCCTAACAACACAAAGCACGAACACCCTAACAACAAACACTAACCCCCAAACAACAAACAACCCTAACCCGTAAAAACCAAAAACACTAAACAACTAACAACAAACAACCCTAACCCACTAACAACAAACAACACTAACCCCCTAACAACAAACAACCCTAACCAAACAACAAAAAACCCTAACCCACTAACATCAAACAACACTAACACCCTAACAACAAACAACCCTAACCCCCTAACAAAAAACAACAGTAACACCCTAACAACAAAAACCACTAAACCCCAACAAGAATCAACCCTAAACCCCTAACAACAAACAACACTAACCCCCTAACAACAAACAACCCTAACCAAACAACAAACAAACCTAACCCACTAACAACAAACAACACTAACACGGGAACAACAAACAACCCTAACCCCCCAACAGCAAACAACAGTAACACCCTAACAACAAAAACCAGGAAACCCCAACAAGAAACAACCCTAAACCCCTAACAAGAATCAACACTAACCCCCTAACAACAAACAACCCTAACCAAACAAGAAACAAACCTAACCCACTAACAACAAACAACACTAACACCCTAACAACAAACAACCCTAAACCCCTAAAATCAAAGAACACAAACACCCTAACAACAAACAACTCTAAACCCCTAACAACAAACACTAACCCGCCAAACAACAAACAACCCTAACCCCTAAAAACCAAAACCACTAACCCACTAACAACAACCCTAACCCACTAACAACAAACAGCCCTAACAACCTAACAAGAAACAACACTAACCCCCTAACAACAAACAACCCTAAACCCCTAACATCAAACAACACTAACCCCCTAACAACACAAAACACTAACACCCTAACAACAAAAACCGCTCAACCCCAACAAGAAACAACCCTAAAACCCTAACAACAAGCACTAACCCCCTAACAACAAACAACACTAAAACCCTAACAAGAAACTACCCTAACCCCGTCACAACAAACAACACTAACCCCGTAACAACAAACAACCCTAAACCCCAAACAACAAACAACCCTAACCCCGTAACAACAAACAATCCTAACCCCCGAACAACCAACAACACTAACCCCCTAACCACAATAAACACTAACACCGGAAGAACAAAAACCACTAAACCCCAACAGGAAACAACCCTAAACCCCTAACAACAAACAACACTAACCCCCTAACAACAAACAACCCTAACCAAACAACAAACAAACCTAACCCGCTAACAACAAACAACCCTAACCCCTAACAACAAACAACACTAACACCCTAACAACAAACAACCCTAACCCCTAACAACAAACAACACTAACCCCCTAACAACAAACAAAACTAAACTCCTAACATCAAAGAATACTAACACTCTAACAACACAAAACACTAACACCCTAACAACAAACACTAACCCCCAAACAACAAACAACCCTAACCCGTAAAAACCAAAAACACTAAACCACTAACAACAAACAACCCTAACCCACTAACAACAAACAACACTAACCTCCTAACAACAAACAACCCTAAACCCCTAACATCAAACAACACTAACCCCCTAACAACACAAAACACTAACACCCTAACAACAAACAACACTAACACCCTAACAACAAAAACCACTAAACCCCAACAAGAAACAACCCTAAACCCCTAACAACAAACACTAACCCCCTAACAACAAACAACACTAAACCCCTAACAAGAAACTACCCTACCCCGTAACAACAAACACTAACCCCGTAACAACAAACAACCCTAACCCCCAAACAACAAACAACCCTAACCAAACAAGAAACAAACCTAACCCACTAACAACAAACAACACTAACACCCTAACAACAAACAACCCTAACCCCGTAACAAAAAACAATCCTAACCCCCGAACAACCAACAACACTAACCCCCTAACCACAATAAACACTAACACCCGAACAACAAAAACCACTAAACCCCAACAAGAAATAACCCTAAACCCCTAACAACAAACAACACTAACCCCCTAACAACAAACAACCCTAACCAAACAACAAACAAACCTAACCCACTAACAACAAACAACACTAACACCCTAACAACAAACAACCCTAACCCCTAACAACAAACAACACTAACACTCTAACAACAAACAACCCTAACCCCTAACAACAAACAACACTAACCCCCTAACAACAAACAAAACTAAACTCCTAACATCAAAGAACACTAACACCCTAACAACACAAAACACTAACACCCTAACAACAAACACTAACCCCCAGACAACAAACAACCCTAACCCGTAAAAACCAAAAACACTAAACCACTAACAACAAACAACCCTAACCCACTAAAAACAAACAACACTAACCTCCTAACAACAACCCTAAACCCCTAATATCAAACAACACTAACCTCCTAACAACACAAAACACTAACACCCTAACAACAAACAACACTAACACCCTAACAACAAAAACCACTAAACCCCAACAAGAAACAACCCTAAACCCCAAACAACAAACACTAACCCACTAACAACAAACAACCCTAACCAAACAACAAAAAACCCTAACCCACTAACATCAAACAACACTAACACCCTAACAACAAACAACCCTAACCCCCTAACAAAAAACAACAGTAACACACTAACAACAAAAACCACTAAACCCCAACAAGAAACAACCCTAAAACCCTAACAACAAACAACACTAACCCCCTAACAACAAACAACCCTAACCAAACAACAAACAAACCTAACCCACTAACAACAAACAACACTAACACGCGAAAAACAAACAACCCTAACCCCCCAACAGCAAACAACAGTAACACCCTAACAACAAAAACCAGTAAACCCCAACAAGAAACAACCCTAAACCCCTAACAAGAAACAACACTAACCCCCTAACAACAAACAACCCTAACCAAACAAGAAACAAACCTAACCCACTAACAACAAACAACACTAACACCCTAACAACAAACAACCCTAAACCCCTAACATCAAAGAACACAAACACCCTAACAACAAACAACTCTAACCCCCTAACAACAAACACTAACCCGCCAAACAACAAACAACCCTAAGCCCTAAAAACCAAAACCACTAACCCACTAACAACAACCCTAACCCACTAACAACAAACAGCCCTAACAACCTAACAACAAACAACACTAACCCCCTAACAACAAACAACCCTAAACCCCTAACAACAAACACTAACCCCCAACAACAAACAACACTAAACCCCTAACAAGAAACTAACCTAACCCCGTAACAACAAACAACACTAACCCCGTAACAACAAACAACCCTAACCCCGTAGCAACAAACAACCCTAACCCCCAAACAACAAAAAACCCTAACCCCCTAACAACAAACAATCCTAACCCCCGAACAACCAACAACACTAACCACCTAACCACAATAAAGACTAACACCCGAACAACAAAAACCACTAAACCCCAACAAGAAACAACCCTAAACCCCTAACAACAAACAACACTAACCCCCTAACAACAAACAACCCTAACCAAACAACAAACAAACCTAACCCACTAACAACAAACAACACTAACACCCTAACAACAAACAACCCTAACCCCTGACAACAAACAACACTAACACCCTAACAACAAACAACCCTAACCCCTAACAACAAACAACACTAACCCCCTAACAACAAACAAAACTAAACTCCTAACATCTAAGAACACTAACACCCTAACAACACAAAACACTAACACCCTAACAACAAACACTAACCCCCAGACAACAAACAACCCTAACCCGTAAAAACCAAAAACACTAAACCACTAACAACAAACAACCCTAACCCACTAACAACAAACAACACTAACCTCCTAACAACAAACAACCCTAAACCCCTAACATCAAACAACACTTACCCACTAACAACACAAAACACTAACACCCTAACAACAAACAACACTAACACCCTAACAACAAAAACCACTAAACCCCAACAAGAAACAACCCTAAACCCCTAACAACAAACACTAACCCCCTAACAACAAACAACACTAAACCCCTAACAAGAAACTACCCTAACCCCGTAACAACAAACAACACTAACCCCGTAACAACAAACAACCCTAACCCCCAAACAACAAACAACCCTAACCCCCTAACAACAAACAATCCTAACCCCCGAACAACCAACAACACTAACCCCCTAACCACAGTAAACACTAACACCCTAACAACAAAAACCACTAAACCCCAACAAGAAACAACCCTAAACCCCTAACAACAAACAACACTAACCCCCTAACAACAAACAACCCTAACCAAACAACAAAAAACCCTAACCCACTAACATCAAACAACACTAACACCCTAACAACAAACAACCCTAACCCCCTAACAAAAAACAACAGTAACACCCTAACAACAAAAACCACTAAACCCCAACAAGAAACAACCCTAAACCCCTAACAACAAACAACACTAACCCCCTAACAGCAAACAACCCTAACCAAACAACAAACAAACCTAACCCACTAAAAACAAACAACACTAACCCCGTAACAACAAACAACCCATACCCCCCAACAGCAAACAACAGTAACACCCTAACAACAAAAACCAGTAAACCCCAACAAGAAACAACCCTAAACCCCTAACAAGAAACAACACTAACCCCTAACAACAAACAACCCAAACCTAGCAAGAAACAAACCTAACCCACTAACAACAAACAACACTAACACCCTAACAACAAACAACCCTAAACCCCTAACATCAAAGAACACAAACACCCTAACAACAAACAACTCTAACCCCCTAACAACAAACACTAACCCGCCAAACAACAAACAACCCTAACCCCTAAAAACCAAAACCAATAACCCACTAACAACAACCCTAACCCACTAACAACAAACAGCCCTAACAACCTAACAACAAACAACACTAACCCCCTAAAAACAAACAACCCTAAACCCCTAACATCAAACAACACTAACCCCCTAACAACACAAAACACTAACACCCTAACAACAAAAACCGCTCAACCCCAACAAGAAACAACCCTAAAACCCTAACAACAAGCACTAACCCCCTAACAACAAACAACACTAAACCCCTAACAAGAAACTACCCTAACTCCGTAACAACAAACAACACTAACCCCGTAACAACAAACAACCCTAACCCCCAAACAACAAACAACCCTAACCCCGTAACAACAAACAATCCTAACCCCCGAACAACCAACAACACTAACCCCCTAACCACAATAAACACTAACACCCGAACAACAAAAACCACTAAACCCCAGCAAGAAACAACCCTAAACCCCAAACAACAAACAACACTAACCCCCTAACAACAAACAACCCTAACCAAACAACAAACAAACCTAACCCACTAACAACAAACAACACTAACACCCTAACAACAAACAACCCTAACCCCTAAAAACAAACAACACTAACACCCTAACAACAAACAACCCTAACCCCTAACAACAAACAACACTAACCCCCTAACAACAAACAAAACTAAACTCCTAACATCAAAGAACAATAACACCCTAACAACACAAAACACTAACACCCTAACAACAAACACTAACCCCCAGACAACAAACAACCCTAACCCGTAAAAACCAAAAACACTAAACGACTAACAACAAACAACCCTAACCCACTAAAAACAAACAACACTAACCTCCTAACAACAACCCTAAACCCCTAATATCAAACAACACTAACCTCCTAACAACACAAAACACTAACACCCAAACAACAAACAACACTAACACCCTAACAACAAAAACCACTAAACCCCAACAAGAAACAACCCTAAACCCCAAACAACAAACACTAACCCCCTAACAACAAACAACCCTAACCAAACAACAAAAAACCCTAACCCACTAACATCAAACAACACTAACACCCTAACAACAAACAACCCTAACCCCCTAACAAAAAACAACAGTAACACACTAACAACAAAAACCACTAAACCGCAACAAGAAACAACCCTAAAACCCTAACAACAAACAACACTAACCCCCTAACAACAAACAACCCTAACCAAACAACAAACAAACCTAACCCACTAACAACAAACAACACTAACACGCGAACAACAAACAACCCTAACCCCCCAACAGCAAACAACAGTAACACCCTAACAACAAAAACCAGTAAACCCCAACAAGAAACAACCCTAAACCCCTAACAAGAAACAACACTAACCCCCTAACAACAAACAACCCTAACCAAACAAGAAACAAACCTAACCCACTAACAACAAACAACACTAACACCCTAACAACAAACAACCCTAAACCCCTAACATCAAAGAACACAAACACCCTAACAACAAACAACTCTAACCCCCTAACAACAAACACTAACCCGCCAAACAACAAACAACCCTAAGCCCTAAAAACCAAAACCACTAACCCACTAACAACAACCCTAACCCACTAACAACAAACAGCCCTAACAACCTAACAACAAACAACACTAACCCCCTAACAACAAACAACCCTAAACCCCTAACAACAAACACTAACCCCCAACAACAAACAACACTAAACCCCTAACAAGAAACTAACCTAACCCCGTAACAACAAACAACACTAACTTCGTAACAACAAACAACCCTAACCCCGTAGCAACAAACAACCCTAACCCCCAAACAACAAAAAACCCTATCCCCCTAACAACAAACAATCCTAACCCCCGAACAACCAACAACACTAACCCCCTAACCACAATAAAGACTAACACCCGAACAACAAAAACCACTAAACCCCAACAAGAAACAACCCTAAACCCCTAACAACAAACAACACTAACCCCCTAACAACAAACAACCCTAACCAAACAACAAACAAACCTAACCCACTAACAACAAACAACACTAACACCCTAACAACAAACAACCCTAACCCCTGACAACAAACAACACTAACACCCTAACAACAAACAACCCTAACCCCTAACAACAAACAACACTAACCCCCTAACAACAAACAAAACTAAACTCCTAACATCTAAGAACACTAACACCCTAACAACACAAAACACTAACACCCTAACAACAAACACTAACCCCCAAAAAACAAACAACCCTAACCCGTAAAAACCAAAAACACTAAACCACTAACAACAAACAACCCTAACCCACTAACAACAAACAACACTAACCTCCTAACAACAAACAACCCTAAACCCCTAACATCAAACAACACTTACCCACTAACAACACAAAACACTAACACCCTAACAACAAACAACACTAACACCCTAACAACAAAAACCACTAAACCCCAACAAGAAACAACCCTAAACCCCTAACAACAAACACTAACCCCCTAACAACAAACAACACTAAACCCCTAACAAGAAACTACCCTAACCCCGTAACAACAAACAACACTAACCCCGTAACAACAAACAACCCTAACCCCCAAACACCAAACAACCCTAACCCCCTAACAACAAACAATCCTAACCCCCGAACAACCAACAACACTAACCCCCTAACCACAGTAAACACTAACACCCTAACAACAAAAACCACTAAACCCCAACAAGAAACAACCCTAAACCCCTAACAACAAACAACACTAACCCCCTAACAACAAACAACCCTAACCAAACAACAAAAAACCCTAACCCACTAACATCAAACAACACTAACACCCTAACAACAAACAACCCTAACCCCCTAACAAAAAACAACAGTAACACCCTAACAACAAAAACCACTAAACCCCAACAAGAAACAACCCTAAACCCCTAACAACAAACAACACTAACCCCCTAACAGCAAACAACCCTAACCAAACAACAAACAAACCTAACCCACTAACAACAAACAACACTAACCCCGTAACAACAAACAACCCATACCCCCCAACAGCAAACAACAGTAACACCCTAACAACAAAAATCAGTAAACCCCAACAAGAAACAACCCTAAACCCCTAACAAGAAACAACACTAACACCCTAACAACAAACAACACTAACACCCTAACAACAAGAACCACTAAACCCCAACAAGAAACAACCCTAAAACCCTAACAACAAACACTAACCCCCTAACAATAAACAACACTAAACCCCTAACAAGAAACTACCCTAACCCCGTAACAACAAACCACACTTACCCCGTAACAACAAACAACCCTAACCCCCAAACAACAAACAACCCTAACCCCCTAACAACAAACAATCCGAACCCCCGAACAACCAACAACACTAACCCCCTAACCACAGTATACACTAACACCCTAACAACAAAAACCACTAAACCCCTACAAGAAACAACCCTAAACCCCTAACAACAAACAACACTAACCCCCTAACAACAAAAAACCCTAACCAAACAACAAAAAACCCTAACCCACTAACAACAAACAACACTAACACCCTAACAACAAACAACCCTAACCCCCTAACAACAAACAACAGTAACACCCTAACCAGAAACAACCCTAACCCCCTAACAACAAACAACACTAACCCCCACCAACAAACAACCCTAAACCCCTAACATCAAAGAACACTAACACCCTAACAACAAACAACACTAACCCCCTAACAACAAACACTAACCCCCAAACAACAAACAACCCTAACCCCTAAAAACCAAAAACACTAACCCACTAACAACAAACAAGGTTAGGGTTAGGGGAGGGGTAAGGTTAGGGTTAAGGCGAGGTTTACGGTAAAGGGTAGGGCTAGGTTAGGGTTAGGTTTAGAGTTAGAGCTAGTACTAGGGTTTAGGGTAAGAGGTAGGGTCAGGTTTAGAGTTTTTGTTAGTTTTAGGGTGGAGTTAAGGTTAAGCTTAGCGTTAGGGTAAGTGTTAGGTTTAGGTCAGGGTTAAGGTTAGGATTAGGGATAGGGTTAGGGTTAGGGAAAGGGTTAGGTGTTCTTGGGAGGGTTAGTGTTAGGTTTACACTTAAGCTGATGTTTTGCAGTGTTACGGTTAGGTCAGGGTTGTTGTTAGGGTTAGGATGAGGTTTAGGTAAAAAAAAAAAAATTATTTATTTATTTTTTTTAGGGTTAGGTTTAGATTTAGGGTTAAGGTTAGGCTTAGGTTTATCTTGAAATTTATGTTAAGGATGAGGGTTAGGGTTAGCGTTAGGGTTAGGTGTTTGGGTTAAGGTTAGGGTTAGGTTTAGGGTTTGGGTTAGGGTTCGGTGTTTCGGTTAATGTTAGGGTCAGGTTTAGGGTAAGGGTTAGGGTTCGGTATAGGATCAGGCTTAGAGTTAGGGTTAGAATTAGGGTTAGTGGTTAGGGTTAGGCTTAGGGTTAAGGTTAGGTTTAGGCTAAACATCAGGATTTGATTTCGAGTTAGGTGTTAGTGTTTCGGTTAGGTTTAGGGTAGGTTTATATTTAAGGTTAGGTTAAGAGTTAGATTTATGTTTACAGTTAAGGTGAGGGTTTTGAGTAAGTGTTACATTTAGGGTTAGGGTTAGGTGTAGGGCTAGGGCTATGGTTAGGTTTAGATTTCGGGTTACCGGTTAGGGTTAGGTTTAAGTTTATGGTAGGGTAAAGTTAGGGTTAAGGTTTGGTTAGGGTTAGGGTCAGGGTTAGGATTAGGATTAGGTTTAGGGTGAGGGTTAGGGTCAGAGTTATTGTAAGGGTTAGGTTTGGGGTTACAGGTGGGTCAAGGTTAAGGTTACGGTCAGGGTTAAAAGTTAGGGTGTGCTTTAGATTAGGGATAGGGTGAAGTTTAAGATAGGGTGAGGGTTAGGGTTATGGCTAAGGTTTGCTTGAGTTTTCAGGTGAGTGTTAAGGTTATGTTTAGGGTTAGGAATAAGTTTATGGGTTCTGTTTACTTTTAGGGTTAGGGGTAGATTTTAGGTTAGGGTTAAGTTCAGTCTTACGGTTAGGGTTAGGTTTACGGTTTGTGTTAGGCATTGTGGTTGGTGTGAGGATTAGGTTTAGGATTAGGGTTGGGTAGGGTTAGGATTCTGGTTATGGTAAGGTGTTAGGGATTAGAGGAGTAGTTTTGGGTTAGGGCTTGGGTGAGGGTTCCGGTTAGGCATTGTGGTTCTGGTCATGGTTAGGTTTGGTTTAGGGTTAGGGTTAGTTTTATGATTAGGTTTAGGGTTAGTGTTAGAGTTAGGGTTAGGCTTTGGTGCTAGGGGTTAGGTTTTGGGTTAGGGTTAGGGTTATCGTTAGGGCTTAGGTTTTCAGGTGAGTGTTTGGGTTAGGGTTAGGGATAGCATTAGGGTTAGCTTTTGGGGGTACGGTTAGGGGTTAGGTGAGGGTTACAGTTAGTATTGCAGTTAAGGTTAGGTTTTAGGGCAAGTGTTAGGATTAGGGTTAGAGTTAGAGTTAGGGTTAGGTGCAGGGTTAGGTGCAGGGTAAGTTTTAGATTCAAGTCCTGGTTTAGGGTTAGAGTTAGTGTTCTATTTAGGGTCAAGTTTAGAGTTCAGCTTAGGTTTAGGATTAGGTCTATTGTTGGGCTTAGGATTAGGGTTAGGTTCAGAGCTATTGTAAGGCTTAGGTTTAGGGTTACAGATGGACTAGCTTTACGGTTAGAGTTAGGTTTAAGGTTAGGGTTTGGGCTAGGTTTACGTTTACGGTTATGGTTAGGGTTAGGATTTGGTTGAAGCTTAGCATAGGCTGAGGGTTACTTTTAGGGTTAGGGCTAGAGTTTGGGTTTGTGTTCAGGTTAGTGTTATGGTTAGATTTAGGGTCCAGTTTAGGGTTAGGGGTTAGGTTTAGTGTTAGGGTTAGTTTTAGGTTTAGGGTTAGTGTGAAGTTTAGGTTAAGGGTGAGAGCTAGGGTTAGGGTTAGGATTAGGGTTAGTGTTAGACGTTAGGTTTAGGGTGCTAGTTTTAGGTTTATGGTTAGGGTAGGTTTAAGTTTAGGGTGAATGTTAGGGTTAGTGTTCGATTAGGGTTACTGTTCGTGTTAGGGTTACAGTTAGGGTTAGGGATAGCATTAGGTTTAGTGTTAGGAATATAGTTAGGCGTTAGGGTGAGGGTTGGGGATATGGTGAGGGTTAGGTTTAGGTTTACAGTTAAGGTGAGGGTTTAGGGTAATTGTTATGGTTAGGGTTAGAGTTAGGGTCATGGTGAAGTTTCAGGTAATAGTGGGGTTCAGGGTTAATGTTAGATTTAGGGTTAAGGTTAGTGTTAGGGTTAGGTTTAGATTAGGGTTAAGGTAGCGGTCAGGTTAGGGTTAAGACTAGGTTTACGGTAAAGTGTAAGGCTAGGTTAGGGTTAGGTTTAGAGTTAGTGCTAGGGCTTAGGGTTAGGGTTAAGGTCAGGTTTAGAGTTATTGTTAGGTTTACGGTTAAGGTTAGGGTAGAGTTAAGGTTAAGGTTAAGTTTAAGGTTAGGGTAAGAGTTAGGTTTACGTCAGGTTTAGGGTTAGGATGAGGGATAGGGTTAGGGAAAGGGTTAGGGTTTCATGTGAGGATTAGTGTTATGTTTACATGAAGCTGATGTTTTTGGGTGCTACAGTAAGGTTCAGGGTTAGAGTTAGGTTAGTTTAGAGTTAGGGCTAGAGTATGGTGATAGTGCTTTAGGCTTAGGTTTAGGGTGAAATTTAGGTTAAGGATGAGGGTTAGGGTTGGGGTAGGTGTTTGGATTAATGTTAGGGTCAGGTTTAGGGTTTGGGTTTAGAGTTCAGGTTAGATTCAGGGTTAGGGTTAGATTTAGGTTTAGGGTTAGGGTTAGGTTTAGTGTTAGTTTAGCTTAGGGTTAGGGTTTGAATGAAGTTAGGGTAGGTTTAGGGTTATGGTTAGGTTGAAATTTTGGTTAAGTGTGAGGGTTTGGTTTCGGGTTAGGGTTAGAGTTAGGATTAGTGGTTAGGGTTAGGTTTAGGGTTAAGGTTAGGTTTAGGCTAAGCATTAGGGTTAGAGTTAGGGTTAGTGGTTAGTGTTTCAGTTAGGTTTAGGATAGGGTTATAATTAGGGTTAAGTTTAGGGTTACGGTAAGAGTTAGATTTACGTTTACAGTTAAGGTGAGGGTTTTGCGTAACTGTTACGGTTAGGGTAGGGCTAGGTTTAGGGTTAGAGTTGGGTTAGGGGTTAGGTTTAGGTTAAGTTTAGGGTAGGCTTAAAGTTAGGGTTAAGGTTAGGTTAGGGTTACGTCAGGGTTAGGATTAGAATTAGGTTTCGGGCGAGGGTTAGTGTCAGAGTTATTATAAGGGTTAGGTTGAGGGTTACAGATGGGCCAAGGTTAAGGTTAGGGTTAGGTTTAGGGGTAGGATTAGGGTTAAAGTTAGGGTTAGCTTTAGGTTAGGGATAGGGTGAAGTAAAGTAGGGTGAGGGTTAGGGTTATGGCTAAGGTTTGGGTTCGTTTTCAGGTTAGTGCTAAGTTTATGTTTAGGGTTAGGGTTAAGTTTATGGGTTGTGTTTAGTTTTAGGGTTAGGGTTAGATTTTAGGTTAGGGTTAAGTTAAGTGTAACAGTTAGGGTTACGATTTGTGTTAGGCATTGTGGTTGGGGTGAGTGTTAGGTTTATGGTTAGGGTTGGGTAGAGTTAGGATTATGGTTATGGTAAGGTGTTAGGGTTTAGAGGTGTAGTTTAGGGTTAGGGTTTGGGTGAGGGTTTCGGTTAGGCATTGTGGTTCTGGTCATGGTTAAGTTTGGTTCAGTGTTAAGGTTAGGTTTATGATTAGGTTTCGGGTTAGTGTTAGAGTTAGGGTGAGGGATAGTGTTAAGGTTTAGCTTAGGTTTGGTGTTATAGGTTAGGGTTTGCGTTAGGGTTAGTGTTCTCTTTATGGCTTAGGGGTTTCAGGTTAGTGTTGTGGTTAGGGCTAGGGTTAGCATTAGGGTTAGGGTTGTGGGCTACGGTTAGGGGTTAGAGTGAAGGCTACGGTTAGTTTTACAGTTAAGGTGAGGGTTTAGGGTAAGTGTTATGATTAGGGTTAGAGTTCGAGTTAGGGTTAGGTTTAGGGTTAGGGTTAGGTGTAGGGTAATATTTAGGTTTACGTCCAAGTTTAGGGTTCGAGTTAGTGCTGTATTTAGGGTCAGAGCTAGTGTTCTATTTAGGGTCAAGTTTAGAGTTAGGGTTAGGTTTAGGATTAGGATTATGTTTAGGGTTAGGGTTAGGTTCAGGCCTATCGTAAGGGTTAGGTTTAGGGTTTCAGATGGACTAGTGTTATGGTTAGAGTTAGGTTTAAGGTAAGGGTTTTGCATAGGTTTAGGTTAGGGCTAAGGTTAGGGTTAGGGTTTGGATGATGTTTAGGCTAGGGTGAGGGTTATTTTTATGGTTAGGGCTGGAGTTTGGGTTTGTGCTCACGTTACTTTTAAGGTCAGGTTTAGGGTTTGGATTAGGGTTAGGGGTTATGTTTAGGGTTAGATTTACGAACAGGGTTAGTATTAGTGTGAAGTTCAGGTTAAGTGGGAGGGTTAGGATAAGGGTTAGGATTAGGGTTAGAATTATAATGTTAGACATTAGGTTTAGGGTGTTAGGTTTAGGTTCATGGTTAGGCTAGTCTTAAGTTTAAGGTTAATGTTAGGGTTAGGATTAGATTAGGGTTACTCTTCGTGTTAGAGTTAGGGTTAGGGATAAGTTTCGGGATAGCATTAGGTTTAGGGTTGGGGACACGGTTAAGGGTTAGGGTGTGTGTTAGTGTTAGTTTTACCGTTAAGGAGAGGGTTTAGGTTAATTGTTATGGTTAGGGTTAGAGTTAGAGTTAGGGTTAGGGTTAGGGTGAAGTTTCAGTTAATAGTGAGGGTTAGGGTTAAGGTTAGAGTTAGGGTTAAGGTTAGTGTCAGGGTTAGGTTTAGGGTTAGGGTTATGGTAGGGGTAAGGTTACTGTGAAGGCTAGGTTTACAGTAAAGGGTAGTGCTGGGTTAGGGTTAGGGTTACGTTTAGAGTTATTGTTAGGCTTAAGTTTAGGGTTAGGGTAGAGTTAATGTTAGGGTTAATTTTAGGGTTAGGGTAAGGGTTAGGTTTAGTTCAGGGTTAGGGCTAGGATTAGGGATAGGGTTAGGATTGGGGGATGGGTTAGGGATTCTTGTGAGGGTTGGTGTCAGGTTTACAGTTAAGCTGATGTTTTAGGGTGTTACAGTTAGGGTTAGGGTTAGAGTTAGGGTTAGGATTAGGTTTATGCTTAGGATTAGGGTTAGGGTTAGGGTCAGGGTTAGGTGGAGATCTAGTGTCATGTTTAGGTTGTTTTTTTAGTTTTAGGGTTAGGCTTAGTGTGAAGTTTATTTCAATTATGAGGTTTAGGGTTAGGGGTTAGGGTTAGGTTATGTTTAGTTTTAGGTTTGGGGTTAGTGTTAGCGTTAGGGTTAGTTTTAGTTTTGGTTAGGGTTTGAATGAATTTAAGGTAGGTTTAGCGTTATGGTTAGGGTGAAATTTTGGTTAAGGGTGAGGGTTTGTTTTAGGTTTAGGGTTAGGGTTAGAGTTCGGGTGAGTGTTTATGTTTTAGGTTTAAGGTTAAGTTTAGGTTTAGGCTAATGATTAGGTTTAGAGTTAGGGTTAGGGGTTATTGTTTCGGTAAGGTTTAGGGTAGGGTTCTGTTTAGGGTTAAGAATAGTGTTAGGGTAAGAGTTAGAGTTCCATTTACAGTTGAGTGTTTTGGGTGTTACTGTTAGGGGTAGGGCTAGGGTTACAGTTAGAGTTAGGGTTAGAGGTTAGGGTTAGGTGTAAGTTTATGGTAGCCTTAATGTTAGGTTAAGGTTAGGTTAGGGTTAGGGTCAGGGTTAGGATTAGGTTTAGGGTGAGGGTTAGGGTCAGAGATATTGTAAGGGTTAGGTTTAGGGTTACAAGTGGGCCATGGTTAAGGTTAGGGTTAGGTTTAGGGTTAAAGTTAGGGTTAGCTTTAGGTTAGGGATAGGATGAAGTTTAAGATAGGGTGAGGGTTAGGGTTATGGCTAAGGTTTGGGTTAGTTTTCAGGTTAGTGTTAAGGTTATGTTTAGGGTTAGGGTTAAGTTTATGGGTTGTGTTTAGTTTTAGGGTTAGGGTTAGATTTTAGGTTAGGGTTAAGTTTAGTGTAAACAGCTAAGGTTACGGTTTGTGTTAGGCATTGTGGTTGGGGTGAGGTTTAGGTTTAGGGTTAGGGTTATGTATGCTTAGGATTATGGTTATGGTAAGGTGTTAGGGGTTAGAAGTGTAGTTTAGGGTTAGGGGTGGGTGAGGGTTCTGGTAAAGCATTGTGGTTCTGACCATGGTTAGGTTTGGTTTAGGGTTACGGTTAGGTTTATGATTAGGTTTCAGGTTAGTGTTCGAGTTAGAGTTAAGGTTTGGGTTAGGCTTTGGTGTTAGGGGTTAGGGTTTGGGTTATGGTTAGGTGTAGGGCAATATTTAGGTTTAGGTGCCGGTTTAGTGTTAGAGTCAGTGTTCAATTTAGGGTCAAGGTTAGATTTAGGGTTAGGGTTAGGTTTAGGTCTAGGGTTAGGATTAGGTTTAGGGTTAGGTTCAGGGCTATTGTAAGGGTTAGGTTTAGGGTTACATTTGGACTAGCATTATGGTTAGAGTTATGTTCAAGGATAGGGTTTGGGTTAGGTTTAGGTTTAGAGTTAGGGTTGGATGAAGTTTAGGATAGGGTGAGGGTTATTTTTATGGTTTGGGCTAAAGTTTCGTTTTGTGTTCAGCTTAGTGGTAAGGTTAGGTTTAGGGTTCGGTTTTGGGTTAAGGGTTATGTTTAGGGTTTGGGTTACGGTTTGGTTTAGGGTTAGTGTGAAGTTTAGGTTAAGGGTGAGGGTTAGGATAAAGGTTAGGATTAGGTTTATGGTAAGGTGTTAGTGGTTAGAGGTGTAGTTTAGGGTTAGGGTTTGGGTGAGGGTTTCGGTTAGGCATTGTGGTTCTGGTCATGGTTAAGTTTGGTTCAGTGTTAGGGTTAGGTTTATGATTAGGTTTCGGATTAGTGTTAGAGTTAGGGTGAGGGATAGTGTTAAGGTTTAGGTTAGGTTTTGGTGTTATATTTTAGGGTTTGCGTTAAGGTTTGCGTTAAAAAGAAAAGAGAATAACAAGAGGCCTTTTCTCCCCGGCTGCTCTGCCAAGCCCTTCCAGCTAAAACTATGTCGTTGCTCCTCTGGAAGGATCCCTGCACCGTGACGTAGTTTTTCAGAAGAAGCCTTGCGTTTGCAAGAGCAAATGAGGAATTCGTTGCAGGAAAGAGGAAGGAAAGAAAGTTTCTCTCCTTCTGCCTGCTTTGCTCAGAGGACTGGATGAAGTCAGGGAGTTCTCCCTTTCACTGAGAAACGTGCAGGCTGCTGTTGCCTGTGTGCTCTCTTTTTTGCAAAAGAGTCTGCAGTTCCACGCTTTGAACCGTGGAAACGCGCCAGGCTCTGCTAAGATTTCCCCCGGCGCTTCGTTTGCCCTGGGCCAAAGCGAGCCTTCACATTAGCTGAACGCTAACACTGCATACTCGTTCCACTTCCAGATCAGGGCTACCGCGAGGCAGTTCTCCGGGGGAAAACGGCCCTTCGCGAAGGGCAGATCTGTCGAGCTCATTGCGGGAAAGCGAAAGCAAAGGACGCTTTTCTCCCTCCAACCGCTTTCGTCAGAGGAACGGGGGAAGTCACAGTGTTCTTTCTCTCACTGAGATACACACAATCTGATGTTGCCTCTGAGCTCCGTTGCTGGCATAGAACTGAAACGGACATACATTCCTGTGGGGAAACACAGGGCTTTGCTAGGATTTCTCTAGGAAGTGTGTTTTCCCTGGGCCTCACTGTAGCAACACTATCTCGCCAGGGCAACACTGCATGGGATTTCCTCTGCCAGGAGAGAGCTGCTGCTTTGTAGTTTGTGCTAGGAAACCTTGCTTTGGCAAGTGGCAATTGACCGCAGTGAGGCAGAAAGAAAAGAGAACAGCAAGAGACCTTTTCTCCCCAGCTGCTCAGCCAAGCCCGTCCAGCTAAAACTATGTCGTTGCTCCTCTGGAAGGATCCCTGCACCGTGACGTAGTTTTTCAGAAGAAGCCTTGCGTTTGCAAGAGCAAATGAGGAATTCGTTGCAGGAAAGAGGAAGGAAAGAAAGTTTCTCTCCTTCTGCCTGCTTTGCTCAGAGGACTGGATGAAGTCAGGGAGTTCTCCCTTTCACTGAGAAACGTGCAGGGTGCTGTTGCCTGGGCGCTCTCTTCTTTGCAAAAGAGTCTGCAGTTCCACGCTTTGAACCGTGGAAAGGCGCCGGGCTCTGCTAAGATTTCCCCCGGCGCTTCCTTTGCCCTGGGCCAAAGCGAGCCTTCACAATAGCTGAACGCTAACACTGCATACTCGTTCCACTTCCAGAACAGGGCTACCGCGAGGCAGTTCTCCGGGGGAAAACGGCCCTTCGCGAAGGGCAGATCTGTCGAGCTCATTGCGGGAAAGCGAAAGCAAAGGACGCTTTTCTCCCTCCAACCGCTTTTGTCAGAGGAAGGGGGGAAGTCACAGTGTTCTTTCTCTCACTGAGATACACACAATCTGACGTTGCCTCTGAGCTCCGTTGCTGGCAAAGAACTGAAACGGACATACATTCCTGTGGGGAAACACAGGGCTTTGCTAGGATTTCTCTAGGCAGTGTGTTTTCCCTGGGCCTCACTGTAGCAACACTATCTCGCCAGGGCAACACTGCATGGGATTTCCTCTGCCAGGAGAGAGCTGCTGCTTTGTAGTTTGTGCTAGGAAACCTTGCTTTGGCAAGTGGCAATTGACCGCAGTGAGGCAGAAAGAAAAGAGAACAGCAAGAGACCTTTTCTCCCCAGCTGCTCAGCCAAGCCCTTCCAGCTAAAACTATGTCGTTGCTCCTCTGGAAGGATCCCTGCACCGTGACGTAGTTTTTCAGAAGAAGCCTTGCGTTTGCAAGAGCAAATGAGGAATTCGTTGCAGGAAAGAGGAAGGAAAGAAAGTTTCTCTCCTTCTGCCTGCTTTGCTCAGAGGACTGGATGAAGTCAGGGAGTTCTCCCTTTCACTGAGAAACGTGCAGGGTGCTGTTGCCTGGGCGCTCTCTTCTTTGCAAAAGAGTCTGCAGTTCCACGCTTTGAACCGTGGAAAGGCGCCGGGCTCTGCTAAGATTTCCCCCGGCGCTTCCTTTGCCCTGGGCCAAAGCGAGCCTTCACAATAGCTGAACGCTAACACTGCATACTCGTTCCACTTCCAGAACAGGGCTACCGCGAGGCAGTTCTCCGGGGGAAAACGGCCCTTCGCGAAGGGCAGATCTGTCGAGCTCATTGCGGGAAAGCGAAAGCAAAGGACGCTTTTCTCCCTCCAACCGCTTTTGTCAGAGGAACGGGGGAAGTCACAGTGTTCTTTCTCTCACTGAGATACACACAATCTGACGTTGCCTCTGAGCTCCGTTGCTGGCAAAGAACTGAAACGGACATACATTCCTGTGGGGAAACACAGGGCTTTGCTAGGATTTCTCTAGGCAGTGTGTTTTCCCTGGGCCTCACTGTAGCAACACTATCTCGCCAGGGCAACACTGCATGGGATTTCCTCTGCCAGGAGAGAGCTGCTGCTTTGTAGTTTGTGCTAGGAAACCTTGCTTTGGCAAGTGCCAATTGACCGCAGTGAGGCAGAAAGAAAAGAGAACAGCAAGAGACCTTTTCTCCCCAGCTGCTCAGCCAAGCCCTTCCAGCTAAAACTATGTCGTTGCTCCTCTGGAAGGATCCCTGCACCGTGACGTAGTTTTTCAGAAGAAGCCTTGCGTTTGCAAGAGCAAATGAGGAATTCGTTGCAGGAAAGAGGAAGGAAAGAAAGTTTCTCTCCTTCTGCCTGCTTTGCTCAGAGGACTGGATGAAGTCAGGGAGTTCTCCCTTTCACTGAGAAACGTGCAGGCTGCTGTTGCCTGGGCGCTCTCTTCTTTGCAAAAGAGTCTGCAGTTCCACGCTTTGAACCGTGGAAAGGCGCCGGGCTCTCCTAAGATTTCCCCCGGCGCTTCGTTTGCCCTGGGCCAAAGTGAGCCTTCACATTCGCTGAACGTTAACACTGCATACTCGTTCCACTTCCAGAACAGGGCTACCGCGAGGCAGTTCTCCGGGGGAAAACGGCCCTTCGCGAAGGGCAGATCTGTCAAGCTCATTGCGGGAAAGGGAAAGCAAAGGACGCTTTTCTCCCTCTAACTGCTTTCGTCAGAGGAACGGGGGAAGACACAGTATTCTTTCTCTCACTGAGATACACACAATCTGACGTTGCCTCTTTGCTCCGTTGCTGGCGAAGAACTGAAACGGACATACATTCCTGTGGGGAAACACAGGGCTTTGCTAGGATTTCTCTAGGCAGTGTGTTTTCCCTGGGCCTCACTGTAGCAACACTATCTCGGCAGGGCAACACTGCATGGGATTTCCTCTGCCAGAAGAGAGCTGCTGCTTTGTAGTTTGTGCT